>NC_081556.1:14140605-14740605 GCF_963082655.1 Stomoxys calcitrans | reverse complement strand
TATAACTTCGTATATATCATGAAATCTACAAAAAGAAAAACTATTTTTGCTTATGAGAATATAATAGTTTATTATTTAAAAGCTTGTTTCATAATCATTTTAAAGCTTTTTTCATTTTTTTTCTAAAAAATCATATGTATAAGGGCAATGAGAAGTGGTGTTTTTATGTTTTTTTTTTCAAAATGGAATGTTACATTTTGTGGTAGGGTGGATGTTAACTCAAAGTTTATTAATTCAATGATTTTGTCGCCCCACTTCATCCCACATAACATCCTAATGTTAAACATTTTTTTTTTTCAACTTTGTTAAAATTTTCATGATTTAAATGCTTTACAATAAAAGAACAACCTTTTTCAAAATATCATTACCATAGACAAATGAATGTAGAAACTCTGAAATTATAAAATGTATCGCCCAACACTGGCTTTCAACGTCATACAGTGGAAAATTACAAATTTTGCCCATGAATATTCCGCTTAGGAACATGGGCAAACTTCTCACCTATCAATGAGTGCAATCCCATTAAAATTTAAGCTCAATGATAAGGGACCTCCTTTTTGCAACCGAGTCCGAACGGCGTGCCGCAGTGCAACACCTCTTTCGAGAGTAGTTTTACATGGCATAGTACCTCACAAATGTTGCCAGCATTAGGAGGGAAAAGCCACCGCTGAAAATTTTTTCTGATGGTCTCGCCAGGACTCGAACCCAGGCGTTCAGCGTCATAGGCGGACATGCTAACCTCTGCGCTACGATGGCCTCCGTCATACAGTGGTATAGAATCGAAACAAACTATTGGGTTGCCCAAAAAGTAATTGCGGAGTTTTCATATAGTCGACGTTGACAAATTTGTTCACAGCTTGTGACTCTGTTATTGCATTCTTTCTTCTGTCAGTTATCAGCTATTACTTTTATCTCGCTTTAGAAAAAAAAAGTGTAAAAAAGTATATTTGATTAAAGTTCATTCTAAGTTTTATTAAAAATGCATTCACTTTCTTTTAAAAAATCCGCAATTACTTTTTGGGCAACCCAATAGTAAAAAAACATGTCATTTGAGAAACGGTGAAGATAACTCTTTGAACTTTGAAATAGCTAGACCTGAGGTGTTATCGAGAACATTTCGTCCGAGCGCCTCTTGTCAGGACCTTAAAATTTGTCACCTCGGCATTTCAAAAATTTGTTTGGGCTGTCAATTCTTCATTTGTGATCCGATTTCCAAAATTTTGGATAATGCGTAAAAAATCCTTACAAACGCATTTACTCCTCTCTACAAAAGAAGAAGAAAAAGTAAAAGCGTTTAAGCAACTTTTTTCATTGAAACAAAAAATGAAAAAGATCCACTTTTTCATATTTTTTAACTTCCAAACTTTATAACTTTTAACGGAATTAAAAATTAAAAAACGGAATTAATAATGAAAAAAATGAAGCCGGCCAAAATTTCAGCAAATAAAATTTAAAAGTCGAATGTTCCCCAAGGCATTGGAATCATTGTATACATCAAGCGGAATTTTTTGTAGGCATTTTTGAACACTATCCAGCAAGAAGAGAATTTTGAAAATGAAAATTAGGCTGCCCGAACAATTTCTCGAAATGCCGATATGACCAAATTTAGGGGCCTGCCAAGAGGCGCCCGGATCACCTAGGGCCTTGAAATTTTACACATAATGTCGATAACTTCTCAGCTACATAAATTTTAAGTTTCAAAGAGATTTTAAAGAGTTTTCTCTATCCGTTCTCAAATGGCATATTTTTTACTAGTTTTTTTTTCGGTTCTATCCCACTGTGAGTCATAGCCTATGCAAATCTAGACCTTCACTAAATGTTGGGGGCCGGATTATTGCGTTATGACTACAGAGTATACCAAATACCGTCCATATACTATAACTTTCCACATGCCTCTCCTACACGCAAAAAAGTAATTCGTTTGACATAAAGTAAACTTCTTTTCTGATAAACGTTGGACTTTGATAATGATAAAATTACGTGTTTGTGCGATAAATTGTTGTGACAAATATAAAGTTTTGTTTACCCTGACAATACCTTTCGTTTTGTATTTTTGCACATTTAAATACCTGCTTTGTGATGGATATTTCTTTACAGCGTAAATTTTACCAAAAAATGTATTTGCCTTAGAAATTCTTGTTGTATTTTCTTGTATCTGGCAGCCATTTGTATGAATTTTGTCATTGGTCATACCATCATTTTTGTACCGAAACTTGTCACTTTTCGAAATTGTCACTTTTCGAGTTTACCGTTGGCACTCGTCCGAGCTGCCCAATATACCGACTGCTCTTTGCCTCAGTAAAAACAAAAAAGGAAAAAATGTTGTGGTTGAGAATGTGTCTATACCAGCGACAAGCACACAATTGTAATTATTTGCAAGCCTATGGGTCTGCTTGGGATTATTTTCTTATTATTAGTAATGAGCAATAGAGTGAATATTTTTGCCAACCACTGATCTATACGCCCAAATACTCACCCTTTCTCAATATTAGGGGAGACAACACAAGAGAATAATTATTGGTTCACAGTACACGAATAATCGCTTGCGGCTATCGAAGCACTTTTGCAATTAAACGCAAAAAAATAAAACGTTTGGGAGATTTTTACGATAAACAAAATACATACAAAATACCTTCTACGGTAAAAGGAACTTCCTTTTTACCGTAGACGAAGCTCTAAAGGGTTTACGCTAAACACAGTTAGTTATGTTCAATAATACTACGTTTATGGCTAACGTTTGATATATGGAAGCGAAACGTTACACGGTTACAATAAAAGCAAAACTTTCTGATAAAAATACTTTATCTGTAGTCATGTTTAAAATCGTCCCTAGTAGGGACGTTACGTTTCACTTCCTCTTCATTGCGGTTCATCATACTATCGATGCTAATGTCCGAATCGGCCTTACAAGACTTTCTTCGAACTATGTGACTTCCTTCGCACATAGTGACCAACATCTATGAACCAGCTTCGTATGCTACTGAATGTGGCATTTCTAGTTCTGTTGTATCAAGGAAGAGTGGGTCCTCTTATTCATATATTGTACATATCTTCGCCTTCCTTGTGAATTAGCAGAACTCTGTTTTCTCAGGATCAATATTCAGACAAATGATGTTTCCTCCATGTCCAAATGATGTGTTATTCCAAAGACTGTCCCGGCCTTTCTACAAGACCTTCTCGGCATCCCCTCATAGAACACTTGGATCACTTCGCCTCATAATTAGTATTATAACATCATCTGCGTAGCAGACCGGTTCGAAATACACTCTACAGCAATTTCAACGTCATAGTCTTGAGGATGGGAAACTCCAAGTCAAAGTTAAGATATTTAGGTGAATAGAGCAAAATCCGAAAAGGGTTTAGAATTCTCAAGCCAAACTTTTTTATGGACTAAATGTTTAAGGTAGATGACAAATATTTAGGGGGAACGCCCCACCCAATAAACCGAAACGGCCACATAGATCGTTTGGTATAATATGGAACTTAAATGAAAAGTATTTTTGAGTAGAGTACGAATCTGATACAAACATTTACGGACAAGTGTCAGAGAACCCTTTGCACCCCTAAACGGGCTTATGGACCAATCGGTATAATGTTGTCTCATGAATGGGGTCCCCCATCTTGTAGGGCCTTTTAAAAAATGCTAAAGAGTCTATACATTCATTTGTCTCTGCTTATACTTAAATTGGTGTTCAAATTAAATATTACCGAACTTACAAATAAAAGTTAAAAAAGGTTTTTTATCTACTTTAAATTGTTCTAATTAAAACCCCGTTTTAATTTTGAGTACAATAGGCGCTTTGATATTTTTCTTTTATTATGGGAAAAGCTTTTTCAAAAAATTGACAAATTGCTACCTAAAATGTGAACTTTTAACAAAAAAGCTTGCGTATCCAAAAAAATGCCTACAGTGTATGTATAATAAGCGCTTATATAAAGGGCGATTTTTTAAACGTATTTTTTATAATAAAAACCTCAAATTTGCATCATCTATTCGGAATTTTCGATAAATTGGTCTTTGCCATTTAATAAAAATACAATAACATCATATAAATGTTTGCGCGACTACGATTCAAATGGTCTATGCGCCACTGCCGTTGACGGTAATTTTTCATCCACGGTAGTCTTTATGGGTTGCTCACCAATAAACCATAGGCTATTCTTCACCCCAGGTGCGATAGTTTTCGTACCCATTTCTCCAGAAATGAGTCATCGAGGCAAAGTGAATTTTCAACGAGCTGTTGTCACCGAGCACGAATTTTGATAATAAATTTCAACGATTTGCAGTCGTTGCTTGTTTGTAAGTTTCTTCATGATGAAATGGCAGAGTATATTGAACACTCTTCAGTTTAACAGATGATGTTTGCACACAATTATCAACCAGCGCTGCCCCGAAAATCTTAGCTCATAAAAAATCACCCTTTACTATTTAAAAAAGTTAAGTCTTGCTATACACACTTTGGCTTTGAGTTCCACTGTTATACGTATTGTCAGTATTCAAAGTAGAAAGCTTTTAAATCCATAGGCCTTTAATACAGCTTAGCCATTAAAACTTTTAGAATTTGAGTATTTTTATTTTTCATTAAACTTATGATTACAAAATACGTACCTCAGTCTTCCGTAATTAAATTATTATACAAAAAAAGCTTTTACTTTTTTATAAAAAATCTGCATATGTTGAGAAGAGTTTTTGTCCATCTCTAATTTGCGGCCTCGATAAGATGTTTCACGAAAACCAGCTATTTTAAAAGTAGTTTTTACTCTTTTGCAAATTGATGCGTTATAATAGGTCTGTTCGCGTACGTTTCCAGTAAAAATTTGCTTTTTATTTAAATTAAACAGCTGGTTTTCAAAAAACAGCTGTTCGATGCTACAAATTTCTTCCGGAAAAAAACCTCCAGTAGAACTTTCCAAGCTCTCAATTACCAAACTCTCAAAATTTTGCTCGCTCTCCCAAATTTTTGAGTACACATTAGATCAAACTCGGCTGTCTTTTCAATCAGCTGTATTATCAGTCAGCTGTCTTTTCAATCAGCTGTTTTTTCAATCATCTAACTCTTCAAGTCTCTTGAATCAGTTGTCTTTTCAATAAGCTGACAACAAAAATAGTCAAATACTTTAACAGAAAAAGTTATTAAGCTAAAGCCAATTTATACTCACATGTAGGATACTCAGACTACAAATAATAAAAGCTTTAATACACAGAAAAAGTTCCTAATCGTTTATATGTTATTCTTTCCTTTTACATATTCTTTTACTCTCTTTTGCTATTTCTTTGAATTAAACAGCTGGTTTTTATAAAACATCTGTTCAATGCTGCAAATTTCTGCTGAAAAAAAAACTCCAGTAGAAATTTGCAAGCTCTCAATTACCAAAATCTCAAAATTTTGTTTGCCCTGCACACACTCTCCCGCCCTCTTCTTCTGGCAAATAAAGTACGCGAACGAGTTTCAGTAACAATTTGTGCTAATGTGCACAATTTGAGTATACACACATAATAGATCAAAATCAACTGTCTTTTTAATCAGCTGTCTTTCCAATCAGCTGTCTTTTCAACCATCTGTCTTTGCAATCAGTTGTCTTTTCAATCAGCTATCTCTTGAATAAGCTTTCTCTTCAATCAGCTAACTCCTCAAGTCTTTTGTATCAGTTGTCTTTTCATTCAGCTCTCCCTTCAATCAGTTGAATCTTTAATCAGCTGTCTTTTCAATCAGCTGTCTCTTCAATCAGCTGAATCTTCAATCAGCTATCTCTTCAACCAGCTGAATCTTCAATCAGCTTATTCTAAAAGTCAGCCGTAGCAACTAGAGCCATCTTTTAACAACGGCCAATATTATACACAAAATAAAAACATTAAAATACTTTAAGAGAAAAAGTTATTAATCGAATGGTCTTAAGCTTAAGCCAATTTATACTCACATGTAGGATACTCAGACTACAGATAGTAAAAGCTTTAACACACAGTAAAAGTTATTAGTCATTTATGTGTAACTCTTTCCTTCTACATATATTTGTTAACTAATTTGTTCTGATGGGTTTTAACGGCGACAGTTCAAAAAGAATCCCTACTTTCTTCGTATGCAGATTTCTTCATAATTTATTAGAAAGCCAGTTTTCTTCAAACCGGTAGCTCCATAAACCAATAAACGTTTTAACGCGACTCTCTTACCTAAAAAAAGAACATAAATACCTTTTTGTTGGTTAAGTAAAATAATTCTAAAGCTTTTCGTAAATGTCGCACGCTTATAATATATACAACTATTTTTAAAGCGATTTTAAAAAAAGCTTCTTCACATTTGCGGGAGCTTTAATAATCCAACTACAAATCAAATATTACAAGCTGATATTATTTGAACATTTTTTGAAGCTTTTTTAATGAAACCGATCAAGTTTTCATAAAATCTAGCTACAAAAATATGTTTCCCCTATTTTCATTCAAACAATAACACCATACTCTTTCTCAATTATACATACATATAAAAGCTTTTAATATTTTATTTTGCTACAAAACTATCTCCACTATTTTTCATAAATCAATTCCACGCAAAGCTTCCACTTTCTTAATATCCCCATATCAATATGCCTTTAAAAGCTCTTATACATAAAGCTTGATGTTTGTTCAACTCATTTTAGCTCTTTCGAAAGCTTTTCCCCAGCAAACCAACATAATCACAATAAAAACTGTATTTGTCTTTATTCTTTGTGTGTGTGTCTCCTTCTCCAATTCTGTTTTTTCTCTATCTTTCACCACAAACAAACGAACAAACAAAAATCCCTCGCATAATTTTCTACAAAGGATGAATGGGCACTGGAATAGAAACCTTAAATACGTAAAGTTAATTTTTATGAAATTCTTATTACATGTCAAGCTTTAATTTGTTCAAAAAGCTTTTAAAAAATCAATTTTTAAGTAATTTTTTGTATATACATACATATTTTTGCTGATCATTACAACCAACAAACATTACAACTTTCCCATCTATACGAGTATCGCCATAACAGTGAGTGTGTATTTTGAAGATGCTAGAAACTTGGTAGGAAGATTTCTTTTTGTAATAACAATTTCTCATCTGGTCAAGGCCCTTTTTCTTATAAACAAAAACAAAAACCATCATAGGTAAGCGGTTATTCTGTTGCATGTCTCTGTTCAAAAAAAAAACTGTTGCATTACTTTGATTATTTGTTTTATTCTGCTCCTCCATTAACAGCATGAATAATGAAAAATAACATTCGCAAGCAAGAAAACCCCAAAAATTCCCATAACAATTGAAAAAAAAATCCAATTTTGGCTGCACATTTGAAATAATGCCTTTTTTTACTATATATGAAATCAATTTTTAAAATTTGTGTTATTTAAAATTTTGCCAAGTTTTAACTAAGTAGCTTAACTTTTGACAACATGAGGTCATATACAATGGTTATCTTAAGATTATAAAAAGATGTTACAATTAGAAAGTATTGCATAACTCATCTTTATGAACTGCGCACATAAAGCAGAATTTTGCAAAGGATTTAGGTATACCAAATGTGATCAAAGCAGATTGGTAAGATCCAGATTTTTAAAAATTTATTTGTAGGCATTTGTTAATTCTTTAATATGACAATTAATGAAAGCCTGCTTTAGTTTGCGTTAGTTATAGGGCGGCCTCTAGAGGAAAATGTGGATTTTTACCCAACTTTCTTGTTACACCCCGTTTACAGTACTTATTGAATCCGGATTTAAGGCTCTCGTCAGCTGATTTTCTAAAGGAAAGAAATCGAGCCATTGAATCCGGATTTAAAGAGCAGTGTAAACAGGGCTTTAGGCATGTACTTACCAAAATAGATCCTATGATTCCACTGGCCAAAATAGATTCTATGATTCCACCGCCGAGCAAAGTGATCTCCTTCAAGCATTTGTGTTCACTTGCTCCATCAATTCCTTTTTTCGGTTTTGATTAAATTTCATTAATTCATTTACTGTGTTTTATTTTAGTGCTAGATAAATAAACCGTGAAGGGCAAACATAAAATGCAAAAAAAAAGGTTTCCAGTGCAAGTCTGTTTGTTTGCCATGAGGTGGTAACGCTATTTACCAACCTCTCAAAGTGAAAGTATTTGTAAAAATTATAAATAAAATTTGAAAACATATGTGGGCATAGAAGTCAATTTATATTATTAGGATTTGTACACGCAATTGTTTGATTGGTTCTAATTTTTTTGCCATTCACAATAGAGGCATTTATGCAAGTGGCCACACTTATTTGTGAAAAATATATCATGGCAACACTGACAACAGATGTTCTAAATAAAAGCCTGGTTCATGGCGAAATAATTAAAGGTGGTGTCATTTGTACAACAACCGCAAATGTGCAATGGTGCATGTGCATATGGTGCATGTGCATATGGTGCATGTGCATATGGTGCATCCGCCATCTTGCCATCAAGCTGATCGACGTTTTGCTAACAGACACAAAGAAATTTGTGGTTGTTGGCAAAACGAGAGCGATAGGAAGGATAACAACAAAGAGAATGCAAACAAAAATCTGACATCTTAATACCGTCAAACCTGGTCGGCTATTAACAGCTGTTTGAGTGAGACCACCTTTTTAAGTCCGCCTTGAGCTTGACGCTAGGATAACGGTAACTTGTTTGCATGGTTCAAGTAAGAGGTAGCGTAATTAGCTCAACAACAAAAATCTGCCCCTCACAAATAGACGTTGTTTTACAATTTATCTCTTGCAAATGTGTTTTAAATTTATATTTTCATTATTATAACACTGTTATGTTGCTTCTGTGTGGAATATCGGATCAAATAAAACATCGCTGTAAGATCTTATGACCCTTTCTATCGTACTCATCGTGTGTATATGTTGATTACAGCTTTTTGCAAAAAACGGTACATCGAATTTTTTTTTTTTGGATTTTATTTAATTTTTCATACCTTCCAATTTTTTAGCTTTATTTGGCAAAAAACGTGTTTTTCGATATCTGTCAATTAATGATTACACATAGGATTCACTGAACAAGGTTTAGCCAAGCGATCAGCCGACATATTTTTTTTTTTTAATTTTTAACAGTACTTGGCGTTGAGAACGTCAACTTGTTCTCTATTTACATTCACCCTTTGTTTACGTTTTCTCCTATATGATGACATTTCCAATCGGCAGATTTGACATCCTTAATTATTTTCATGGGGCCTATCTACTGTATGTTTTCGCTTGTGACCTAACCTTTTATTAGTGTATCCTGGATTGCAAATTTCTTGGTAAACGGTAATCAATAGACGCCATTCATCGAAAAAATCTAATGATTTTGATTTTTCAGCCGTGACTGATGGTTATTTGTAAATGTGACTCATACACCTTTGTTGTCACCAATCCTATTACCATGCGTTAGATGTGCCATGTAAAATTTGCATTAGAAACAATTACAGCTATGTTAACAACCATTTGATATTCAGATATATTACCAAAATCAAAACAAAAATAAAAGAAATTGTACTCAGCTGTTCGTATGGCCTCACCTTTTAGGTGTATGCTGCGTGTTTACAAGGTTTCTGAGGCAGGTACAATATTGCTGTCAAAATTTAATTTTCATTGAATTAAATTTTTTTTTTTTTGGAATTTGTGTATTAATTTTTTTAAAAATTTGTCATAAAAAAAAAATTTTGTCTAAAAACAAAATTTATTGAGAACTTTTCTATGAGAAAATTTTATTAAAATGAGGTTCCAGTGCATTTAGGCGGAATCGTCTTTTCCCCCCAGATGTTGCATTGAAGGTGTCAGGTCCTTAAATATTTTATATGAATTTATTATTTTACTATTCCTACCATACTATGTTCGAACTAAAATGTTGCTTTTAAAACCTATTTTGGTATTTGTATTTTAATTATTATCTCTTTTTACCTTAATAATATCGTCACCGTGCCCTTTTTTAATTTTATGGCTGATTTTTGTTAACACTTTCTCCTGCTCAATTTGTTAAGGCTTTGTTCTAGCAAGCAATTTGATTAATTGTTAATTCCTCTTCAAAAAAATACTCTTCTTATAATGTTATTCTCCCGCTCCAATTTTATTTTACAGATCAAAACTTAATTCAGCGGCTGCCGATAGAAGCATAAGGAAATTATGAGTAAATAAGAAGTGGATATAAAACTCAAACTAAAAACCCATCTCCTAACCCTCAAAAAAAATCTCTAAACTTCAACTCCATCTCCAATTTCTACGCCGACTCTACTACACCCTACAACAATTCTCTACAAACTGGCTCTCTCTAGTTAAAGAATTCTTCTCTACTTTTTTCTAAACTTTAAGAAAAAAACTTTGAAAAAACAATAATAAACGAAAAAAAACTAGGAAAAATATTTAAATAAATTTAACTTGCATAATTCATAAAACAATAAAAAGAACGAAAAAAATGATTAAAATAGAAAACTAAAATCGCACATTTACAATAAAGTGAAATAAACCGAAAAAAGCTACATACAACAAACAAATCCAAGTGAAACGAATATAGAAATATTACAATATTCTGTTCTGATTTTTCCTTCTCTTTACAAATTCTATATTTTATGTTCAAGAGTCCCCAAACTTAAGATCAAATTTTGTGTTTTGTATTTACATGCATACTTAGTGATTTAACTAATTTTTTTATAATAAAAAAAAACAAAAAATGAGTGTCGTTAAAAAATATAACAAAACAAAAAAAAAAACAAGCAACACCTTCAATAAGTGGCAATAATTTTTTTAATTATTTAAGTTTTATTTCTTTTAAGATTTTTTATTTGGATATTTTTTTAATTTTGTGTAATTTTTTTATTTTCTTAATTTTTTTTTATTTAAATTTTAATCTCATATACAATTAAATTTTTTTTATTACATACCAACATACTTATGTACACCCTTAGTTTTGTGGTATAAATAAAATGCTGTTTTTATACATAAACTTAAAAAGAATTTGTTTATATGCGTAATTAAATTTTAACCAACATTTTATGTATATCCTTATTTTTTGCAATATTCTGAGCATAAAAAAGTAAAGAAAAAAAGAACAACTACCATAAAAACAATAGAAAATAATATGAGGTGATTTACAATAAAATGATGGAACAGATCAAAAAAGATGAGCTGTGTGTATATCATTTTATACAAAAATAAAGAGAAAATGTAAAGAATTATTATTTATAAGCTTTCGATTTAGATTTTCAAAAAACTAAATCAGAATTCACTAATAGAAGCTGAAGTCACTTGCGAAAACATAAAGTGGTTAGGCCCCATGAACATTATTAAGATTGTCAACATCTGCCTATTGTGAATGATAACAAATGTCAGTAAAGTTTTTTTCTGTGACAAAAAGCAGCATATTGCACAACCACGCATTACGCATACGGCTTGAAATATTTCAATTGTGTATATTTTATTAATTCAATTTGAATTTGAATGTGAATGTAAACAAACGCACATTGCAAACAGGTAAGAAAAACATAAACAATATCAAGATTGACAAACTAAATGATGAAGATAAAAAATTGTATTAAGGTGGAGTTGCATCCTATGCGCGTGCATAAAACTTTGCATACAAATCCCACAAAAGCAACGCGCAAAAGTTAAACCATTTTTTACTTTGTCGATTGAACTCGAGCGTCATTTTGTGTTGCCATACGTGATGTAGAGATTTCAGTAGTCAAAGCTAAAGTTGTTTAACTTTTGCGCGTTGCTTTTGTGGCATGGCGAAACATTGGTCTCATTTGTACAACAACCACAAATCATATGGAGTCATGCGCCATCTTGCCATCAAGCTGATCGTCGTTTTGCCAACACACACAAACAAATTTGTGTATACGTGTGCGTCCATGAGCGGATAATATGCGAGAAAGAACCATGCCATGGAATATAATTGTTTTGCCATGGAATAGAAGGTAAGTTACTTGCGGAAACAAAGTGGATAGGTCTCATGAACATTATTAAGATTGCCAAAATCTGCCTATTGTGAATGTTAACAAATGTAAGTAAAACACTTGTAAACTCTGAAGATTTTATTGGCAGGTAGAATGGCCCATATCGGTCATATTTGCAGACATCAGGAGACAACAAACAAAACTCGCTTAGTCATATCGAGCATCACAGGTACTTATTATTAAAGTAGGGGCAATCCCACTGTAGCTGGTTGTACGTACCGGATTGACCCGATGGAATCCTTTATCGGCAAGGTCAATCCTTCATCAGCCTCGGTGTAAAACACACTGCTACAACAACAACAACATTAAAGCAGCGATGTCCAGTCTCTTACGGTAGCCCTGATGGCAAGTCACACGTATTCTTATTATCATTGTTTTAGTCGTTGTTGGGACAGCTACGGATGAACATGCGCAGGGGTAAACGCTTCGTTTTTCTGTTTTTACTTTAAAAACAAATATTTTCATCGAGTAAACACTTGGAAGGCATAAAAAGGTATTTCATTTTTCTTATTTTATTTTTGGAAAACATCAATCTTTCAGTCCAAACAATGATTTTTTACATATTGAGAAAATTAAAAAATACTAACAAAGTGTATTTCACACATACAGTGACATTTTCATTTTGGGCATCGCTGTATTAAAGCAAAAGTCGAACGGCCGGCTTCTCACAGAGACAAGCTGTGATGCTCGTGAGTAAATTTGAAAAATCCTATTTCGTGACATTGAACTACGAGTATAAAGTTTATTTAAAAAAAATTGCACACGATGTCTTGTAAAAATCTTTATAGTATATTACGAAACTAACAAAATTTTGGTAAAATTGTGAAAAATTAAGCATTCATAAACATCTTTTGTCGCTAGATGGCTAATGGGCACAAATTGATTAAATCAAGCAAAGTTTTCCAGCACGCCCTGTTATATTTAGCATAGACACAAACCAAAGCAGTTTTAAAGTGATACCCTGTGTACATAGACGTTTTTACATCAAAAACAATAAACTGATGGTGTTAACGGTACGATTGGATAGAAAAGCGTTGCCGGCGACTATAGTTAAGGTGCTCACACGTTATTTGTACACAAAATAGTATGAAGAAAACAAGACATGTGAATCTAAAAAACATCAAAAAAGATATACTAGCACCAAAATTAATAAAAAAAAGGTGGATTAACCAAAAGTTTTTAAAACGTGATGTTATAATTTTAAAAAATTGCATTGGAAATCCAGTGTAAAATGCCGAATCGACATGCATCTGCTTTCATATGATTTTTTATATTACAGATATGTATATAGTACAGATATGTACCAATTGTTCTGGAATTTATATATTTTTTATCCTCCATGCAGAAAATACATGAGAATACAAATACATGAGAATGAGTATAACTAGAATAAAATATTATCGACTCTTTTAATTGATCCAGGATTCACTAATAGCCTTATTCAGTGGATCCTGTAATTGATCAGACAATTCGAGCGGTGAATAAGGGGAGGTAGGTATTCTGGGTATAATTTGCTTTTATTGGGAACACACTGATTTTCCTAAAACATCCTTGCCTTCAGCAACAGCAATTTAAAGTCCATTTTTGGGACAATGACCCGTGAAAGCAGCCTTTGCATGGATTCTTATTATTTTGCAGTGTTCCTTTGCATATGCCGAACAATGTCTGTCATACATCAAAGCTCAGTGTATCAGTGCACAGCTGTCTTGACAAACCAAACTTCCAGGCCAATTTAAGTTTAATAACGCCGTAAAGACTCCGCATATGACGGCAAGTTCTAGATGAGAAAAAGCGAAACTCTCTATTCATTCGTTGTCAAAAAATCGAGTAAAAATCACGGTAGTGTCTCCGTTTCCGCCGTTTTGCATTCGGTCGGGTAATCGTGAGTCGGGTGTTGGGCCTTTGTTAGAAGGGAGAATTTGTTTAATAAAAGAATAGCAAATAAAGTAAATAACATGAAAACCTTAATTAATTAAAGTTTTGGTTTATTGAAAATCTATAATGACACTAAAATGAACAAATTATGGAAAATATAACTTAAATGACAAGAGAATTATGAATAAAGTGTGACTTTAAACATTTTTTTTTTCAATGACCACAACCATAAGTGCTTATTAAATCTGGCATGAAGTTGTTCTCATTCGCCTATTATGCCAAAGAAATAAATTCTGATAGTTATCAAAGCTGCTCTCTGCTCTCTTTGCTAACGGCGTTAAAAAATTTGGTCTTTGCTTTTTGTGTTTACCTTCGTAAATAGTGGAGAGTGGAGACGTCAACGTTAATTCCTCTTTGGTCACTCATTTTTCCAGCCATTCTCTCATTCACTCGTAATTGGTTAACAATCACAATTCAGATCACGGTTAAGAGGAATAATTAGAAATTATGATAGTGTAGTGAAAAGGAAAACATAATTTAGCTAATAATTAAAGAATTTATAGAAAATAAAAACATGTAAAACAACCGATAATGTGTAAAAACTAAATCAATCTTTGGGAACACAACTTATTGTGTGCATGAGAGTGTATGTATGCGTGTGTGTGTTTAAAATTTTCATTTTTTTAATTTGACGTCGCCCTTGTTTTTTTTCTCGCTCGCTGCTGACTTTGGTGTTTGTTATGTTTGCTGCTTTGCCATCCCATTCTTGGTGTTTTTTTATATTGTATTTCAGCTTTTTTTAATGGCTCGGTCGTGTATCTTCTTTTATAAATAAATTAAAATTAAATTTTGTGCTGCAGAGAGCAAATGAATATGAAGTGAAGTGTGATTTGGTATGTCATTAAATTAAGCACGAATTAAACCCGAATTTATCCCCATGCAAAAAAAGTTAAACCAGTACACAAAGAAATTGTATAGTAAGCCTAACAAAAAAATAAATAAATATGAAATTAAAGAAAAGTTACAAAGAATAGAGAAAGAATAAACGCCAAGTTACAACGACAACAAAGATGTTATTGCTGGCAAAAAACAAAATTAATTGTGTTCTCAATGTGTTGGCGTGTCCCAAAGTGTAACTGAGTGTTTGTGTGTGCCTTTGAAATAAAATACGCACGCCCCATTGTTAACCCCCTTTTGGTACAAAAAAGTGTTGTGAAATAGAATTAAACTGGGGATATTATTTCCGAACAACAAAATAAGGTTTAAAAAAGCACTAACACAGAAATTCTCCCTAAAAATTCTTTACTGTGTATGTGAGTCTAGCTAGCAAAAGGTGAAAACCTGGAAAAAATTTGTTGTGTGCAAAAGTGTCAAGGCAAGAAACAAGAAAACCCCATCTCACTTTGTCATCATTACACAAAATGTAGAAAAAAATGCCTGTAACAACAACAACAACAACAAACCAGACTTCCATTAAAAAAAACTAAATGGTGGAAGAAGGTGTTTGTCACACCGTGTAAACCCCCTCACACTCTCTCTGCCAAACTCTTTTGATGCCTATAATTTTGGAGAAAAACATCTTTGCTGCAGTTGTCGTCTCCATTCAGTCTTCTCTCTCTGCCCAACTGTCAAATTGGAATTTGGCAACGTCTCAGCTGGCAGCACTGCCAACAAGACCACTTGTTTTGCCTGTTTTGTGCGAAAGTCTGTGAGGAAACTACAAAAACAATTGAGAAAATCCATAACGAAAAAGAAACAACAAAAGAAAAATGTGAAAATTTGTTAAAAGAAATCATTTTAAGTTATTATTATTCTTTGCACACACTCATTCATTATTCTCTTCTTTTTTTATATAAATATGTACTTTGAAAATAGCCAAATAGCCTCTTGATCTTGGTTAGTGTTTGTGCTCGTTCGGGCGTGTTTGTTCGTTCCGTCGGTTTAGTGATGATTATATAGCATGTGTTGACGCCTATAACAAAAGAACGCAGACAAAAATATCAAAAAAAAAAAAAAAACAAAAGATAATACGAATAGCCTAGCAAAGTATCAATGCAAAAATGTTTTTTTAAACAATTTGGCCAGAAATAACGGCAATTTGCAACCACTTGTACAAGATTGTCAACGAATGCGTCAGTGACAACAAAGTCGGCGTCAGCAGCGGCGGAAGAGCTCTGAGCAGAAAAAACCTCAAGCAAAGTATACGTTAACACAAATGGCTAAAGGGGTGATGTAGTTGGACAGTGCTAGACAAGCTTTGGTTGTTTTTTCAGAACTTTTCTCCTCTCACCCTTTTGTTTTTATTTAACCATATCATTTAATGAAATTAGCTCTTCTGTCACTGCTGTTTTAATCATGCCTGTGTGTGTTTGTGTGAATGAGTGTGAACATTTGTGTTTGAATGAGAAGATTTCAGCAAAAGCAAGTCAATTAAAATTAAACGCGCAAAAATGTAAAAAATAAAAATTAAACAGCCCTCACATTCATTAAGAGTAGAAAATTATAAAAAAAAAATCTCTAATTTTTATAAAACAGGTCATCTTTGCATAGTCCCCACTTGGCCTTTGCTGACAACCAGGAAATTATGCAATTCTTATCTTAAAAACAAACAACAAAATATGATGTGAACATACAAGAAATAAATACGCAAAACAATAACAAAAAACAAAATATTAAGAAATAAGCTCACAACAACAACGAAGACGACGATAACAATATATCACAACAAAAAAACAAACAACAATTTCAAATTAGAACAAAAATTGAAAAAAAAACCACAACTTGCAATTCTATTCCTACGCCTCTTCAACATCATCATTCAGATAGACAAAGGACAAATAAACCAAACAAACGATACAGCGTTAAACGAAAAGCCCACAACAGCCATCTAAAGCGCGTAACAAAGCAAATCTGGAAATCTCCACATTTGCCAACTTGAAATTGTTTGTTTTATTGACACACCACCACACCATTTCCACAATTTCTCCGCTTTGTGTGATTGAGTGTTTTGTGCGATCTGTGCTACGCGTGTGTCTGATATCTCTTTGTTGTCCGGCTTGGAGCCCGTAGACTAAAAACGTGGTCATACATAGCACAACAGCTAAGGACAATTTTTTGCCCATCTACCCGCTACGCCTGCTGCCTGCGTGCGTGGTCATCACATTCATAGCCATTTATAGCATACTATATACACCACAACCAAGATGGCGGGTCATCACAATGCAAATCTTCTAAGTTCGGATATATCACGTCGCAATCCCCAGGATGAGTACGAGTTGATACAGAAAATTGGATCGGGAACATATGGCGATGTTTATAAGGTAAGTACATAACTTAAAGAGTTTCGTAAAGCTTGCACTGATATATGGTTTATAGGTATTTTCTATGTTTGAGTGTGCCAACAGGTGCTTTATATTAAATTTGAGATACAAAACAATGCGAATGGAAGAACTTGAGATACAACATGCAAAGTTTTCCAAAAATATGCCATTAAGGAACAGCAAGGACTTGTCTCATATCAATTAGGTTACGTTAGGTTAGGTTGAAGAGAACGTGCGGGTATTAATCCTTCCCATGCCAATACGGACATATTCCTAAGCCAGTAATCGGATTGTTGTGAACTCTTGATACTAGAAAGTAGCCTTGAAAAAGAAAATATATGCTAAGAATTCCGTGCTGTTGTTGTAGCAATGTATTAAACACTGAGGCGACAGCCCTTGCCGATGAAGATATCACCCCGCCTTGGAGAACTTCCTGTTTCATTCTACGGTGTTTTGTCTTCTTATTCCCAAGAAGACGAAACACCGAAATACGCGACGACAGAGTTCCAGGCTGGCTGGAGGAACGTGTTGATGATGTCCGGAAATAGCCTGGCATGGCAGACGGTGTCGAATGCTTTTGATATGTCCAGTGCCACGTGGACCGTCCTATCACATGGCTTTGGCTGATCGAAGCCACGCCAAATGAGCGCTTTATGGCATGCAAAGGAGTTGTTGTCCTGTGAAGTCTTCGAAATCCATGCTGATATACGGCGAATAAAAATTGTCCAATAAGGCTACGAAGTAGTGCCTCAAGCGTCTTGGCTACCCGTTAGAGAAGGCAGATCCGACTGTGGGTCTCTTCCTTGCTCGGGTCCTTTCCAATCTTCATTAGCGGAATCACTCTGTCCATCTTTCAGATATCTGGTACTTTAAGAGTTTGGAAAGATAGGGTGAGGACAATTGTAAGGTACTTGACTGCAGGTACATCCAGATTCTTCAGCATCAGTGTAGGGATTACTTCGGGGCCCACCGCCTTGGATGACTTCGCGCCACATATGACATTCGTAGCTTTGTCTACCACTAATTGTGATGGGTGTCCATATGCTCGGAGACCACGCATACGAGAACGGCTCTCCTCCTAGCCTTGGAATCCATGCTAATGCTCGGCAAATTAAAATTCTCCAACGAAGCTCGAGAGGGTTCCTCAAGTCAGATCGGTCTGTACGACTCTCCCTGGCTCGGCTCCTTTCCAGGCTTTAGTGGCGGAATCACTCTTTCCATCTTTTAGATATCAGGTTGTTGAGGTAGCAGTGTGTTGCCCGGCGGTATGTAAACGTTGTAAAGCTCTATCTCGATAGTACCGGACTTGACTGCAAACCAGAAACATTCCATGTAGAGCTCATTAGCAACAGGGGCGAGATTCGAAATGGTGTATCACGAAGGCCAATCCCCGACCTCCACTATTTATGCAATCCTCACGTAGCACATTGTATCCGTGGCAACTGCTGGTGTTGTTGTTGTAACCACATTTTCATGTGGAGATAGCGATCCTTGCCAAGGTCTATAGGTGAGCAAGCTTGTTTCGGCCCTATAACACCTATAGCCACGGGCAAATTATGGCCATTGGTTACTCAAAAGCACCAATAACTTGCCTTGTCATCGACTATTATCGATCTTTTACTGAGACTCTCCACTTCAGTAGTGCAGCTACTCAGTCTACGAAGCATTTCACTACCCACAAACTGTGGATGACCCAATAGCTGTCAGTTGAGCTACCCACCATAACGATGAGTATCACACAAATCGGAGTTCAAAGTCCCAGCCTGTGTGGTGGTTATAGTTATACCGTACTATGTAATCCCATGGCAGCCGGTTGTATGCACCGGATTGTCCCGATGGATTCCTTCACCGGCAAGGGCTGCCGCCATAGTATACAACACACTGCTACAACAATAACAACAGTACTATGGGTAGGCCAGTCGTTTTACAACTCCTCCACGTCGTGACTTCGGGGTCCCTGTTTCTGCTTTTAGCTTTATTGCAATAAGATGTTGTTGTTGTGGCGCAGATTTGTAAAGGAAGAGCAGTCGGGATCCAAGCTTGTAGTTGTATGAGCTGATGAGAAAGCGTGATCGTTGCGTGACACCATGAGATCTTTAGATTATTTATAGCTGGGACTCATTGAGTTTAGAATAAAGCTCCAGTACAAAGTGTGGCCTATCATTCGCCAGGAGAGATTTTTTATGTTTCAAAGTTTAAAGATTGCCCCGCATATGATTTTGTCTTCAAGTAAGAAGTAGAATGCAATTTCGAGAGCGAACACCACACTGGCGGACGTCCTGCTCTACGGGGCTTCGAGTTCGCGTTTCTGAACACCATCTATGACTGTCGAAAACACATTGAGTTTATGAGTAATTTTTTCGGCTAGTTTGAGAGATAAGACTCGCTAAAATCATTGAATATAGCTGAGTAATCGACCATATCGAATAATTTTGATAGGACCAAAGTCCGTTCTGGCAATAGGTACAACAGTACGTCCACAGGGTCTTAACACACTCAACTCGTAATAGATGTGTGGTGGTAGAGGAACGTGCAGCTACCTTTTTTTTTAATTTTGTATGCCCAATTCGTTTATTTTAACTCTCCATTCAAAATCCTTTTGGAAAAGAAAATCCTTTAGCCTAAAATTGATTACACCACCCTTATTTACTATTTCTGGTTATACCACCGAGAAATTAAATTTGTTTTGTATATGAAAAATATTCGATCAGGCTTCATTTTTGTCACCACACTGCAACTAATAGCCCACATCCCAATTCAGGTCTTCTCATTTAACCCTTAAATATCTTGCTCAAGTTCAGATACACAAAATTAAGTTTTTTTAAGCAAACAAGAAACATGAAGCAATGCAATAGCGCATACGCCATTTTTCGCTTTTATTTGATATGAAGCGTACCCCTTGGAAAACAGCTTTGGACTTGGCATTACGGCATAGCAACATTCCTTTTCAACAAACATTGAAAAAACTGAAAACTAATGTGGGAGAGGAAAATAAAAAATCCATTCCAGCCAAATGTATTGTATTTGAACAATGGAGAGATATGAAACGTGTGTCGACAATGACAAGCAACGTCTTGATATTGGAAAATCATTTGTTTACAATTTTCATATCATTCACTCATCCACACAATATAAACATTATAAACTTAGAAACA
This sequence comes from Stomoxys calcitrans, assembly GCF_963082655.1. Taxonomy (NCBI): domain Eukaryota; kingdom Metazoa; phylum Arthropoda; class Insecta; order Diptera; family Muscidae; genus Stomoxys; species Stomoxys calcitrans. The sequence continues at coordinate 14,720,318 of NC_081556.1, read as the reverse complement.
GAATAGCATTTGATTTTCAAAGAAAGACACGTGTATGGTGCAGATGAAATAGCCCGAGAAGAAGTGGCTATTGAGATTTTCTTTGATTTGGTTTCGAATGATGATCGTTGCAATAGGAGGCATTCTGTTAAAAAAAATTTAGAAAAAATTAAATTGAAATTTTGTCTTTGAAGAAATTTTCACAAAAATTTTATATTTAGAGAAAATTTCACTAAAACTTTGTCTCTAGCGAAAATTTATCTGAAATTTTGTCTTAAGAGAAAATTTAGCCGAAAATTTCAATGAAATTTTGTCTTTAGAAAAACTTTCACTGAAAATTTGTCTTTAGAGAACATTTCACTGAAATTTTGTCGTTAGAGAAAATTTCACTGAAATTTTGTCTTTAGAGAAAATTTCATGAAAATATTGTCTTTAGGGAAAATTTCATAGAAATTCTGTCTTTAGAGAAAATTTCATGGAAATTTTGTCTTTAGAGAAAATTTTACTGAAATTTTGTCTGTAGAGAAAATTTAAGAGAAAAATTCATTGAAATTTTTTCTCTAGAAAAAATTTCACCAAAATTCTGTCTGTAGAAAAAATTTCACGGGAATTTTGTCTTTAGAGAAAATTTCACAAATATTTTGTTGTTAGAGGAAATTTCACGGAAATTTTGTCTTTAGAAAAATTTCACAGAAATTTTGTCTTTAGAGAAAATTCTACAGAAATTTTGTCTTTAGAGAAAATTTTACAGAAATTTTATGTGAAGAAAAAATTTTACTGACATTATGTCTGTCGAGAAAATTTCACTGACATTTTGCATTTAGGGAAAATTTCACTAAAATTTTGTCTTTGGAGAAATTTTTACTGAAATTTTGTCTGAAGAGAAATTTTCACTGAAATTTTGTCTTTAGAGAAAATTTCACTGACATTTTGTCTGTAGAGAAAATTTCACTGACATTTTGCATTTAGGGAAAATTTCACTAAAATTTTGTCTTTAGAGAAAATTTTACTGAAATTTTGTCTTTAGAAAAAATTTCACAGAAATTTTGTCTTTAGAGAAAATTTCACTGAAATTTTGTCTTTAAAGAAAATTTCACTGAAATTTTGTCTTTAGAGAAAATTTCACTGAAATTTTGTCTTTAGAGAAAATTTCACTGAAATTTTGTCTTTAGAGAAAATTTCACTGAAATTTTGTCTTTAGAGAAAATTTCACTGAAATTTTGTCTTTAGAGAAAATTTCACTGAAATTTTGTCTTTAGAGAAAATTTCACTGAAATTTTGTCTTTAGAGAACATTTCACTGAAATTTTGTCTTTAGAGAAATTTTCACTGAAATGTTGTCTTAGAGAAAATTTCACTGAAATTTTGTCTTTAGAGAAATTTTCACTGAAATTTTCTCTTTAGAGAAATTTTCACTGAAATTTTGTCTTTAAAGAAAATTTCACTGAAATTTTGTCTTTAGAGAAAGTTTCACTGAAATTTTGTCTTTATAGAAAATTTCCCAGAAATTTTGTCTTTAGAGAATATTTCACTAAAATTTTGTCTTTAGAGAAAATTTCACTGAAATTTTGTCTTTGGAGAAAATTTCACGGAAATTCCGTCTTTAGAGAAAATTTTGTCTTTAGAGAAAATTTCACTGAAATTTTGTCTTTAGAGAAAATTTCACTGAAATTTTGTTTTTGGAGAAAATTTCACTGAAATTTTGTCTTTAGAGAAAATTGCACTGAAATTTTGTTTATAGAGAAAATTTGTCTAAAATTTTGTCTTTAGAGAAAATTTCACTGACATTTTTTCTATAGAGTGAATTTCATTGATATTTTATCTTTGGAGAAAATTTCACTGAAATTTTGTGAAATTTTCACTGAAATTTTGTGTTTAGAGAAAATTTTACTGAAATTTTGTCTTAAGAGAAAATTTAACTGAAATTTTGTCTTTAGAGAAAATTTCACTGAAATTTTGTCTTTAGAAAAAATTTCACGGAAATTCCGTCTTTAGAGAAAATTTCACTGAAATTTTGTCTTTAGAGAAAATTTCATTGAAATTTTGTCTTTAGAGCAAATTTCACTGAAATTTTGTGAAATTTTGTGTTTAGAGAAAATTTTACTGAAATTTTGTCTTAAGAGAAAATTTAACTGAAATTTTGTCTTTAGAGAAAATTTCACTGAAATTTTGTCTTTAGAAAAAATTTCACTGAAATTTTGTCTTTAGAGAAAATTTCACTGAAATTTTGTCTTTAGTGAAATTTTCACTGAAATTTTGTCTTTAGAGAAAATTTCACTGAAATTTTGTCTTTAGAGAAAATTTCGTTGAAATTTTGTCTTTAGAAAAAATTTCGCTGAATTTAGTCTATAGAGAAAATTTCACTGAAATTTTGTATTTGGAGAAAATTTCACAGAAATTTTGTCTTTAGAGAAAATTTCACTGAAATTTTGTCTTTAGAGAAAATTTCACTGAAATTTTGTCTTTAGCAAAAATGTTATTCAAATTTTGTCTTCAGAGTAAATTTCATTGATATTTTATCATTTGAGAAAATTTTACTGATCTTTTGTCTTTAGAGAAAATTTCACTGAAATTTTGTCTTTGGAGAAAATTTCACTGAACTTTTGTCTTTAGAGAAAATTTCACTGAAACTTTCAGAAATTTTCTTTTTAGTGCAATTTGATCCTGTTTCATTTCTCTTTTCCATTCAATCACTTATTTTTGGCCACATACAAATATGCCCTGGTAAACAAATCATTGTGTCATACAAATATGTTGATATCATCATGTTTTCGTTTGAATTCATGTGCAAGCATGAAAATCTTCTGCAAAATACTAAAGCTGCCTCTTCGGCAGTAAGGCAAACCTTCATTTTTCCGTAGCAATTCCAATGCAATGACTGAATGAAGGTTCTCCTTCACTCTCGATGGTACTTCAATATTCTATTTTCAATTTTTTTTAATCATTGATTCACACAGCCAGCCGCTCAGCTCAAGAAATTTGATGTTATTTGAATATTCAATAATCATTTTGCGTTTTCCATGGCTGACGATGCCGCTGCTGATGATGACGTACGTTGATGGTATTCATGGTGGTGGAGCTTTATTTCGATCGAATAGAAACGACAAAACATTCTTCAGGCTCAGTGAAGCTTATGTTGGGTTTCCAAACACTGAAATGTTGGAAATCCATTTCATCCAAGCACCAGTCATTCATTCATTCATCCACACCACACCAAACCATACAACAACATCACAAGCAATACAGCTAGAACTGCAGCTGCATAAACACCACCAAAGAAATTCAAATGTTCAAAAACAGAAAAAATAAATTTAAATTCGAAAGCCAACATCTGTGTAAGCTTGACGCCATCACCCTCTTTAGTTGCAGTAGTTGACGACGCATAGCGCTTGGCATCGCCCTGCTGCCAGGCCAGACCAGGCCACGCTATTTCATTGCATTGCCACGCATTCTTTGTTAACGAATGCCAAAGGCGCATCATCATATCTCTTGGCTGGCGTACTACATATTTTTTTGTTCTTTTCTTATGCTTGTGTATATTTTTTTCCATTTCATTGCAAGTTGCAAAATAAGTTGTAGTACTCCAGAAATCATCATACATACACATATAGATAGAAGAAAAAGGCAACTCATAATATTTTATTTTATTGTATATTAAGGTGGGTCTATGTTTCATACCCCTTAGAAAGTTAAGAGTAAAATTGAAGATGGCATCTTTCCCTGAAGACTATGGTGTATAGCTGTTTAGTAGTTCTTTTAACATCTCAATGTTGTTTATAGCAAATGAGCCTAACCGGCTCTTTTTTGGATAGAATCCCCTATGTGTACTGATTATCCAATCTAAAGAAACTTAATTGGTATACCCCTTTCCCAAAGTGCTGGATATAAAAACTGAATTAATTTCATAAAAAAGCGAAAGAAATATATTGACATAGGAAAAGATAATCACCCATATACAATATTAGACTCAAAGAAGACAAATCGAAAAAAATTGGACTTTCATTTTCATTAACAACGTTGGAAAGCAAAGTTGCATAATTAAGTCTTGAGCCGGTGTTAACTTTTTCTTAAGCATATATCTAGTTTAGTATTCGGCATCAGGCGTCTAATTTAATCAAATCAAACTTTTGAATTTGAATCCATTTTTTTGCATACCATTATTAGGTTTTTTATGTGACTTTTGTATGGCAGGAAGATTAAAAATTATGTTTACTGTGTCTACAGCAAAGTTCAAAATTTGAACTTTGTTATATCTTTGTTATATCAATGGAATATACATACATTTTACCGTTTGGGTTGCACCATATCGAAATTGCAAAATTTCTTCTTATTAAAATTTTCTCAAGATAAAATTTTCGACGAAATATTCTTTAAGGACAAAATTGACATGAAATTTTCTCTAACGAAAACATTTTTATGAAGTTTTCTTTAAAAAAGCTTGGTCTATCCCCTCAGAACAGTTTTCTTTAACAACAAAATCCCCATGACATTTTTCTAACTAACAAAATTTCAATAAAACTTTCGTTAAAGGTAAAATTTAAATAAAAATTAATTTAACAATTTTTCTCAATACAGAATTTTGATAAATTATCTCTCTAGAAAATTTTTTGATTAAATATTCTCTAATGGCAAAATTTTGATGAAAATATCTCTCGAACAAAATTTCCATAATATATTCTCCGAAAACAATTTGTGCACTCTCCACCAAAGGATAGGGGTATACTAATTTCGTCATTCTGTTTGTAACACCTCGAAATATGCATCTAAAACCCCATAAAGTATATATATTCTTGATCGTCATGACATTTTAAGTCGAACTAGCCATGTCCGTCCGTCCGACAGTCTGTCGAAAGCACACAAACTTTCGAAGGAGTAACGCTAGGCGCTTGAAATTTTGCACAAATACTTTTTAGTAGTGTAGGTCGGTTGGGATAGTAAATGGGCCAAATCGGTCCATGTTTTGATCTAGCTGCCATATAAACCGATCTTGGGTCTTGACTTGCGCCTCTAGAGGGCGCAATTCTTATCCGATTTGACTGAAATTTTGCACGTGGTCTTTTGGTATCACTACCAAAAACTGTGTTAGGTATGATTCAAATCGGTTCATAACCAGATATAGCTGCCATATAAACCGATCTTGGGCCTTGACTTTTTGAGCCTCTAGAGGGCGCAATTATCCGATTTGATTTTGTTTTATTATGTCTTCCAACAACTGTGCTAAATGTGGCGCAAATCGGTACATAACCTAATATTGCTGTCATATAAACTGATCTGGGATCTTGACTTCTTGAGCCTCTAGAGGGCGCAATTATCGTCCCATTTGACTGAAATATCGCACGTGGTGTTTTGGTATCACAACAACGAAATCGGTCCACAGCCTGGTATGGCTGCCATATAAACCGATCTTGGATCTTGAATTCTTGAGAATCATGAAATGAATCTTGGATCTTGAATTCTTGATAGAAATTTTGTACCACGGCTTCTCCCATGACCTTCAATATACGTGTCCAATCGTGTCTGAATCGATCTATAGATTGATACGGCTCCCATACAAACCGATCTTCCGATTTTCCTTCTTGAGCCCCCACAAGGCGAATTTCTTTACGAATGGGCTGAAATATTACGCAATGGCTTCTACTATGGTCATCAACATTCAATTCACTTATGGCTCGAATCGGACTATAACTTGATATAGCTCCAATTGCATAACAATTCCTATCCCTTATTCTTTGTTTGCCTAAAAAGAGATACCACACAAAGAACTCGACAAATGCGATTCTTGGTGGAGGGATTCGTCCCGGTCGAACTTACGCTCGCTCTTGCTTGTTTTTTTTTTTAATTGAAGACGACATTCCAATAAAATATTCTCTAGAGGTAAAATTTCGATGAAACTTTCTCTACAGTCAAAATTTCTTCAAATACAAAGTGTCGACGAAATTTTTTCTAAGGACAATGAAATTGCATAAAATTTTCTTTAAAGACAAAATTGTAATGCCCGTGAAGACAAATTTGAATATAACTTAGCCTAGACACGAACCTCAGATTTTAACAGAGATTTGTTAAGTGATTAACAGAGCACTGTTAACTGATTTTCTTCTATATTTTAACTAAAAAATAAAATTTTAGCAATTTCTTACCTAAAATTTTCTAAAATCACTTTGTAAAGAACTTATCTAATACTATAAAATGTTTAATAAAAATCAAACCCTCAAAACATATATGTTGACGACCTATATGACCCATTATTAAAACGGCATTGCAGTCGTAGGGGCCAAATTTTTCCGGGTTCGGTTATTATTAAGCATTTTATAGTTGTAGATAAATTCTTTACAAAATGATTTTAGAATATTTTAGGTAAGAAATTGCTAAATATAAAAGAAAATCGGTTAACAGTGCTCTGTTAATCACTTCTGCTAAAATTTCAGGTTCGTGACTAGGCTAAGTTATATTCAAATTTGTCTTCACGGACATTAAAATTTTGTCTAGGTATATTCATTTAGTCATTCCGTTTGCAACGCATCGAAATACTCATTCCCGACCCTACAAAGTATTGGGTTGCCCAAAAAGTAATTGCGGATTTTTCATATAGTCGCCGTTGACAAATTTTTTCACAGCTTGTGACTCTGTAATTGCATTCTTTCTTCTGTCAGTTATCAGCTGTTACTTTTAGCTTGCTTTAGAAAAAAATGTATAAAAAGAAATTTTGTTTAAAGTTCATTCAAAGTTTTATTAAAAATGCATTTACTTTCTTTTAAAAAATCCGCAATTACTTTTTGGGCAACCCAATATATATATATATTCTGGATCGTCTTTAAATGTTAAAATGATTTAACGATGTCTGTGTGACTGTCCATCTGTTCTAATCAGGGAGTTTGAGCACGACAAGCGGACAGGCTAACTTATGCCCTACGATGGCTCCCCATATTGGCATAATCGACAAATATGTTCGATTTGGTAGCGTGTTTTTAAAGGGTGGGGTGCCCAACTAGAGTCTTGGCGCTGAAAAACATATCAGCATGGCGCTCTACTCTAAAATACCTTTTAGTTGAACCACTCAATTAACAAAGTCAGCAAATACGTTCTATATGGAGGGTGTTATAGGGTAGTGACGGCTTCTAGTTACTTGGTCCCAAAAGTGGATGACTGATTCATGTTCTACACCTAAAGACCTTTCATTTGAGCCCCATATTGACATGGTCGCCAAATATGTCCGTTTTGGAAGGATGTGTAGGAAGTGAGGCGGTCGCCCAGATACTTGGCCTTAAAAAAAGATTACATTCGTGCTCTACCCTAAAATAGCAGCAGTTATGTACGTCTTATTTGGAGGTTGCTATGGGGGTGAGACAGCCTCCTAGCTAATTGGTTCCCTTTTTTTTGAGCCCCTTTATTGCCATGGTCGGTAAAAATGTCCGTTTTTGGTGTGGAGCTTCCCTTGAACACATTGTCCTAAATTTGAATATCAGATTCGTCTAATACTCTCAAATGCCTTTCATTTGAGTTCCATATTGTCATAATTGCTCTATATATCCATTTTGGAGGCCACCGTAGCGCAGAGGTTAGCATGTCCGCCTATGACGCTGAACGCCTAGGTTCGAATCGTGGCGAGACCATCAGAAAAAATTTTCAGCTGTGGTTGTCCCCTCCCAATCCTGGCAACCATTGTGAGGTACTTTGCCATGCAAAACTTCTTTTCAAAGAGGTGTCGCACTGCGGCACGCCGTTTGGACTCGGCTATAAAAAGGAGGCCCCTTATCATTGAGCTTTAACTTGAATCGAACTGCACTCATTGATATGTGAGAAGTTTGCCCCTGTTCCTCAGTGGAATGTTCATGGGCAAAATTTGCATTTGCATCCCTTTGGCGGGCTTTGGGGTGGGGCGGCCCTCTAAGGCATCGCCAAGAAATTTGGATAACATATTTTTGTTTTTGGGTTTCTATAAAAGTGCAAATTGAAGGCCAGCGTGGCCAGAGTTTAACATATCCGCCTATGACGCCGAACAACTGGGTTCAAATCCCGGCGTAAAAAGATTTGCATCGTTGGTTATGCCTGGCGTTGGTTATAATGCTGGCAACATTTGTGATGTATCCTGCCATGGAAAAACCTTCTCTACCAAGTGGTGTCGCCGTTCGTCCTCGACATTAATGTGAGGTTCCTTAAACTTTGATCGGACTGCAAACGTTGGTATAAGAGAAGTATCCCCTATATTGGAACCCACCACCACGGATTAATAAAAATTTTTGAAAAAATTTTATTTTGGAAATAAAAATTTGATAACATTTTCTTTAGAAATAAAATTTTTACAAAATTTTCTATAGGAATAAAATTTTTTCATTTCCAAGTTCTTTGCCCGTTGGGCGAAGATTATCAAATGCCACAATTCTCGTTCGTTTCACTTTCGAGAAGAGCTCAATGATCAGAGATTTTCTTTGCAAATGGAAAAGAAAAGACAGAGATAACAACACACACCAACCACTATGGGACGCGTTTCGTTTTTGGTTAGAAGACTTTTCAGCTATATAAGGAGTGATGGCTTCAAGGGCCATGCGTTGGTATGTTGTATTTGAATCGTTTTTATAGCGAAAACGCCTCTATGATAAAATTACCACATTAACCATGCTCGACAACCCTCTCTGTTAGCTGTACTTCTTCCCAATGCATGTGTTTAAGTGTAATGACGGACTTCCCTTCTGCGAAAATTACACTACTTTCATGCTGCACATGATACAGTGCATCTATTGGAAGTTGTTGAAGTAAAATTTTGACAAAATTTTCTATAAAAATAAAATTTTGACAAAATTTTCTATAAAAATAAAATTTTGACAAAATTTTCTATAAAAATAAAATTTTGACAAAATTTTCTATAAAAATAAAATTTTGACAAAATTTTCTATAAAAATAAAATTTTGACAAATATATATCTATAGAAATAAAATTTTTACAAAAATCAAAAAATTTTTTATAGAAATAAATTTTGTTATCCACCCTAATGTCTTTTTTTGTATAACAAATTATGCTCGTACATATGTTTCTGTACTTATGTGTAACCTTTCCACTTTAGCTTATCTTCAAATTGAAAGTGAACAACAAGAAAAACTCATCATCTCGTGCATAGCTCGTTGAGCATGAAAAAAAATTCTACTTTAGATCCAGCTCGTGCATATTGCTTCCTTGCATAGTTGTTCATCTAAAGATAGCGGCAGGCATCATTTTGCAACATCTGTGAAAACCAGGCAAGCTTTTTATTTGTTGAAGGTATTTTGATCGGTCTCGGAAATAGCTTTCATACAAACAGATTTTCTAATTTGATTTCTTAAGCATATGAACGGCAAAATTCTTCAACGATATGGTTAAAATTTTGCACTTAAAGTGCCGTTATGCCTTTCAACAATCATACCTATCATGGTCCAAGTTGGTCCATAACCTCTGTTAGAGCTTCCATATAAACTAAACTTGGATGTTGGTACCTTCGATTTCCATTTCTTTTATTAAAACTTTCAGCTCGGGCCGAAATTGATTAAAACAAAGTTGTTGAAGGGCCGACTTATTGGCTCAAGCAGCTAAGCATGCCTTCATTAGAATGTGCTTTTGCCTTGTTTCCCAATAACATTACGGCTGCAGACATTTGTACCTAACGTTTGTGGATAGCTGCCCTTAGATTACCCTTTTTCCAATAATGTGCATAGATTTTCATTTCAGACCCTTCAATTCGTCCCTCAATCTAAGGCAAGCAACAGTTTTGTTTTTTTGACTGCCACGCTGTATTGCTATGCAAATACAGCTGGCCCTTTATTTAGTGTAGTCATTGGTTGGTCTACTGTCTGTCTGCCTCCTTATCCATCATACTCGAGGACCCCCTTTTTGTCTGTGCTTCACTATCACTTACAAATACTGATTAACTTTAGTTGGCTTTGGCCCATCTTGCTACACATTTTGCCTGCCAGCCCATGAATGCATTCAACTCTACTCTGTATTGTATTTAGGTATTGGCAGAAGTACGGTCGTTTGTTTGGCTGGTGGTGGTTCTTTGGCAATTGTTTGTTTTATTTATCCCTCACCATTGCCTGTCCCATGGCAAGGATAGCAGCGCAAGTTGTTGTTTGTGACTTTGTTATGATGACGCTTTGCTGTGAGCTGGAGAATGAGTAAAGTCTTTTCCATACATTGAAGGCATCGAGGCATCGAATCATTGTCGAGACAGACGGCCTCAACCTCAGCCTCTATGGAAGATGAATCTTTGAATGTTATCTGTCTATGCCAACTCACACACACACACACATTCACATACAATTTGCCATTTCGTATTTGTTTATATAAATCTTCATGTGTAGTTTTAGCTTCGTCAATCCACACTTCTTTCACACATTATGTCTGCAGCATTCATTTGTTTTCTTTGTTTATTTCTGTCTGTCTATTTGTCTGTCCGTCCCTCTGTCTATTTGCTAATGTAATTATATGTATTTTGCGCTATTTTTCCATTACTTCTATAATCCATATTAAGTTTTCTTTATTTCTTTTTATCGTTGTTTTTCTTCTTCTTTCTTGTCGCAACTAAGAGAGACAGCATTGGCTCTAAATGGGCCTCATAATGTGGTCATGAACTTTTGTGGCATTAAGCTTTTCAGAGCGAGAATGTTATTTATGATCATTGGGTTAACTTAGAATGTAAGGCCAAAACTACGGAGAGCCTGGTAACATTATCTCCTAACTTGAACAAACAACTTTCAAATGGCAGAGGTGAGTCCCTGCTGTATTGGAGACTTGATCAAGGACTACTAAAATGAGACTGCCGTCGTTCTACTCCTCTCGGTGGATGACCTCGTAGTTCTTCGAGATAAATACTTGGTTTGATAGTGAACTATCGCTTTAAAAATAAGTCTTTCGCTTTTTTAACCTGGGGAATGTTTCTCTTCCTTACTTTAAGTCTGGGTTCGATTTCATAAATAAGTCTCTTTAGGGTCTAGTCATGCTACGAATGGAAATTTTGGCATCTTCTCTTCCTTACCTTAAGTCTGGGTTCGCGCCCACCCAGAGTTTCGATTTCGTAAATAAGTCTCTTTAGGGTCTAGTCATGCTACGAATGGAAATTTTGGCATTAGGATTTCCTCTGTGTGCTCGCAACTCTTGACACCGGCAAATTGGTCAAGAAGACCTGATACAGGCCTTATACAAAAAGCTCTCCTTCGTCCTTCCTTCCTTCCTTTTCTGCATGACAATGTCTTGATTTTGTTTGTCCGAGACCTAGATATCCCATACCTGGTGTATACCCTTGCCTGGGGTATACTTTACCAAGTGGAGCTCAGCGCCCTTCCAGGGAGTAGGGATGTTTCAAATGAAACCCCTAAGGGTCTCTATACACTCAGCGATTGAATATCTTAGTCTCATAAAGTTACCATGCTCTCCGTATTCGCAGCTGACGTACTTCGTGGATGACCCTTTTTATACCCAGCACCGAAGGATGGGGGTATATTCATTTTCTCATTCCAATACATCGAAATATCCATTTTCGACCCTATAAAGTATATATCATGGTCCGCCCATCCGTCTGTCCGTCCGTCTGTCTGTCCGTTCGTCCGTCTGTCTGTCCGTCCGTCTTTATGTCCATCCGTCTGTCTATCCTCCTGTCTGTCCATTCGTCTGTCTACGATTCCATGCGATTGAAACTCTTAGCCTCATAATGTTCCCTTTGTATTCCCAGCTCACGTACTTCGTGGATGACCCTATTTATACCCAGCACCGAAGGATGGGGGTATATTCATTTTGTCATTCCAACACATCGAAATATTCATTTTCGACCCTATAAAGTATATATTGAGTTGCCCAAAAAGTAATTGCGGATTTTTCATATAGTCGGCGTTGACAATTTTATTCACAGCTTGTGACTCTATAATTGCATTCTTTCTTCTGTCAGTTATCAGATGTTACTTTTAGCTTGCTTTAAAAAAAAAGTGTAATAAAGTATATTTCATTAAACTTCATTCCAAGATTTATTAAAAATGCATTTACTTTTTTTAAAAAAATCCGTCCGTCTGTCCGTCCGTCTGTCTGTCCGTCTGTATGTCTGTCTATCTGTTTGTCTGTCTGTCCGTCCGTCTTTATGTCCATCCGTCTGTCTGTCTGTCTACGATTCTCTGCGATTGAAAGTCTTAGTCTCATAATGTTCCCTTTGTATTCGCAGCTCACGTATTTCGTGGATGACCCTTTTTTTCCCAGCACCGAAGGATGGGGGTATATTCATTTTGTCATTCCAACACATCGAAATATCCATTTTCGACCCTATAAAGTATATATTGGGTTGCCCAAAAAGTAATTGCGGATTTTTCATATAGTCGGCGTTGACAATTTTTTTCACAGCTTGTGACTCTGTAATTGCATTCTTTCTTCTGTCAGTTATCAGCTGTTACTTTTAGCTTGCTTTAGAAAAAAGTGTAAAAAAAGTATATTTGATTAAAGTTCATTCTAAGCTTTATTAAAAATGCATTTACTTTTTTTAAAAAATCCGCAATACTTTTTGGGCAACCCAATATATTCATGGTCCGTCCGTCCGTCCGTCTGTCTGTCTGTCCGTCCGTCCGTCTGTCTGTCTGTCCGTCCGTCCGTTCGTCTGTCCGTCCGTTCGTCCGTCCGTCTGTCTGTCCGTCCGTCTGTCCATCCGTCTGTATGTCTGTCTATCTGTCTGTCTGTCCATTCGTCTGTCTATCTGTCTGTCTGTCCCTCCGTTCATCTGTCTGTCTGTCTGTTGAAATCACGCTATAGTCTTTAAAAATAATGATATTGGGCTGAAACTTCTTTTTTTTGTCCATAGGTAAGTTAAAATCGAAGATGGGCTATATCGGACTCTATCTTGATGTAGCCCCCATATAGACCGATCTGCCGATTTAAGGTCTTAAGCCCTTATCTGATTTCTCTCTAAGTATCTACATTGAAAATCCAGAAATGATTGAGCTCTTCTATCAGCTGCCAGATAATACTACGGCATTGCAGGCGAAGATCTTATCAATCCTGCAAAAAGCAAAGTGGTAAACTGCCAATAAGTTTTTCGCAAAATGGAGGGATATTTTGAGAATCTTAAAAGTTTTAGTGGCGTCCAACGTGAGATCTGGTTTTCGGGATCGTTAAAAGGATTTATTGGCGACATAGGTTTGCCACGAAAGGGTTTCGGTTTGTTGCATAGAAAAGAGCTCAACTTGGGATTCGATGGTACCAAATAGTCATATAGATGTATTAACTCCAAACGTGGGACTGGATGGTTTCGTTTTGTACCATAATTTTAATGGCGCCCGATGTGGGGTGTGATCAGTGTTATCGTTGTGCGACTTAAGTCGGATATTCCGACCATTTTAGAAGCAAATAACTTTTTTTTTTGAAATCTACACTTTTTTGGGACTTTGTTTAAATATGATACTTTTTCTTCAAAATTATGACTTTTCTACAATTTAGAGAAAATTGTAAAATAACAAACAAAAAATTTTAAAATTTAATGAGGCGAGATCATTAACGAAACAGGCAAAAAACTTGAAAATGAAAAAATTCTGAAGAGCCCGGCCGGGATTCAAACCTGGACACACGGACACATAGCGAGAGCACATGCATTGGGAAAAAGTACAGCTAATAGACAGGTTGTCGAGCGTGGTTAATGTGTTAGTTGTATCACATTAGGCGTTTTCGCAATTAATACGATTCAAATACAACATACTAACGCACGCCCCTGGAAGCCATCACACCTAATATGGTTGAAAAGTCTAATATGGTTGAAAGTTCTAACCAAAGACGAAACGCGTCCCATAGTGGTTGGCGTGTGTTGCTATCTCTGGCTTTCCTTTTTCATGTGAAAATCTCCGATCATTGAGATCGAATTAAAAAAGGAACAAACAAAGAATTTTAAATATTTAATGATCTCGCCCTAGCAGGCAACAACATTTAAAATTATTTTAATTGAACGCAGAAAAATCCTTTCATTACTTTTCAATCGAATTTCGAGATATGTTTCTTTCTCCGCTCTCTGCTTCTGTCTTTCCCCTCTGTGTGCATCGCCAGTTGTTTATTCCCATGACTTTCCGGTTCGAGCAACTTCTTGTTCTTCTTTTATTGAAATCCCGTTCAACGTAGGAGGATAATTTCACAATTTTTCTAAAGCAAAGTGGTAATGGTAAAAAGATCAAATGTCAAATTGTCTCGTTGTTTTGTACTGAATAGTTCGGAGACTTTTTTCTCTATTTCTAACGACGATCAACAGCCAGCCACGTCACCCTGTAAAGGGTGGAAATCGGTTTGAATTTAGATATAACCCCACGAACATACATTCCATTTCACCACAAGTATTTGCGAAGACTGGACTTTTTTTAATCCATTATGGACCTAACTTCACTTTGGTTAAAGTTTCTAAAAGTCACCATCGCCCGACTTAGGTTTTTTTGTATTCTTTTGAAAAGTGTTAAACTATCGGGTTGCCCAAAAAGTAATTGCGGATTTTTCATATAGTCGGCGTTGAAAAAATTTTTCACAGCTTGTGACTCTGTAGTTGCATTTTTTCTTCTGTCAGTTATCAGCTGTTACTATTAGCTTGCTTTAGAAAAAAAGTGTAAAAACCAACCCAATATTTAGAGCGCACAAGATGCTGATTACTGGCTTAGGTGTATGTCCATAGTGCCATGTGGCGGATTAATATCTGCACCCTCTTTTTAACCTAATCTAATCAACCTACTTGGATGTAATGGCGCCTAACATGGGGTTGATGGTCGCTAGACGGATCATTATATAGATTTAATTGCTTCCAAAGTAGGGTCTGATGTTTTTGAATTTATAAATGGATTTTATGGCGCCAAATGTGAAGCTTTATGCTTTCGATTTGTAACATGGCTTTAAATGCGCCCAGCTTGATGCTTTTGAATTGTTACATGGATTTTTTGGCGCCCAACGTGGGGCTTTATATTTACATTTAGTTCTATTGTATATCGGCTTTTTTCGTGTTGGCAATCCAAATACTAACCAAGGTAGCAAAAACTGGCGAGTAACATGTTTGCGGGAGCAACTGGCAGTTTGATCCTTGGATGTTGGCATTTGCAATTAAAGGCCCTGTAGAGTTTCCCCACAGATAGAATGTAGGTTGATTTTAATATTGGTTTGTCAGAGAGCTTACAAAGGGCAATATAGTATCACATAACGGTGACTAATTATGCCGAATTCATACATGCTCTGATATTGTTTGGTTTTGATTGCTGAGAGCATATTGAAGCTGCTATTTGTACCCTCCACCTTAGGATGGGGGTATACTAATTTTGTCATTCCGTTTGTAGCACCTCAAAATATTCGTCTCAGATCCAATAAAGTATTGGGTTGCCCAAAAAGTAATTGCGGATTTTTCATATAGTCGGCGTTGACAAATTTTTTCACAGCTTGTGACTCTCTAAATGCATTCTTTCTTCTGTCAGTTATCAGCTGTTACTTTTAGCTTGCTTTAGAAAAAAAGTGTAACAAAAGTATATTTGATTAAAGTTCATTCTAAGTTTTATTAAAAATGCATTTACTTTCTTTTAAAAAATCCGCAATTACTTTTTGGGCAACACAATATATATATTCTTGATCATCATGACATATTTAGTCGATCTAGCCTTGTCCGTCCGTCGGGTTGGGATTGTAAATGGGTTTTAACGGTCCATGTTTTGATATAGCTGTCATATAAACCGATCCTGGATCTTGAATCTTTTTGAGAAGATCTTGAGCTTCTAGAAGGCGCAATCCTTATCCGATTTGGCTGATATTTTGTATGAGATGTTTTGTATGCTTAGTATGATCCAAATTGGTTCAAAACGTGCTATAGCTGCCATATAAACCGATCTCGGATCTTGATTTTTGAGCCTCTGGAGGGCTCAATTATTATCCGATATCGCTGATATTTTGCATTATGTGTTATGTTATAACCTCCAACATCTGTGCCAAGAATTATCCATATCGGTTCATAACCTGATATAGCTCGCATATAAACTGATCTCGAATCTTGACTTCTTGAGCCGCTAGAGGGCCCAATTATTATCCGATTTGGCTGAATATTTGCATGAAGTTCTTTGTTTCAACTTTCAACAAGTGTGCCAAGTATGGTCCAAATCGTCCCATAACTTTATATAGATGGCGCTAGTATTACCCGATTTAGCTGAATTTTTGCAAGTCGTGTTGTTTATTTATTTATTTGTTTATTTGTTTATTAGTCAATGGAACAAATATCCTTACAGACTAAGATGACTTCCGTAACAAATGTTTAAATAGTAATGTATGATAATAAAGAGGTGCATACTACAAAAATATATAATATAAAATGGATCTAAAAATTTCTTTTGATGTGCTAAAATCAATACATGGTTTTGACTCCCTTTGAAGCCTGTTGTTGATAAAATTTAAATTCAAAAAAGTTCGTGTTAAAGGCCCATTTCTCGCATAGTTGGTGCGGTGGAACGGTATGTCAAACAAATTTACAACTCGTAAGCTTCTTGGAGGAACAAATGTTGGAACTAAAGACAACAAATCCGGTGAATCAATATTATTATTAAGCAAGTCAAATATGAAGCAAGCCGATTGATATTTTCTACGAGATTCTAAGGATTGCAAGCCAAGTAACAAAAATCTAGATCTATATGGAGGCATCTGAGCAGGAAATAAGTTTTTAAGGGCAAACTTTGTAAAGTTTTTTTGAATTCTCTCAATGCGAACAATGTGAGCACTACATTGAGGATCCCAAACAATTGAAGCGTATTCTAGTTTAGACCTAACAAATGCCGTATAAATTAATTTTGCGGTATTAGGATCAGAAAATTCCGCACAATTTCTTTTGATAAATGCAAAAACCTTGTAGGCCTCAGGAATAATGTGGTCTATATGTGGAATAAATGATAGTGATGTATCAAATATAATGCCTAGATCACGAATGGAAGTTAGCTTAGTAAGATTGTGGCTGCCAATTTTGAAGGTTGGTTGAATGGGATTAAGTGATCTAAAATAAGAAACGTGAAAACATTTTGAAAGGTTCAAAAAAAGCTTATTGATGTTGCACCACATGACTAAGTTATCTAAATCAACTTGCAAATTATTTATATCTTGTAGAGACTCAATTTTAGTAAAAAATTTCAAGTCATCAGCATACAAAAGAAAATTGGAATGCGAAAAACATGAAGAGATGTCATTGATAAATAAGTTAAAAAGAAGTGGGCCAAGGATGCTACCCTGAGGTACTTCCGATGTCTGAAAATATGGCTGAGACACGTATCCTTCAACTTTAACTTTACACACTCTGTTAGTTAGATATGAATGAATCCATTTTAGAAAATTTGAATGCAAACCTAGATTCTGTAACTTAGCAAGTAAAATACTATGCGAAACTTTATCAAAAGCTTTGCTTAAGTCAGTGTAAATAACTTCTACTTGTTTACCTCGCTCGAGGGCGGTCATACAGTAATCTGTAAATAATGTTAAATTCGATGTGGTAGATCTACCCGAAAAAAACCCATGCTGGTAAGGAGAGATAGTAGACTTGCAAAGAAAAAATAATTTTTTGAAAATGATATTTTCAAATATTTTCGAAACACACGAAAGTTTTGATATTGGCCTGTAACATGTAACATCATCTTTTCTACCCTCTTTAAATACAGGAGTAATTGATGCTATCTTCCACTTGGCTATAAAAATACCTTTCTTAAGAGATAGGCGAAATATAAAAGTCAAAACGGAAACAATGCTAAAACAGCAACTTTTTAAGAAATAAGCACAAAGACCATCAGCATCACTTTTATAGCTATTTTTAATTGCACCTATAGCTTCAAAAACATCATCCTCACAGATATAAATACTTCCCAAATTTATGGCTGAATAAGAACATGGTAGCGTCATATTACAAGTGGAAGGCTGCTCAAAATTAGATTGGAAAAAATTAGCAAACATGTTTACAACATCATGGCCAGACTGCGAGATGCAACTGTTATATTGAACAGTAGATGGGATATCTGAAGATTTCTTCTTAGACTTCACAAACGACCAAAAATGTTTAACATTTACTTTAATTTCATTCTCTTTAGAAAGAATGTATTGTTTATAAAGAAATTTGTTTAAAAAATTAAATTCTTTTTGATAATGTAAAAATTTGACTTGCTCTTCCAGATTACCAGATTTAATGAATCGATTATGGAATTTATTGCGCAGATTTTTTAGTTTTTTTAGGCCTTTAGTATACCATGGAAGCTTATAGGGCTTTTTCTTCTTTAGAGGAACATTCAATTTAAGAATGTCTAAAACCTTTGCCAGAAAAATATCATAACAATTGGATGGTTCACACGTAGGAAACATCGATACCCAATTTATAGATGAAAGCATCGAATTTAGCACATCAAAGTTACATGCGTTGTAATTAAAATTGAAACACTCAGAAGTATCATTTGGGATGTACATAAAACATTCCATTTCTATAATTGTAGGAACATGATGAACACTTGGAGGAGATACTGGAATCAAACATTCATATATTTTGAAATTGCAGTCGCGCGATACAAAAATTAAATCAAGAAATCGACGCATTTTATTAGCAATATGATTAATTTGAACCAAACCAACGCTCAATAACGCATCGATAAAATTAACTTCAAATCCTTTATTAACATTACTAGGCGTTAAAAAATAATTGTCGTTCATCATGGTCCAACAAATACTTGATAAATTAAAATCTCCCATTACACATAAATTAGTATCAGAACACATATTCTCTTCCAAATTAACAATATTAGAGACATGTTTAGAATAGATATTATCATGACTTCCAGGAGGTATATACGATAGAGATATTAACAGTTTTTGATTAAATCCAATTACATATAGTGCAATTTGATCCAAAAGACCATCATCATCATCAATTTTACATAAATAGGATTTATATTTAGATTTTACAGCAATAAGAACACCCCCACCCCGGGATAATCCTGTACGATAAGCATTTCTATCCTTCCGATATACATTAAACAAATTCATGTCGAAAAATTCGGCATCATAAAAGTCGGAATTAAGCCAGGTCTCAACAATGAGAATTAAATCAAAGTCACATTGGGACGTAAAATTCATGATTTCATTGGCCTTTGTGCGAATACCTGACATATTTTGATAAAACACTTTTAGATTATGTGCAGCATCTACTACTGAACTAAGGGTTGTATTTCCCTTTTTTGAAAATTTTTAAACGGACGTACCCTGATATCGGTAGGCCACAATTTAGAGTTAAAAATATCATTATAAAAACTAGATACTACACCCAGCTTAAAATTAACACTTTTTAATTCACTTAAATTAGCGTCTTTCTTTACTAATTTATAGCATTCAATATTAGCTTTATCAATGTTGGAGTTGGCAGCAATATAATTGATAATTTGATCGCATGAAACAGTTGGCTTAAACTTTGATATATGAATCCATTTCTTGGTCGCCACCACTTCCAAATCATTAGGTACATTATTTTCACCGAATATGACTTTGCCCCCTTTTCGTCTACGCCTTTGAACAGTTTCCCAACCCATACTTGCTTGATGGTTTGGTTCGAACATTTCATTCCTATTGTTTACTGCATTAACATCATTTGTACTCACTGACGAAACCGATGGTGCATATGAAACAACATGTTGCGAGCTCGGCTTGTTCATGGATTGTGCACCTGTAGATGTAACTGGTATAATAAGACTTTGGACAGTACCAACAACATCGCTACCACTGGTCTCAGAATAATGATTTGCATTTTGTTGATGAACTTCTTTGCTTGGAGGTTTGTTGTTTTTCTCCACTGTTTTTTTTATCTCTCGCACTTCAGCACATAAAGATGAGTTTATTAAGACTTTTAGCTCTCTCACTTCACTGGTCAAAGAGGCAATGCGAGCAACCAAATCAGAAGAAACTGATAGGCAGTCATTGCAATTAAATACAATATTTGAATTTTTAACAAATAATTCGCCAATATTAGTATCGACGTTGGCACAAAAGAAGTGTAGCTTAGCTCTGCAAATGTGGCATGCTATGAACTTCCCGTTCAAAGCCTTGAAGCACTTCGCACAAAGAGTATTTGGAGGGAGATCCATTAGAAACACGTCAGATGTAAAGAAGCTCAACTGACTGACTCGATGATGTTGTGTTGATATATGATGATGTTGTGTTGATATAGCTGCCATATAAACCGATCTTGGATCTTGACTTGTAAAGCCTCTAGAGGGCCCAATTATTATCCGATTTGGCTGAATATTTGCATGAAGTTCTTTGTTTCAACTTTCAACAAGTGTGCCAAGTATGGTCCAAATCGTCCCATAACCTTATATATATGGCGCTAGTATTACCCGATTTAGCTGAACTTTTGGACCGATTGCATATGGATGCAATCGGTTCATAACTTGGTATAGCTCCAATAGCATAGCAATTCTTATTCATAATCCTTTGTTTCTCTATAAAGAGATATCGTGCAAAGAACTTGACAAATACGATCTATGGTGGATGATATATAAGATTCGGCCCGGCCGAACTTAAAACTCTTTTACTTGCCTTGGGATCACCCTTATATCAACACATAAAAATCCAATTTTTGGCCTTCAATTGAATAAAGAAGTCAAAGCAAAAAAAGTTTTTTGGTTTGTTTTGTTTTTCCCTCCTGTGATCAAGTTCATCGTGCAACATTTGCAACATTTTCTCCTTACTATTGGGTTGCCCAAAAAGTAATTGCGGATTTTTCATATAGTCGGCGTTGACAAATTTTTTCACAGCTTGTGACTCTGTAATTGCATTCTTTCTTCTGTCAGTTATCAGCTTTTACTTTTAGCTTGCTTTAGAAAAAAAGTGTAAAAAAAGTATATTTGATTAAAGTTCATTCTAAGTTTTATTAAAAATGCATTTACTTTCTTTTAAAAAATCCGCAATTACTTTTTGGGCAACCCAATATATTGTATTTAAGATTTTTTTGGGTTTGCCTTAAGGTGTATAGGCCTCACAATATTTTCTCCTCACTTAAGCCAAAGAAGGCATAACAATAATTTCTTTTGTTGTGGTATTTGATGAAAATGCCTTGAATGCTCAGACACACATAGCAGAGACCCTTTGGGGCAAATAAACCATTCGATATGTAGTCATAGAGATTTGTTGCGTGTGTGTTGGTTTTTGCTTTGGTTTTCAACAAATCTTTTTTCTCCCATTTCCTAACTGCCCTTTGTTGTATTGCTGCTGCTAAATTCTATTGGTTTGTAATGTGGTATTGTGAGATTGTTGGCATATCTACGAGCAAGTGGCAATGTTGCCAAGTGGCAAAAAGGTTAAAGTTGTGGCATGTGTTATAGAATGGTATATACGCATGGGGAATCAACGCATATCATAGCTGAAAAGTTGAGTGATACAATAGAGAGAAATGCAGCATGGCAACGGGCTTGGGATAGATTTAAACTCTTTAAGTTGAGCCAAGCAAATGCTTATGGGAAAATTTGATGAATTTTTATATTAAATACAAAATTACTAGAATAAATATCTAAAAATAGAAAAAAAGAAAATAAAATATGGTGTTAATGTAGGCAACAATTGTTAAATGTTACCTTTGTTCTCTCAAAATGCAATCAGAAATGTCTTCTTAGGGACACGATGCGTAAATTTTTTGATCTAGCAAAGGTTAAGTTGGCCATAAAATCGCAAAACATTCACAGCCCCAAAATTTGCCATCCGCCGTACAATCGTTAAAAGAAGTACAAATGGGACGATAATTTCCAATCTAACAGCACAAAGTGCTCTAGGCATTTTTAGAGATGGATTCGTTTAGACATCATACCATTACTCGACGATTTGAGGCTTGGTTAGGGGCCTTCATCAGAGCTATGGTGCTCTAGACATTTTTAGAGATGGATTCGTTTAGACATCATACGAATAGTCGGACGATTTGAGGCTTAGTTAAGGGCCTTCATCAGAGTTAGGGTGCTTGTGGTAGGCCTATAAGCAGATTGATTTCAGACGGCACAACATTAGTAGTCTTTTTGCTGTCGAATTGGGGCCCTTCGTCAGTGTTTTAACCCATTAACGCCTGACACTCGATTCCCTTGTCCGATTTTGATGAAATTTCATATATTTACTTTTTAGAGCCTTTATATTGAGGTAGTCATTTTTAAATTACAAAAAAATTTTTTAACAAAATTTTTTTAACAAAAAAATTTTTTTCAAATATTTTTAAAAAATAAAATTAAAAAAATTTACATTTTGAAAGAAAATTGAAAAAAAAAAATCTTATTTCCTAAGCCACCCTTTTTTTACAACAACAATTATATTCTTATCAGTTTATGACTATTTAGCGAAAAGCCTTTATATTGAGGTAGTCATTTTTAATTTTTTTTTAACAAAATTTTTTTAAAAAAATTTTTTTTAACAAAATTTTTTTAACGAAAAAAATTTTTTTCAAATATTTTTAAAAAATAAAGAAAAAAAAAATAACATTAAAAAAAAAATTAAAAAAAATCTTATTTCCTAAACTACTATTTTTTACAACAACAACAATTATATACTTATCAGTTTATGACTATTTAGCGAAGAAAAGTGGATTTTAATGACTTTGACCTGCTGTCAAAAATAGCAGGGTTATCGCCATCATTTTTATACCCACCACCATAGGATGGGGATATACCAACCTAGTCATTACGTTTGTAACACCTCGAAAAAATGATCTGCGACCCCATAAATTATATATATATTCTTGATCGTCTCGACATTCTGATTTGATTTTGCCATGTCCGTCCGTTCGTTTGTCGAAATCACGATAGCGATCGAACGCGTAAAGCTAGTCGCCTGAAATTTTGCACAGATACTTTACATTGATTTAGGTCGTTGGGGATTGTAAATGGGCCATATGGGTTCAGATTTGGATATAGTTCCCATATAAACCAATCTCCTGAATTGACTTCTTGAGCTCATAGAAGCCGCAATTTATGTCCGATTTGGTTGGCATTTTGCACGTAGTGTTTTTTTGTGACTTCAAACAACTTTGCCAAGAACTGTTTAAATCGGTCAAGAACCTGATATAGCCACCATATAAACCGATCTCCCGATTTGACTTCTTGAGTCCCTGGAGGCCGGAATTTTCAACTTATTTGGTTGAAATTTTGCATATGGTATTCCGTTATGACTTTCAACAACTACGCCAGGAACGGTCCAAATCAGTCTATAACCTGATATAGCTCCCATATAAACCGATCTCCCGAATTACCTTCTTGATCCCATGAAAGCCGCAATTTTTCGATTTGACTTCTTCAGCCCCTAAAACCCGCAATTTTTGTCCAATTTAGCTACAATTTTGCACATAGTTTTTCCTTATGACTTCCAACAACTGTGCCAAGTATGGTCCAAATCGGTCTGTAATCTGGTATAGCTCCCTGATATGGCTTGATTATCTTTATTCGGTTCCTGCGCGACATACGCTCTACTTTGTTTTTTTTATTAAGGGTTTGAACCGCTTTTGTGATAGAAAACATGTCACCGACTTCTCAATACCTAGTTGAGTCTTTTATCAGTGCTATCGTGTTTACAATTTTGGACGGTTTGCTTACAGATCATTGGCAGACATTTTTAGGTTTGGTTGGAGCCCTTCATTAGTACCATATCATTTTGAATGGCTTTAGACGGGTTGTTTCCAGACTCAACATTATTGATCGATGTTGGGAGACCTGGCTGCAAACCTTCATCAGTGCCTTCGTGCTTTTTTATTTTAACAGAGGGATTGTTTGCAGGCACCACACCGTTGACAAAAGTTTCGAGGCCTGGGTATTTGTATGCTTATAAGTGGATTGTTATCAAACACCACACCATAAGCAGATGTTTCTGGAGCTGGTTGAGGCCAGTCATCAGCGCTACCTAGTTGACCTTTTATCAGTGCTATCGTCTTTTTTCATAGTTATGGACGGATTGCTTGCAGATTATTGGCAGACATTTCGAGGTTCAGTTAAAGCCCTTCATCAGTACCATGTCATTTTGTATGGTTACAGACATCACCTTATTGACCGATGTTTGGAGACCTGACCGCAAACCTTCATCAGTGCTTTCCAATTGATAGCCATCAGTGCTATTGTGTTTTTTTTACAGATACGGACGGATTGCTTCCACATCATTGGCATTTCGAGGCCTTGTTAAAGCTCTCATTCAGTGCCATCAGACGGACTGTGTACAGACACCACATTATTGACCGATGTTTCCAGACCTGTTGTAAACCTTCATCAGTGCTTTTTTGTGTTCAGCAAAGACACCATTGACAAAAGTTATGAGGCCTATGTAAGGTCATTTCAAGGCCTTGTTAAAGCTCTCATTCAGTGCCATCAGACGGACTGCGTACAGACACCACATTATTGACCGATGTTTCCAGACCTGTTTGCAAACTTTCATCAGGGCCATCGTGCTTTTTTGTGTTCAGCCAAGACACCATTGACAAAAGTTATGAGGCCTGGGTAAGGTCCTTTATCAGTGCTTTCATGTTCTTGTATGCTTATAGGCGGATTGTTAACAGACACCACGCCATAAGCAGACGTTTTTGCAGTTGGTTGGACCATTCATCAGTTCTATCTAGTTGGTCTTTTATCAGTGCTATCGTCTTTTTTTTCAGTTACAAATTATTGGCAGATATCTCGAGGTTTGGTAAGAGCCCTTCATCAGTATCATGCCATTTGATCATGGTGTTTCGAGACCTGGTTGGAAAGCTTCATCAGTGCCTTCCAAGTGCCAAGGTTTTTTATTTTCACTGAGGAATTATTTGCAGGCACCACACCACGTTACAATAGTTTCAAGGTCTGGGCACGGTCCTTCGTTGGGGCCATTCATTGGTGGTATCTAGTTTATAGCCATCAGTACTATCGTGTTTTCTTACAGTTACGGACGGATTGCTTATATTGACTGACATTTCGAGGCCTTGTTAAAGCCCTTCATCAGTGTCATCGTCATTTTGTATGTTTACAGATACCACATTATTGACTGAAGTTTCTAGACCTGGGTGGAAACCTTCACCAGTTTAAATTTTTTCCTATGTGTTCCGTTTGCAGCACGTCGAAATATCCATTTGCGACCCTATAAAGTATATATTGGGTTGCCCAAAAAGTAATTGCGGATTTTTCATATAGTCGGCGTTAACAAAATTTTGTACAGCTTGTGACTCTGTAATTGCATTCTTTCTTCTGTCAGTTATCAGCTGTTACTTTTAGCTTGCTTTAGAAAAAAAGTGTAAAAAAAGTATATTTGATTAAAGTTCATTCTAAGTTTTATTAAAAATGCATTTACTTTCTTTTAAAAAATCCGCAATTACTTTTTGGGCAACCCAATATATTCTTGATCGTCGTAAAAATCTAAGACTAGTCGTGTCCGTCCGTCTGTCTTTTGAAGTCACGCTACTCAGATATTGAAGTGAAAATTTGCACAAATTCTTTTTTTTGTCCATAGGCAGGTTAAGTTCGAAGATGGGCCATATCGGACTATACCTTGATATAACCCCATATAGACTGATCTGCCGTTTTAAAGTCTTGAGCCCATTAAAAAAATGCAAATTTGCCTATGAACATTCCATTAAGGAAAATAGGCAAACTTCTAACATATCAATGACCTATTAAGCCCATTAAAACCACATTTATTATCCGATTTCGCTGAAATTTGAGACAGTAAGTTGTGTTAGGCTTCCCAACATTCTTTTTCGATACGGCCCACATTGGTCCATATTTAGATATATCTGCCGTATCGATAGATCTCTCGTTTAAGGTCTTGGGCCCATAAAAGGCGTTTTTTTTTTGTCCGATTTCGCTAAAATTTGGGACAGTGAGTTGTGTTTGGCTCCTCGATATCCGTGTTCAGTACGGCCCGAATCGGTCCAGATTTGGATATAGCTGCCATATAGACCGACCTCCCGATTTAAGGTTTAAGGTCCATAAAAGGTGCACTTATTGTCCGATTGCTCAGAAATTTGGTACAGCGAGTTGTGTTAGGCTCCTCCACATCCCCGTTCTATACTGCCCGGATCGGTCCAGATTTGAATATAGCTGCCGTATAGGCCGATCCCTTGGTTTAAGGTCTTGGGTCCATAATAGGCGCATTTATGGTCCAATTTCGCTCAGATTTGGTTAAGTGAATTTCGTTAGGCCCTTCGACATCCAGGGATGTCTTATTTGACCTAGATCGGTTCAGATTTGGATATAGCTGCCGTATAGACCGATCTCTCGATTTAAGGCCTTGGGCCCATAAAAGGCGCATTTATTGTCCGTTGAAATTTGAGACAGAGAGTTATGTTAGGCCTCTCGATATTCTCTTTTAATTTGGCCTAGATCTGTCAATAATTGGATGTAGCTGCTATATAGATCGATCTCTTAAGCTTTTGGGCCCATAATAGGTGCACTTATTGTCCATTTACTCAGAAATTTGGTATATCGAGTTGTGTTAGGCTCCTCGACATCCCTGTTCAAGACGGCCCGGATCGTTCCAAATTTGGATATAGGTGCCATAAAGACCGGTCTCCCGATTTAAGGTTTTAGGCCCATAAAAGGTGAATTTATTTACAGATTTCGCTGAAATTAGGCACAATGTGTTCCTTTCATACTCTTAGCTCACTATTTGTATCTGTTATCAGATTTTCTTTGCTTTGTCTGCAGGAGGAAGTGCTTGCTTTAAGACCATCGGTTTCGTGATAAGACTTTAGTAAAATTTTTTCACTACATTCGCAATCCGGAACATCTCTCATTCGCTTACACGCACGTCTTTCCATTCCCCTCCTCACAAATATCTTCTGTGAGTTGCAAAAATATTTCCCCAAAAGCCTGATCAGGCAACAACATGACACTGTGGCTAATTGTCAGTGTCCGGTTTTTTCTTCTTTCCACATTCCTTATACAGGACTATCACTTCCTATGCAGGTTTCCGACATGCAGCTTAAATGTAAGAAAGGAGTATCAACTGCAAAGTATGCTTTTTCACGTTTTTGTCCATCACTTTTTGCCACAAATACTCCGGTTCTGTTTGCTGTTCCATCAACGGTGGCAGCATTCTTAGTCACGGAAGCATTTATGCCTATAATTCTGTCAACAATCATGTGAGACGCTGTGATTGCGTCCATCACGCATCTTGTTGTTCATGTCATTTCCAAGGGCTTACGTTATCACTTTATCCAAAGAGCCCAAAATAGTTTGTGGGTGGAAAAAAGGTATCGGAAAACGAAATTGCCGGATAGTAAAGTGATAAACGGAAATGTGGAGCACATCGTTATGAGAGATTCAAGTGAGAGAAAATTGAGAAGGTTACGAGGTAGCAGGGAACGAAATACAGGTGTTTTCAGAATGCTTAGTTTTGTACGAACAAAGAAGAGGGAATGCCACAAAAGTTGCCCTAAACACAGTTATCCTAGTAGATGATTCAAACTTTTGGAAAGTTTATAACATTTTTGCAAAGGTTTTAGTTTTTGGTACTTCAGCTTAGATAGGGGGCGGGCCATGACAATGAAAAGAGGCTTTCAAATATACGCTTTAAATTTAAAATAAAAATAGCCCAAAATCTTGGGTATTTTGGTCTATGTAAAATGGCCCCAACACAAATGCAACCCAGAAGATCACCAAAAACAAATACAATGACGGATTAGGATTTTTAAAAATGGTCTAATTTTCAAAAAGTGCTTCATTTTATGCACTTCAGTTTAGCTAAGGTTGCGGGCCATGACATGCGGCCTCAAAAAAATACACCCCAAATTGAATGAAAGAAAATAGACCCCAAAATTTGGGTATTTTTGCTTAGGTAAAATTATCCCAATACAAACGCACACCAAAGTACACAAATATACACCAAAAATATAAGCAATTTCTGCTTCATTATTTTATTGTCTTAAAATTTCGTTTAACAATTTGGGGTTTATTTTTACAACACAATTGCAACCCAAATAACTATGTGCAAATTACCTAAAATTATGTATAAATACACCCCCTTCGTAAATTTGGGTTGGAAAAAAGCCCCAATTAGTACAACATATGCCCCAATTGGTCCAACATATACCCAGGTAGGGGAATATTTACATTTAATTCATATCGCCTAGCTTGATTTGTTAAAAAATTTTCTTGTGAAATGCAACTTCTTTGATTACATCAAACAAAATTTTACAAACTTTCAAATTAAGTTCTTCCCTACATTGACTGAAATATAAAATCCGTAAAATCCTGCCTAGCTTTGGAATACATCCCATTTATTTATTATTTATTTTTAACCATGCTGATTGTCTATTTGCCTTCTGTGTAGTATGGCTGCAATCGAACTATGCAGGATGAGCAAAGAGAACTTTAACAGTGTTATTAGTTGGCCGCCACCTGATTCATTTGTGTTCGATTGTGTTGTGTGGACATTTTATGGCGATTCTTCTGGCTTGTCCATCCGATGCTGTTTATACTTCACATATTTCTAAGCTGATTGCGTTTCTCCAACAAGCAAATAAATAGCGAAATAGCTCGTTGCATAAATTGAATGCTGTTGGGATGACATACATTCACATATGACTCTACCTGGAATAGGTACGAAGCTGTGTTGTAGTGAGTTGGTGGTTATTCATCGCACTATCGTTCTTGTCCATGTTCATGTCCTTTTTCCTGGTACTGCCATGTTTCTCTGGACTCAAAAAACGTGTTGCCTGCATTTCTGTGACAATAATGACAATAATCAACTTTAGACTGAATACAAACAGCAATGATTGTCGTTTATGTTGCGGCCAACAAAAAAAAAACAAACACATGCGGAAATAAAGAACATATTTACTTCTCCATTCTCCGTATGCCAAAAGATCTTTCAATATATGTGCAGCGAGGGTAGTGCTGGTAGACTTTTAAAAGAAATTAAAAAAAAGTGAACAAATTTAACAGCAATGCAAAATGTCAATGAATTTTTTTTTTAAACACAAAATGAAACACAAAATTTTTGCCAAATTTGCTCTGAACTTTTCATGATAATAAAAAAAAAATTGTCCAAAGATAAAAAGGTCGCAAAAAAATTCTCTTATTTAAAGAGTTTTTATACCCACCACTATAGGAGGGGGGTATACTAATCTAGTCATTCGGTTTGTAACACTTCGAAATATTGATCTGCGACCCCTTAAAGTATTGTGTTGCCCAAAAAGTAATTGCGGATTTTTCATATAGTCGGCGTTGACAAATTTTTTCACAGCTGGTGACTCTGTAATTGCATTCTTTCTTCTGTCAGTTATCAGCTGTTACTTTTAGTTTGCTTTAGAAAAAAAGTGTAAACAAAGTATATTTGATTAAAGTTCATTCTAAGTTTTATTAAAAATGCATTTACTTTCTTTTAAAAAATCCGCAATTACTTTTTGGGCAACCCAAATGTACTATATTTTCGATCGTCTCGACATTCTGAATCGATCTAGTCTTGTCCGTGTGACGAAATCACGATAGAGGTCGAACGCGGAATGCCAGCCGCGTGAAATTTTGCACAGATACCTTTATTTGATGTAGGTCGTTGGGAATTGCAAATGGGCCATATCGATTCAGATTTGGATATAGCCCCATATAAACCGATCACGCGATTTTACATCGTGAGCCCATACAAGCAGCAATTTTTGTTCGATTTGGCTGACATTTTGCATGTAGTGTTCTGTTAGGATTTCCAACACCTGTGCCAAGTACGGTCCAAATCGGTCTATATCCTGATATAGCTCCCATATAAACCGATATCCCTATTTGACTTCTTGGGCCTCTGGAAGCCACAATTTTTATCCGATTGGTTGAAATTTTGCGTGTAGTGTTCTTTTTTGTCTTCCAAATCGGTCTATAAACTGATATAGCTCCTATATTTACCAATGTGACTTCTTACAAGCTTTAATTTTTGTTCGATTTGTCTAAAATTTTGTATGCGGTGGTTCTGTTACGACTTCCATCAACTGTGCCAAATATTTTCCAAATCAGTCTATAACCTGATATAGTTCCCATGTAAGCCGATCTCTCGATCACAATTGTTCGGTTCCTAGAAGCTTTAATTTTTGCTGGTTTCCCAGAATTTCAAAAATGCCCGGCCGAACTTAGCACGCTGAAATTTTTCTAATTACAATGAAATTTTTTTAATTTCAATGAAATTTTTCTAATTTCAATGAAATTTTTATAATTTCAATGAAATTTTTATAATTTTAATGAAATTTTTCTATTTTCAATGAAATTTTTCTAATTCCAATAAAACTTTTCTAATTTCAATGAATGTTTTCTAATTTCAATGAAATTTTTCTAAGTTCATTTACATTTTTTTAATTTCAATGAAATTTTTTTAATTTCAATGAAATTTTTCTAATTTCAATGAAATTTTTTTAATTTCAAAAAAATTTATTTAATTTCAATAAAATTTTTCTAACTTCAATGAAATGTTTCTAATTTCCATGAAATTTTTCAAATTTCCATAATATGTTTGAAAAATTGTATGGATATTTTAAAAATTTCCATGAAATTTTAAGTTTCATTGAATTTTTTTTAATTTTAATGAAAATTTTCTAATTTCAATGAATTTTTTTTTTAACTTCAATGAAAATTTTCTAATTTCAATGAAATTTTTTATTTTCAAAGAATTTTTTCTAATTTCAATGCAATTTTTCTAAGTTCATTGAATTTTTTTTTTAATTTCAATGAAATTTTTCTAATTTCAATGCAATTTTTCTTATTTCAATGAAATTTTTCTATTTTCAATGAAATTTTTCTAATTCCAATGAAACTTTTCTAATTTCAATAAATTTTTTCTAATTTCAATGAAATTTTTCTAATTTCAATGAAAATTTTCTAATTTTAATGAAATTTTTCTTATTTTAAAGACATTCTTTTTAATTTCAATGAAATTTTTCTAATTTCAATGAAATTTTTCTAATTTCAATTAAAATTTTCTAATTTCAATGAAATTTTTCTAATTACTATGAAATTTTTCTAATTTCAATGAAATTTTTCTAATTTCAATGAAAATTTTCTAATTTCAATAAATTTTTTCAAATTATTATGAAATTTTTTCTAATTTCAATGAAATTTTTCTATCGAAGAAAAGACTAGGAGGGCACATCCCTGGGGTTTTTATACATAACTTCTAAGGTCAGCACCACCGTAGTAACTCTTCTTTAGGGCCCAACTCAGATACTTGTAAGTGAGAATTAGTCTGAGCTTTCAAACTTCTACCGATCATCGCGATGATCTGCATTTCATGACTGTGCCGCTGAGATTCCCCCATTCTGAAAGCTCAGCCCAGAAACTAATAAGTGGGAATCGGTCTAAATACTGTCTTAGCATTCAATATACCATCCCTGGCCAGAGACCCCAACATCCACCTCCAGCTCAAGAAACTTCTCAGAATAGGTCAAGAAGGACCTAACCTTTTCATCGAAGTTTTTATCTAGACTTTTGATCAATCTGCTGGGGCAACCTTTCTTCTAAGACTGAATCTCATCGAATTTCTGCAGTAAATATCGAGTAACGACATAAGTAGGCAGCATTTAGGACCCTTTTGGCTCCACACATTTCTTTTACAGTCCCTTCTATGGTCATACCTACCAAAGGCGAGCATAGGCAGTGCCTTCAGACCATGTATAGCAATAAACACTTCCTTTAGGGTTTTATACATAGCCTCTTAGATCAGTACCACAGCGGTACCTTCTTATTCTTAGCTATACAGCGAAGATTCCTACTTCCTGAAAGCCCAACCTAGACACAATTAAGTGAGAATCGGTCGGAGCCCTCAACCTTCTACCCATCACCTTGGCGCTTTTGATTTCTTAATATCGCCGCAGAGATTCACTCTTTCTGAAAATCAAATCTAGACACTAATAAGTGAGAATCGTTATAAATACTGCCTTACTGTACCGTTGTCCCCGGCCAAAGCCCCTAACTTGCACCTCCAGCTCAAGTAATGTCAGGAGTAGAGCGTAAAAAATCGGTTCATGTTTCGATAAAGCTGCCATACAAATCGATCTTGAGTCTTGATTTCTTGAGCTTCTAGAGGGCGCAATTCTTATGCGATTCGACTTAAATTTTGCACATGCCGTTTTGGTATGACTTCTAACAACTGTGTCATGTATGGTCTAAATAAGTCCATAACCTGATATAGCTGCCATATTAACCGATCTTCAGATTAGACTTCTTGAGCCTCTAGAGAGCGCAATTGTTATCTAATTTGTTTGAAATTTTGCACATGTCCATTTGGTATGACTTCTAACAACTGTGCCAAGTATGGACCAAATCTGTCCATAACCTGATATAGCTGCCATATAAACCGATCTCCCGATTAGACTTCTTGAGCTTCTAGAGGGTGCAATTCTTATCCGATTCGGATGAAATTTAGCATGAGGTGTTTTGTTATGACTTCCAACAACTGTGCTAAGTATGGTCTAAATCAGCCCACAACCTGATATAGCTGCCATACAAACCGATCCCCCGATTAGACTTTTTGAGCTTTTAGAGGGCGCAATTCTTATCCGATTTGGCTGAAATAGTTTTTTGATATTACTTCCAACAACTGTGCCAAGTATGATCCAAATCGGTTCATTACCTGATATAACTGCCATATCGCTTTTGTGACGCTAAACGCCTTGGTTCGAATCCAGACCAGAATATCAGAAAATTATTTCATCATTAATTATCCTCACAAATAACTCCGGCGACACTTGTGAGTCGTGTAAGAATATCAGAAAATTATTTCATAATCAATTATCCTCACTAATAACTCCGGCGACACTTGTGAGTCGTGTAAAACCTCGACTTTGAAAAGAAGGTCCCTTCACTGAGCTAAAATTTGAATCGGGCTGCAGTCATTGATATGCAAGACGTTTCCTCGAAATTCCTTAATGAAATGTTCGTTGGCAAATTTCCACTTCATAACCTCCTCAATTCTTTGGATTGGAACTCCAACCCTTCCTCATATAGGCCAACAATAACAGCTCATTTTTTCTGGGATCTATGCCCAGCCTATTAGTATTCGCTCTTCCAGGCAGCAGTCTTTCTGCGTCGTAGAGAATAGAAGTGCTCGCCTCAGCCTCTTGAGCCTCAAGGGAGGGGATAAAACCCCGTCTTGTGTTTCTCTAGTGATAATCTAACTAATCAACCCTCTGTTTGTGTTTCGATGAAAATCCTGTCCATTAGATTTGTATCAACCCAATCCATCTGAAGGGATTGTCATGCCTAACAGAGTCATGTATGAACTCTTGCTGTCATAAGCCCCTTCTACGTTTTATAAGGCCGACAAAGTAAAGTTGCCTATACTTCAATTTCATGAAATTTTCTTCAAAAGCATAGTTTCAAAGAATTTTCCTCCAACCGACAAAATTTTATTGGAATTCACCCTCCCCCCCCCATACATGTTTGTGGCGGCTTCGTTAACTACGTTTTCTTTAACCCTAGTGCTTAGAATTTGAATATTTTTTTTTTGTTCCATAGTCTTAAACTTTTTCAGGACCTCTAGCAAAAATCATTTCCTAGCGACTCTCGTAATTGGCAAATAATGTTTGTTATTTTCTAACATCATTTGCATACATGCAAGGATAATTTCAAACACTCACTCAAACACAGAGATACACATGTGTGCGTGTGTGTGTGTACTAGTGAATGTTTCTAAATTATTTATGTTTTGAAAATTACCTCTTCTGCCTTGGCTGTCATTGACGTTCTTCTATTTTTGCACAATCTTTTGTAGCAAACCATACGAAATTAGGTCATAACAAAGTGCATTGGATGGCTGGGCTGAGTTGCCTTCTGGCACTGGGGTTGGTCGACCGATAAGCTGCTATGACAATGTGGCTGACTGACTGACTAGCTGACTGGGTTATTGTTGGTGTATAGCCCATTGTTATTCCTGGGGATGTTGTGCTACTTCATACATACAACTTGCATATGTATGTCGTCTTCCCTGTATAAATGGGTGTGTGTGTGTGCGCGTGTGTGCGTTGCTTGTCCTGTGGGGGCCAAGAGGGCAGGTTGTTATTATTTTATGGTTGTTGTTATTGTTATGGCCAAGTCTTTGCCCTAATGAAGGTGCTGTGCTTGCAGGTTGTTGTTCTTTGCTTTTGCTGCTGTTGGTGCGAGGGCGAGTGTTAGTGTGATTAACAGTCTGCCATTGTATGTTGTCGTCCTTTTGTTGTTGCATGTATTCGTGTTTGTCAGGCCGCCGTCCCCATGGGCCAAGTTAGTTGGCATTTGTTTAGCTTGGTCGCCGGCGACTAGTTTCTTACTGGCAGCATTTAGTATGGTGGGATTGTTGCAGCGGCTAAGACTTTCTTCATTTCTTCATCAGTAGGTTGTTGTTGAATGCCTTTCTCCATCCATGTGTATGTGATTTTAGGTAATACTGATTTTTATGCCACACCCGCCATATTTGCCTCGCCGCCTTTACTTTGTGTTAGTTGCAAAAAGTCTTGTATTTGGTTTTGTGCCTTGCCAACAAAGTCCTGAAAGTGTTTGGTTTGTTAGCGGCTGTGGGTGCTGCTGTTGGTTAGGTCACTCGCTCTCTCTCTCTCTTGGCAGCTTCACTTTCCCATTTTCTACCCTTTCTTCAGCATTATGGCCTTAATAATTCACATGCACACTCACACACAATCACGCTGGGAGAATTTCTACAAAAGTCATAGAGTCTTGTTGGCGGTTTTGCTTATGCCACCTTACCTCTGACAAGTCAAAGTAAAATCGTCGCACAATGAAATATTTTCATGAAAATGTGATGATGGCGTTGATGATTATGGTGATGAGCATGGCGTTCCACCTTACTTTTGATAAATTAGCATTTTAATGAAAATGCTGAAATATGTATACGTATATGTTTTTGACATAATTGAGAATGCGAGCAATGCAAAGTTGCTAAAGTGGGATAGAATGTAAGCTGAAGTTATGCGGTCAGAATTTCCATAACGAGTTATGGAAATTGATCTGTTGTTTTGAAGATGGCATCAAGAAGGGAATTGGGGACCAACGTGTTTCTTAATTTAGCAGGTGCAACTATGTCGCTGCCCCTCGGGGCTCGAATCCTGTTGCGAATATCAGAAAAGATCTTTCAGCGGTGATTATCACCCCACTAATGCACAAAAAGCCTAACAAAACTTGGCATGTATGTTGAACCAAACTTGGCATGTATGTTGAAAGCCATAACAAAAGTCATTGTGTAAAATTTCATTCAAATAGGATAAAAATGGCGTCCTCTAGGGGCTCAAGACGTCAAATCGGTTGATCGCTATATATGCGAGTCATATCAGGTTATAGAAATAATTGCACCAAACTTTTTACAATTTAAGCAAAATCGGATAACAATTTCGCCCCCTAGGGGCTTAAGAAGTCACATTTATTGATCGGTATATATGGAAGCTATATCGAAACATGAACTCATATGGTCCATTTTTAATCAAAAAAAAAGTATGTGTGCAAAATTTGAAGCCAATTGCTTTATTCGTTTAAAATTCATTGGTTGGTAATATTTAGTTGGACTGACTACCAGTATCCTCTCAGGAGGACATTTTGCTACAGACAAGCCAACTTATATATGTCCTAGAAAAAAACATCGAAATACCCATTTCCGACCCTATAAAGTATACATATTCTTGATCAGCGTAAAAATCTAAGACGATCTAGACATGCCCGTCCGTCTGTCTGTTGAAATCACGCTACAGTCTTTAAAAATAGAGATATTGAGCTGAAATTTTGCACAGATTCTTTTTTTGTCCATAAGCAGGTTAAGTTCGAAGATGGGCAATATCGGACTATATCTTCATATAGCCAGAAGATATAGCTGCCATTCAGACCGATCCTCCGGTTTAGGGTCTTAGGCCCATAAAAGACACAATTATTATCCGATTTTGATGAAATTTGGGACAGTGAGTTGTGTTAGGCCCTTCGACATCCTTCGTCAATTTGGCTCAGATCGGTTCAGATTTGGATATAGCTGCCATATAGACCGATCCGCCGATTTAGGGTCTTAGGCCCATAAAAGACACATTTATTATCCGATATTGATGAAATTTGGGACAGTGAATTGTGTTAGGCCCTTAGACATCCTTCGTCAATTTGGCTCAGATCGGTCCAGATTTGGATATAGCTGCCATATAGACCGATCCGCCGATTTAGGGTCTTAGGCCCATAAAAGACACAATTATTATCCGATTTTGATGAAATTTGGGACAGTGAGTTGTGTTAGGCCCTTCGACATCCTTCGTCAATTTGGTTCAGATCGGTTCAGATTTGGATATAGCTGCCATATAGACCGATCCTCCGATTTAGGGTCTAAGGCCCATAACAGCCACATTTATTATCCGATTTTGCTGAAATTTGGGACAGTGAATTGTGTTAGGCCTTTTGATATCCCTCATCAATTTGGTGCATATCGGTCCTGATTTGGATATAGCTGCCATATAGACTGATCTTTCGATTTCAGGTTTTGGTTTCATAAAATGCGCCGAAATTTGGGACAGTGAGTGTTTACATCCAAAACCCCTACATATTTTACGGTCAAACTACATTCCCAATTTGTTTATCGAAAATCCCCAGATAACCATATTGGATTATTTACAATCTTGTTTTGACGTTTCATCAAATGACGTATTTTTTCGCCGCGATTAGTAACCCATCAAAATTGATATTTCCGCAAAAAAATCTGAGGCCTTCTGTCTCATTCGCTGTTCATCTTCATACTGGTAAGACGTATTCCCCCTCAATAAAATCCAAGCATATTTGTTCAATCCTAACTCCACTGCTTTTTCTCATTCCTTTTGTTTTCATATGTTCACTGGGAACATATTCTCCAACCATTCTTACGAAGATGCAAAGCCATTAGTGAAGTGTTACTTCTGACTTTTGCAGTGGACTCAATCAATACACCATCTTCCCA
This sequence comes from Stomoxys calcitrans, assembly GCF_963082655.1. Classification (NCBI taxonomy): domain Eukaryota; kingdom Metazoa; phylum Arthropoda; class Insecta; order Diptera; family Muscidae; genus Stomoxys; species Stomoxys calcitrans. The sequence goes on along the minus strand of NC_081556.1, from coordinate 14,683,482 downwards.
CAGATCGAAGTGCACTCCCGCACACATAAACATTTTGGTCCAATTCGAACCTGATACCTACGACCTCTTGGAGCAGGCACTCTCAGAAGTTTCAATTCCAGAAGTTCCAGTTCTTGTCATCCCGATAAAAACAGGTTAGTGTTACATTGCCTTTTGTGTTCTAGCTATTTGTTATTGAGGTGCTATAGAGTGAGGATTGACACAGAATAAGCTACAGTCAAAAGCGCATTTAACCACGTGTCAAATTTATAAATTGTGCTATAAGAAGAAAATAAATTAATTAGTCCGCATACAGAATTTATATAAGCCAAACTGGGAGATCATACATTTGTTTGGTCACTATGGAAAATACACTTATTAATGTGACAAAATAATCACCAAGACTTCGTTTACAAGCATTGCCTGAAATATTGGATTAATTGGACCATAAGGCATGGGCCCTTCATGGACAAAGCATTGGTGAGTCGTGTGTTTTTAAATCCAAAAATACAAACATTCCATAAATGAAGTAAAGAAAAAATTCTTTCAATATCCATGTGCATGAGGCAAAGTAAAATCGGTGGTGTATGTTCAGTGCGCGCTTCCTACTTTGCAGTTGATATACCCATGAATGCACAGTAGCCAAAGATGATATGGGATTTCATTGTGCTCTGTGGTTATTTCTCTTGCAGTGAATGTATGCTTATTTTGATTTTCAGCTATTTGTTGTTATTTGAGATCATCCAGTCATTTACGATATCTTCTGTTCATTCCCATTGTCCCTAAGTCAACTCTTTTTTTTCTAATTACCACTCCTATTCTCTATCACTCAAACCATTGCACTCTCTTACAAGTGATCTTTCCACATAGAAGCTTCATTTCATTTTGTCAGTGATCATAACTTGTCATACGATTGTATCATAGGGGTACAAACAAGTTATTTTATGACTACACTACTCCCATGCGCTGTGTACTAATAAGTTCGCTTGTGGGTACAATTTTCTCTTCTATGTTTGGAGCCAATCTGATTTTCATCACTGGTGCCTGTATTTATTGGAGTCTGCGCAGTGGTTGATTTCCTCTCTTGAGTTATAAATATTTCGGTTCTCCGTTCTCCATTCCTTCTTTCTTCTTTCGAGGTTATTGACCCCCAACAGTTTTGAATAAGGCTACAGCTGATTCATGACGTCACTAGTGCAGTTTAGCCTAGCGATGTATCTATGACTTATGTTTTTGAATCTCTGTTGGGATCCATTTGTGGTTGAATATTCTTTTTCTTGGTTTTTCAGTGTGACTAGATACTTTTGTGTTTCGAAGGTACATTTTACGCTTTGTTTGATTAACAGGAATTAATTCTATATTTTGTCTACGGGCGAAATCTGTTTGAATAGAGACTTCCTGTTAAGGAACAGAATTATTCGACCTAGTCGATTTTTGGTTTGCTGTGCATTTCCCCACATTTTTTTTATCTACTGCCTTCCCACGGTGCTTTTGAGATTGTATAAAGGCAATCGAATGTAGATACGATCATGTCCTTGGATAAGTTCATCCGATTGTCTGACAGGCTTGTCGAATTTGAGGCACTCCTTAATGATAAGCATACCAAGTTGTCCTCATGTTATGCTGTTGAGACGCACAAGGAGGAAGTCAAGGAAATTTGGGATAGGCTGAAGCCAGTTTACGAGCAATGCCTTGGCGATTTGGAAGAGGAGGCAGTTGGGGATGAGATGCCTTTTGGGGGAAATGACGAGAAGGCTTCTGAGGTTGAAATGGTCAAGTCAAAGTTTAGAAGTGCTTTCTCAACTTATTGTCGATGCGTTGAACATTTAGGGGAGGTGCTTCAACAGCTCTCCCAACCCATTTCTACAACGGCTTCGAATCAACCTCAGGGATTTAAACTCCCACCATGTGAAATTCCTACATTCGGTGGCGATTATCCCACATGGCCCACATTCCGGGACATGTTTACGGCGGTCTGTATTCGGAATTCTCGTCTTAGTCCGGTGGAGAAGCTATTTCATCTGACTCAAAGGACGAAGGGAGAGGCCAATGAGATAGTGAGGAAATTCCCTTTGACTCAGGAGAATTTTGCCTTGGCTTGGAGAAGTCTTTGTTCACGGTACGAGAACAAACGGGTTCTTGTCAACACTCAACTGAAGGCACTTTTTAATATTTCTTCCATTCATTCAGAATCTGCCGGCGCACTTAAGTCTCTTCAGCGAGACATAAATGCTTGCATCTCCATGTTGAAGCTTTATGACATTGATGTTGACAGTTGGGACCCCATTTTCATTTATATATGCTCCAGTCGTCTTCCTGACGTGACCCTTACTTTATGGGAACAGACATTGGAGGACAAAACTTTAATTCCGAAATGGTCTGTCTTCGATACATTTCTGACAAATCGACATAGGACCTTAGAATCTGTGTCCGAAATCCGTAAAAAGGACACGATGTCGACTGGCTCTAATACGGGGCAGAGGTCATGCCCGAAGTCCGGGGGCAAGAACATAAGGGCTTTTCAGAATAAAGTTTCTGAGTCCAACTGCAAACTGTGCCCTAATGAGGTTCACGTTATTCGAAAGTGTCCTAAGTTTTTGCAAATGAGTGTGAATCAGAGGTTGGCGGAAATTAAGAGATTGAGTCTATGCCTAAATTGTTTTTCCAAATCCCATTCCGTGAGACACTGTTCGAGTAAGTTTTCTTGTCTGAAGTGCAACAAACGCCACAATTCTTTACTACACCGAGAACAGACGCCTTCGACCCAGGGCCAGCCCGATACGAACGCTCATACCACTTCCAGTTCTGTCACATCTCCGATACCAAATTCCTGTACTCTACAGTCCACTAATTCCGGAGGTGGTTTAATACAGACATGCTTTTCAAGTCATTCCAAAGGGGTTCTGTTGGGCACGGCTATGGTGAAGATTTGTCATAATGGTTTGGATTATCTGGCAAGAGCACTAGTTGATTCAGGTTCTGAGGGTACCTTCATTTCCGAGAAGTTGTTCAATCAGCTTAAATTGCCGTTCAAACGTATGAGTGCGAGTATTTCGGGGTTAAATAATACAATTTCCGCCTCCGTTCAGAAGGAATGCCGTTTCAAGTTAAATTCAATAGTGGATCCGAATTTTGAGGTCTGGGCTTCAGCACTGGTGGTACCACATTTGTCAGGAAGCCTGCCATCGAGAACCTTTCATCCGAACTCATTAGTCGATTTGCCCGACATTCCTTTTGCAGACCCCCGGTTTTATGAAAGTTCCAAAATTGATCTTCTTCTAGGTGGGGACATTCTTCCATTTATAATGCTCTCGGGCATTAGACGAGAAGTCTGTGGATCGTTGCTTGCACAGGAAACTGTATTTGGATGGATCCTTACAGGTCCAATTCCTTCTGAATCCATTCCTTCATCTCCTAGAGTTGTGTCTTATTTTTGTGAAGTTGCTCTAGAATCACTGATTTCCCGTTTTTGGGAGGTGGAAGACCTTCCAAGGAAGACGTTTTTATCTCGTTCAGATCAGTATTGTGAGGATTTGTATGCAGCGACTACTACAAGGGATAAAGAGGGCCGATATAAGTAGTATAAATAGGGGGATTCCAAAACCGAGCATCGAGCATTGATGACTCATCGCCTTGATAACCGCAACCGCAACCGCAACCGCAACCGCAACCGCAATGATGACGTCATAACCGCAACCGCAACCGCAACCGCAATGATGACGTCATAACCGCAACCCCACCCGCACCCCACCCGCACCCCACCCGCACCCCACCCCACCGCACCCCACCCTACCGCACCGCACCCGCCTGCACCCCACCCGCACCGCCCCCGCACCGCACGTGACCGCAAGCGCATGGGATTGAAAGCGCAGGTGACCGCAACCGCAGCTGATCGTAGCGCAGGTGGCGACCGCCGGTTGAAATGTGTGGACGGACATAGTGGTGCAGATCGCAGGGCGCAGATCGCAGGGCGCAGATCGCAGGGCGCAGATCGCAGATCGCAGGGCGCAGTGGCAGATTTCGATGATGACTCATCGCCCAGAGTTGTGGTGAGGGTAGTTTAAAATTAGAACTAGGGTGTTATGTCAACATGTTTTCAGTGGTTAACATATAATACCTGCTATGCTTTCTCATAATTTAAAATTACAAAGCTCAAACTCAAAAGTGTTGTGATAATAAAAATTGAAAAGTTTTCTGTTCTAGAATGATTTATTGACTGACTTATATTTATAAATATTTGCTATACCACACATATTACTAAACGCAATTGCGGTAAAGGAAATTAAAAAAAATTCAAGTTGAAGTTAATAATTGGTTTCACGTTTATATAATTCCACAAATGCCTGGTATGCTTTATCATAATTTTAAATTTCAATCATTGTGGTGAAGAAAATAACAAAGCTCAAACTCAAAAGTGTTGCTATAACATAAATTGAAAAGTTTTCTGTACTAGGGTGGTATAGTGGTTAACGTATGCAAATACAATGCGATAATGTGAATGTACCCATGAACATTCCATTAAGGAAGAGGGGCGAACAGGGTGGTTAACATATATTTATTAATATATGCTATACCACACATATTTCTAAAACCCACACTAGAGTGTGATGAAATAATTGTGGTGAGGGTAGTTCTATTTTTTTCCAGGAAGAACAAGAGTAAAAAATTATATTTGTTTTCGTATAAAAAGGGCAAACGGTTTCATATTTTAATCATTATATTAAAAATCATTTATTTAATCAAAATTCAAAATAATTGTTATAAAAAAATGAGAGAATTTGTATGTTATATTTGTGAGAAAACTTACGAACATAAACAATCTTTGAATCGTCATTTGCGTTTACAACATTCAATTGAGTGTGTGAAATGTAATGTGAAATTTAGTACTTATCCAGAGCTTTTAAAGCATATGAAGTCAATGGAACACAATGAAAAAAAAGAGGAAAAAACGGTATACTGTGAAAATTGCAATTTAACTATTCCAAAAAATCAGTGGAAGAATCATATCAGCACTAACACACACATCGATAAGTGTGTAAAATGGATAGATAAGGATGTGTCTTGCTTTGGATCTAGCTTTCAAAATCGAATAGAAAGTTATAAAATAAAAAATAGTGATATCAATAACTTGATACCCGAAAACTTTTTCGAATCAATTCAAGAAAAAGTAATCAATATAATTCAAAAGGCGTTGCAAAAGCATGAATCTATTAAATATAATTGTACACTACATTGTAATTATATTTTGATGAAAGAGAATGCGGAAGATGAAGTTAGTTTATTTACACATCACACAAAAATGTTGATACTATCTCCCTCAAGTACACTGGACGAAATTTTAAATCATTATAATGAAAATTGTAATGAAATAATTAAAAAAATGAGTGAATTCCAAGAACGAGATAGTGGATGGACTTTAATCGAAATAAAATATCTAGAGATCAACATCAACAAATATACATGTTTGAGAGGATCTCAATACATAAATCTTCCTCCCAAAATAAGGAATAAAAAGGCTTGCATTAATGTGCAAAACAATGATGTTTATTGTTTTAAATGGGCAATAATATCAGCATTAAATCCACTTCCAAATGAAAAGAAACCACATAAATGTAGCAACTACAAAGTAACGGACATTAAGGCAAACATTATAACATTGGAAAATAATATAATATTAAATTTTGAAAACATGGAATTTCCCCTTACCATAAATAAAATCAGAGTCTTTGAGCTGCAGAATCCTGATATAAGTATAAATGTGTTCGGTTTAGAGGATGCTAAGGTTATAGGTCCTTACTATTTTACAGAAGCTGAGAAATCAACTCACATCAATCTTCTTCTAATAGAAGAGGATGATAAATTTCATTACATCTGGATAAAAAATATATCAAGGTAAAAATAATAAGATATTTATTTTAATTACAATACAATACTAATTTATTAAAAAAATATATATATATATTTTTAGATTGTTGCGAAGTTCTATAACAAAGAAAAAAAATAGGATTCATTTTTGTAACACCTGCTTAACTCATGTTTCTTCAAGTAGTAGACTAGAGAAACACAAACGTGAGTGTAAAAAGATGGTAACAACAATGCCATCAGATAAAGATAAAATACTTAAATTTAAGAATTTTAAACATAAATTAGATATTCCATTCTCAATTTATGCCGATTTTGAGTGCATTCTTCAACCGTTAGAGATACAAAATTCAAGTAAAGTAAAATCAGTTCAAAAACATATTCCATTTGCATACAGTTATTATATCAAATGTTCATTTGATTCAAATTTAGATAAGATTAAAATTTATTCAGGTGAAGACTGTACAAAACATTTTTTTAACTCATTAGTGGGAGAGATTGTATGGATTTATAATAATTATTTATCTAAAGTAAAACCAATGAATTCCTTAACATTAATTCAACTACAATACCAAAAGGAACATCCGATTTGTCATATTTGTGAAAAGTCTTTTTTAAATACTGATGTTAGAGTAGCTGATCATTGTCATTTGACAGGTGAATACAGAGGACCTGCTCATAAAAATTGTAATTTAGAGTATCAAATAGCAAATTTCGTTCCAGTATTTTTTCATAATCTTTCAGCATATGATTCTCATTTGTTTGTTAGAGAACTCTCCTCTGTAGTTGGTGATATAAATATTCTTCCATTAAATAAGGAACTTTATATTTCTATATCGAAAAGAATTTATATAGATTCAAATAAGAGTATTGAAATACGTTTTCTAGATTCATGTAAATTTATGGCATCTAGCTTAGAAAAGCTAGCAGGTTATTTATCTGATGAAGATTTCAATGCTGTTAAATCAACTTTTGTTAACGATAGTGAATTTAATTTAATGAAGCGTAAAGGTGTATTTCCTTATGACTATTTAGATTCTCCTGAACGATTAGAAGAAAACGCTTTACCACCTATTTCCAATTTTTTTAATAAGCTAACTAATGAGGTTTGTAGTGAGGATGATTATACACACGCTAAAAATGTATGGAATATATTTAAATGTAAAAATTTAAAAGATTACTTATTACTTTATTTGAAAGTTGATGTTTTGTTATTATGCGATGTGTTTGAAAATTTTAGAAAAGTATGTAAAAAAATTTATAATTTAGATCCATGTCAATATTATACAGCACCTGGTTTGTCTTGGAGTGCAATGTTAAAAACAACTGGAATAGAACTAGAATTATTAACTGACTTTGAAAAGTACAATTTTATTGTGGAGGGTATTAGAGGAGGGATTGTTCAATGTTCTAAACGATTTTCAGTTGCAAATAATATATATGTAAGTGATTATAATCCATGTCAAGATTCAAATTTTTTAATTTATTTAGATGTTAATAATTTATATGGTTATGCTATGTCACAGTATCTACCTTATAAAAATTTTGAATGGGTTGAAAATATTGAAATGTTTAATTTGAATGATATCAAAGAAGATTCAGAGATAGGATATATATTAGAGGTAGACTTAGAATATCCATCCTCATTACATGATTATCACAATGACCTACCATTTTGCGCTGAAAATAAAAAACTTGGTTCTATGAGGCAATCTAAATTAGTTTTGAATTTAAATGATAAAATTAATTATATCATACATTATAAAACTCTTCAACAGTGTATTAAACATGGATTAGTTTTAAAAAAAAATACATAGAATTCTCCAGTTTAAACAAACGAATTGGTTGCAAAAGTATATTGATTTAAATAACTATCACAGAACTTTAGCTAAAAATTTGTTTGAACAGAATTTTTTCAAATTATTGAATAATGCTGTTTATGGTAAGACGATGGAAAATGTTGATAAAAGAAAATGTATTAAAATTGTAACTAACTGGGAGAGTAAAGGTAGAAAATTGGGTGCAAGGGCTCTTATAGCTAAACCTAATTTTCATAGTTCACTCAAAATATCTAACGATATGGTTGTAATTCAAATGAAAAAATCGCATGTTGAATATAATAAACCAATATATATTGGATTTACTGTTTTAGAACTATCGAAATGGAAAATGTATGATTTTCATTATAATTATATGAAAATAAAGTTTAACCAATCAACTACTCTAAATTACATGGATACCGATTCATTTATTTATGATATTAAAACAAAAAATTTCTATGATGATATTCGAAATGATATCACAAAATATTTTGATACATCAGCGTATCCAATTAATAATATTTATAATTTTCCGTTAGAAAACAAAAAAGTTCTAGGAATGATGAAAGATGAATGTGGTGGAAAAATAATGAAGGAGTTCATTGGTTTACGCTCAAAAATGTATTCAATTAAGATTGATAAAGTAGATGAAGAAATAAAGAAAATAAAAGGTGTAAAACATTGTGTTACAGCAAAACTTTCAACCAACGATTTTAAAAATTGTCTTTTTAAACAAATTAATTATTATGATTCTATGTATGTTTTTAGATCAAAAATTCATCAATTGTACACACAACATATACATAAATTAGTTTTAAATTATTTAGATGATAAGAGATTTATAAGAGAAAATGGTGTTGACACCTATGCTTGGGGACACTATAAAATAAAAAAATAATTAAAAGAAAAAAATGGTTTTGTTTGTTTTTTTTTTCACAAGATATTATATTTATTGAAGAGAAATTGTATACATAAATGACCACAATTGTAAGTATTAAATTTTTGTTTTTGTTTATAATTGTATTCGATAGGTGGTTTTAAATAATTAATAATTTCCAACGGTGGTTGTAAATTACCAAAACTATCAAAATATTCCTTATAGTTGTAATTTTTGTAATAGGCAACCCAATGTGTTCCTAGCCCATTAGTTGTGTCTAAATTAACTATTCCACATTCTTGTCGTAGTGGTTTGTTTGGTAATGAGTCACACATAAAAACCCCTCTAAAGTGTTTCAATGGCTTGCAGTACTTAACCAAATCGATATCCGTCAATGGTCGATTGGGTAATCTACTTAGAAGTTTTTTGGAGCTGGTTTATAGTAAAGTCCATATCCTTTTTTATAAGGTTTAAGATATAATCCTTTTCCCATAGCAATTGATTCCATATATCTGTTATGACGAGTAGCTTCAGCTAATTGTTCTTTTCCATTTTTGATATCCTTAACTGCTTTTACAATAGCCGATCCTCCAGTTGCTAAACCTCCAAGGGCTGATAACGCAGTTAAAATTGGAACTATTGGTAGAAATCCACCAATTTTTGGTACTCGAATAACTCTTGGTACACCAATATTGCTCTTCTTTTTATTTTTAAAACTTGAATGTACAACGTTTTTTGCAATTTTTATAGCATCATATATATTGTTAGGTTTCTTATCTTTTAATACTTTTAAAGTATTCTTAACTGTCGATGCAAATAATTTTTGCTTACATTGCTTTTTCTTCATTTTTCTTTTTGTTGTCATACCGAGTCCGAATTTAACTTTTGCTTTAAGTAAGTTTGTTACTAACCAAGCGTTTGCACGTTCTTTCCAATTGCTATCTGTTGATTTAACTCTTTGCCAAGCTTTTTCTATTAAAACTTTATCAGCTTGATGACGAGAATTAATATCTTTATTTTGTGAGTATGCAATATCGTGTTCTCTACAAGCTGAGTCCAATAAATTTATTCCTTTGTCTCCTTGTGCTAAACGTTGGGTTAACTTAGTTCCTGGTCCACAAAATTGATATCTAGGTAAATGCACTTCAAACGGAAGATTATTAATTAAGTTGTTTACCAATCCAAATCCAGTAACAGACTGTTTACATTTATTAGAAATCTTGTAATTAATAACCATAATATTTTTTGATTATGTTGTGATAGGGTACACGATTTAAATGAAAATAAGAGTTTTTGTATATATATATACTTAAATTTATATTGAAAAATTTTAGTTAGCAATATGCGTTTAATAGAACAAACTACACAGATTGCTGTGAAAAACATTGATAATGTCTGTTCACAGAAAAAAAGGATTGTGCATAGTACTTTATTACCAAATTCTATACGCGCCCTTATAGTAGGTCCATCAAATTGTGGTAAAACAAATGTTATGATTAGTCTCATAGAAAGCCCTAATGGTCTCAAATTCAGGAATATATATATATATATTCTAAATCTTTATATCAACCAAAATATCAATATTTAAAAAAATTGATTACTCCAATCAAAGGAATAAACCTATTCACATTCTCTGAAAATGAAAAAGTTATAAGTCCAGCCAAAGCAAATATGCATTCTATAATGGTATTTGATGATGTAATTTGCGATAAACAAAATACTATAAGGGATTATTTTTGTATGGGAAGACATAAACACATTGATTGTTTTTATTTATGTCAAACATATACAAGGATTCCTAAACACTTAATACGTGATAATGCAAACATGATTATCATATTTAAGCAAGATGAAATGAATATTAAACATATATATAATGATCATGTCTTGGGTGACATGACATTTAAAGATTTTTTAAAGCTTTGTAGTGAATGTTGGAAAGATAAATATGGATTTCTTATTGTGAGCAAGGATGATCCCATTGATAAAGGTCGATATCGCAAAGGATTTAATTGTTTTATTCAGTTATAATATAAATCAGATTGATAACAGATATAATGTAGATTATAAACAGAATAGAGAGCAGATTGGTGACAGAAAGAAAGCAGATCGGCAGCAGATATAAAGCAGATCGGTAGCTGATATAAAGCAGATCTGTAGCAGATGTAAAGCAGATCGGAAGCAGATTGATACATAACCAAAAAAAAAATAAAAATAAATTATCCAATCATGAAGAGACACAATTTGTTGAAGGAAATTGTAAAAACACGAGCAGTATTGAAAGAAAAGTTAAAAAGCATTAAACTTGATCAAATAGATAGGAATAATCTATTAGAAGATACATTTCAACCAATAACAAAACCTTTGAAGGATATTATAGGAAAACTAGATGAGAACAATACAGTTAAAAACAATCATTGTAATTTTAACAACCGATGAGTAAAAATGTCTAAAAACAATTTCATAATTATAGATGTTCAAGGTTTTTTCTTAAATAATAAATTTATTGCGAAGGAAATTTGTATTTTTGAACATAATCAGACAATTAAAAAGTTTATTATATACCCCCCTTGCAAATTTTCTTCCTTATCATTAAAGGAAAAGATTACAAATAACTGGCTTACGAAACATTTTCATGGGTTGAGATGGAATGATGGTAACATAATTTTTAAAGAATTTAACGATTATTTAAATAAATTTATAAAAAAACAAGAAAATCTAACAATATTTGTGAAAGGATGTGAAAAACAAAAATGGATAAAGCAATTAATAGAAGAAGATATAAATATAATAAATTTAGATGATGCTAACTGTTCAAACATATGTAATCTTTATAAAAATAATTTGCATATGAAAATTTGTAGTTATCATAAACAACACCCTAATTATAGATGTGCTGAAAAAAATGTTATTTTATTAAGTCAATTTATTAATGTTTTTTTAAAATAAAGCAAATAAAATAAAAACATATCGTTTTTTCTTTATTTAGGATATATAAGGCTATGTAATGTAAGTATACATTAGTTCCTTTTTTCATTTTGTTGGGGTAACTTCTCAAAGAAAATGATATTATCAACGAATATAAAATATCTATTAAAAGAATACAACTCCTACATTGATAAGGAACATAAACAATTTTTTGAAGAGATGATTGAAGAATTAAGGATATATAAAAATGTATATACTTCATTTATACAAACAACACATGGAATTCATACATGGGACTGCAAGCTGAACTCGATAGAAAATATAAATATTTGTAGTTGTATAATTAAATATAATCGTTACATCCTATTACAAAAACTCTACAATTTATACTATCGCATTCTTTGCAATAAAAGTGTAATCAATTCTTAACTTCAACTTGAATTTTTTTAATTTCCTTTACCGCAATTGGGTTTAGTAATATGTGTGGTATAGCAAATATTAATAAATATAAGTTAACCACCCTGTTCGCCCCTCTTCCTTAATGGAATGTTCATGGGCACATTTACATTGTTGCATTGCATTTGCATACGTTAACCACTATACCACCCTAGTACAGAAAACTTTTCAATTTATGTTATAGCAGCACTTTTGAGTTTGAGCTTTGTTATTTTCTTCACCACCATGATTTAAATTTAAAATTATGAGAAAGCATACCAGGCATTTGTGGAATTATATAAACGTGAAACCAATTATTAACTTCAACTTGAATTTTTTTAATTTCCTTTACCGCAATTGCGTTTAGTAATATGTGTGGTATAGCAAATATTTATAAATATAAATGATTGAAATTTTAAATTATGAGTAAGCATAGCAGGTATTATATGTTATCCACTGAAAACATGTTTACATAACACCCTAGTACAAAAACTGTTGCAGGCATATGTGGTACAGTATATTTTATAAATATATATTAACCACCATAACACCCTACCATAAAAACTTGAAACCAATTATTAATTTCAACTTGAATTTTTTTAATTTCCTTTACCACAATTGCGTTTAGTAATATGTGTGGTATAGCAAATATTTATAAATATAAGTCAATCACTAAATCATCCTAGAACAGAAAACTTTTCAATTTTTATTATCGCAACACTTTTGAGTTTGAGCTTTGTTATTTTCTTCACCACAATGATTGAAATTTTAAATTATGAGTAAGCATAGCAGGTATTATATGTTATCCACTGAAAACATGTTTACATAACACCCTAGTACAAAAACTGTTGCAGGCATATGTGGTACAGTATATTTTTATAAATATATATTAACCACTATAACACCCTACCATAAAAACTTTTGAGTTTTGTGGAAATATATATTTTTTATAAATATATGTTAACCACTGAAACATTTTTATGAATTAAATTTAGCTCATGAAAAATAAATATTAACCACTATAAAAATTCTGAGTTTTGTGGAAATATATATTTTTTATAAATATATGTTAACCACTGAAACATTTTTATGAATTAAATTTAGCTCATGAAAAATAAATATTAACCACTATAAAAATTCTATATGAAAATGAATTTGTGTGTTTTAGATTTTTTTAATATAAAACTGTTGCAGGCATATGTGGTACAGTATATTTTTATAAATATATATTAACCACTATAACACCCTACCATAAAAACTTTTGAGTTTTGTGGAAATATATATTTTTTATAAATATATGTTAACCACTGAAACATTTTTATGAATTAAATTTAGCTCATGAAAAATAAATATTAACCACTATAAAAATTCTGAGTTTTGTGGAAATATATATTTTTTATAAATATATGTTAACCACTGAAACATTTTTATGAATTAAATTTAGCTCATGAAAAATAAATATTAACCACTATAAAAATTCTATATGAAAATGAATTTGTGTGTTTTAGATTTTTTTAATATAAATACAAAGAATTTTTCCAAGTCTTCATCAGAAAAGTTGTGAAAATCAAAATTAAATCATGTTGTTTGTTAATTTTTGCGAAAAAACCATGACATTTGAACTATTTGAAAATGGTTTGTCACTAAGCGTCGAGGACGCTTGGTCACACCCCAAATTTTTTTCAAAAATTTGGGATGATTTAATCCTTGCGAAGATTAATAAATATTTAATTAATTCAGCGGATTTAACCAGAGAAGGTAAACTTCTCCAAGAGGCGGAGCTATGGTTATCATTTAACGTAAAATTTCATGATCCTGCTGCTCGATCCATGTTCATTGTGGGATACTTGTATCATGTTGATAACTTAGACGAAAGAAATCCTGCAGTATATGTTGAAATTCAACTGGATGACTACGACGTGGTGTTATTTAGACGAATTATGCCAGAAAATTAATAAATAAAAAATAAACTAAAATTTCCTGGGGCTTGTCCCTTACAGCTTTTATTTTTAAATAAACTAATATATATGTCCTTTATTTACAATTGGAAATATTAAATATGTTACAATAAAATATAACCATTACAATAAAATATGACAAATAATAAAATAAACTAAATTATATATTAAAAAAATTTTTGGTTGGTGTTAAATTTCCTTGGGCTTTTCTTTTTAAATAAACTAAATTAAAAAATAAATAATAAGAGTTTATAAACAACTAAATAAAAAAATATACATAAATTAAAAAGATTTTTTTTCGGTTTTCAATTAAACTAAATTATATATTAAAAAAAAATTTTTGGTTGGGGTTAAATTTCCTTGGGCTTTTCTTTTTAAATAAACTAAATTAAAAAATAAATAATAAGAGTTTATAAACAACTAAATAAAAAAATATACATAAATTAAAAAGATTTTTTTTCGGTTTTCAATGAACTTTTTTTCTCTTTATTATATATAAAAAATATTAAATTATTGATTCAAATACTAATTTATAATTAGTTTCGCTAATTTTTTCCTTTTTAATTGATAAGACTCCACTATTAAGATCAGCCATGGCCTCATCATTAATATTATTAAACTTCTCCGGCAGGAACATAATATGATCACTTAATTCAATCATCAAGCGCATGCCAAATTTAGTCATCTTCCTTTCAGCTTGATGTATGATGAAGTACTCATCGAAAGGCATGTTGTTAATGGACAAAATAGTCTTCTTGAAAGAAGCCTGCTCCGATATTTCCTTTAAGTTTGATCCCATAATAAATATTTTCTTAAATTTTGAGTTGAAAATCAAATTGCTACTACATGTTTACTAACAATTTGTTCAGCTTTTTATACAAAAATTGCGTTATTTAAGCAAGATGAAATGAATATTAAACATATATATAATGATCATGTCTTGGGTGACATGACATTTAAAGATTTTTTAAAGCTTTGTAGTGAATGTTGGAAAGATAAATATGGATTTCTTATTGTGAGCAAGGATGATCCCATTGATAAAGGTCGATATCGCAAAGGATTCAATTGTTTTATTCAGTTATAATATAAATCAGATTGATAACAGATATAATGTAGATTATAAACAGAATAGAGAGCAGATTGGTGACAGAAAGAAAGCAGATCGGTAGCAGATATAAAGCAGATCGGTAGCTGATATAAAGCAGATCGGTAGCAGATGTAAAGCAGATCGGAAGCAGATGGATACATAACCAAAAAAAAATAAAAAATAAATTATCCAATCATGAAGAGACACAATTTGTTGAAGGAAATTGTAAAAACACGAGCAGTATTGAAAGAAAAGTTAAAAAACATTAAACTTAATCAAATAGATAGGGATAATCTATTAGAAGATACATTTCAACCAATAACCAAACCTTTGAAGGATATTATAGGAAAACTAGATGAGAACAATACAGTTAAAAACAATCATTGTAATTTTAACAACCGATGAGTAAAAATGTCTAAAAACAATTTCATAATTATAGATGTTCAAGGTTTTTTCTTAAATAATAAATTTATTGCGAAGGAAATTTGTATTTTTGAACATAATCAGACAATTAAAAAGTTTATTATATACCCCCCTTGCAAATTTTCTTCCTTATCATTAAAGGAAAAGATTACAAATAACTGGCTTACGAAACATTTTCATGGGTTGAGATGGAATGATGGTAACATAATTTTTAAAGAATTTAACGATTATTTAAATAAATTTATAAAAAAACAAGAAAATCTAACAATATTTGTGAAAGGATGTGAAAAACAAAAATGGATAAAGCAATTAATAGAAGAAGATATAAATATAATAAATTTAGATGATGCTAACTGTTCAAACATATGTAATCTTTATAAAAATAATTTGCATATGAAAATTTGTAGTTATCATAAACAACACCCTAATTATAGATGTGCTGAAAAAAATGTTATTTTATTAAGTCAATTTATTAATGTTTTTTTAAAATAAAGCAAATAAAATAAAAACATATCGTTTTTTCTTTATTTAGGATATATAAGGCTATGTAATGTAAGTATACATTAGTTCCTTTTTTCATTTTGTTGGGGTAACTTCTCAAAGAAAATGATATTATCAACGAATATAAAATATCTATTAAAAGAATACAACTCCTACATTGATAAGGAACATAAACAATTTTTTGAAGAGATGATTGAAGAATTAAGGATATATAAAAATGTATATACTTCATTTATACAAACAACACATGGAATTCATACATGGGACTGCAAGCTGAACTCGATAGAAAATATAAATATTTGTAGTTGTATAATTAAATATAATCGTTACATCCTATTACAAAAACTCTACAATTTATACTATCGCATTCTTTGCAATAAAAGTGTAATCAATTCTTAACTTCAACTTGAATTTTTTTAATTTCCTTTACCGCAATTGGGTTTAGTAATATGTGTGGTATAGCAAATATTAATAAATATAAGTTAACCACCCTGTTCGCCCCTCTTCCTTAATGGAATGTTCATGGGCACATTTACATTGTTGCATTGCATTTGCATACGTTAACCACTATACCACCCTAGTACAGAAAACTTTTCAATTTATGTTATAGCAGCACTTTTGAGTTTGAGCTTTGTTATTTTCTTCACCACCATGATTTAAATTTAAAATTATGAGAAAGCATACCAGGCATTTGTGGAATTATATAAACGTGAAACCAATTATTAACTTCAACTTGAATTTTTTTAATTTCCTTTACCGCAATTGCGTTTAGTAATATGTGTGGTATAGCAAATATTTATAAATATAAATGATTGAAATTTTAAATTATGAGTAAGCATAGCAGGTATTATATGTTATCCACTGAAAACATGTTTACATAACACCCTAGTACAAAAACTGTTGCAGGCATATGTGGTACAGTATATTTTATAAATATATATTAACCACCATAACACCCTACCATAAAAACTTGAAACCAATTATTAATTTCAACTTGAATTTTTTTAATTTCCTTTACCGCAATTGCGTTTAGTAATATGTGTGGTATAGCAAATATTTATAAATATAAGTCAATCACTAAATCATCCTAGAACAGAAAACTTTTCAATTTTTATTATCGCAACACTTTTGAGTTTGAGCTTTGTTATTTTCTTCACCACAATGATTGAAATTTTAAATTATGAGTAAGCATAGCAGGTATTATATGTTATCCACTGAAAACATGTTTACATAACACCCTAGTACAAAAACTGTTGCAGGCATATGTGGTACAGTATATTTTTATAAATATATATTAACCACTATAACACCCTACCATAAAAACTTTTGAGTTTTGTGGAAATATATATTTTTTATAAATATATGTTAACCACTGAAACATTTTTATGAATTAAATTTAGCTCATGAAAAATAAATATTAACCACTATAAAAATTCTGAGTTTTGTGGAAATATATATTTTTTATAAATATATGTTAACCACTGAAACATTTTTATGAATTAAATTTAGCTCATGAAAAATAAATATTAACCACTATAAAAATTCTATATGAAAATGAATGTGTGTGTTTTAGATTTTTTTAATATAAATACAAAGAATTTTTCCAAGTCTTCATCAGAAAAGTTGTGAAAATCAAAATTAAATCATGTTGTTTGTTAATTTTTGCGAAAAAACCATGACATTCGAACTATTTGAAAATGGTTTGTCACTAAGCGTCGAGGACGCTTGGTCACACCCCAAATTTTTTTCAAAAATTTGGGATGATTTAATCCTTGCGAAGATTAATAAATATTTAATTAATTCAGCGGATTTAACCAGAGAAGGTAAACTTCTCCAAGAGGCGGAGCTATGGTTATCATTTAACGTAAAATTTCATGATCCTGCTGCTCGATCCATGTTCATTGTGGGATACTTGTATCATGTTGATAACTTAGACGAAAGAAATCCTGCAGTATATGTTGAAATTCAACTGGATGACTACGACGTGGTGTTATTTAGACGAATTATGCCAGAAAATTAATAAATAAAAAATAAACTAAAATTTCCTGGGGCTTGTCCCTTACAGCTTTTATTTTTAAATAAACTAATATATATGTCCTTTATTTACAATTGGAAATATTAAATATGTTACAATAAAATATAACCATTACAATAAAATATGACAAATAATAAAATAAACTAAATTATATATTAAAAAAATTTTTGGTTGGTGTTAAATTTCCTTGGGCTTTTCTTTTTAAATAAACTAAATTAAAAAATAAATAATAAGAGTTTATAAACTACTAAATATACATAAATTAAAAAGATTTTTTTTCGGTTTTCAATGAACTTTTTTTCTCTTTATTATATATAAAAAATATTAAATTATTGATTCAAATACTAATTTATAATTAGTTTCGCTAATTTTTTCCTTTTTAATTGATAAGACTCCACTATTAAGATCAGCCATGGCCTCATCATTAATATTATTAAACTTCTCCGGCAGGAACATAATATGATCACTTAATTCAATCATCAAGCGCATGCCAAATTTAGTCATCTTCCTTTCAGCTTGATGTATGATGAAGTACTCATCGAAAGGCATGTTGTTAATGGACAAAATAGTCTTCTTGAAAGAAGCCTGCTCCGATATTTCCTTTAAGTTTGATCCCATAATAAATATTTTCTTAAATTTTGAGTTGAAAATCAAATTGCTACTACATGTTTACTAACAATTTGTTCAGCTTTTTATACAAAAATTGCGTTAAAGGTTACCTCTCGGTACCAACCACAATTCTTTTTTTGCAGGATAACTATCGATACCAATCACATTTCTTATCACACTCCACTCTAATTATAAACAACTCAAACCACAATTCTTAACAATCATACACAATCATGCATAATCATTCTAATTTTAAACTACCCTCACCACAACTCTGGGCGATGAGTCATCATCGAAATCTGCCACTGCGCCCTGCGATCTGCGATCTGCGCCCTGCGATCTGCGCCCTGCGATCTGCGCCCTGCGATCTGCGCCCTGCGATCTGCACCACTATGTCCGTCCACACATTTCAACCGGCGGTCGCCACCTGCGCTACGATCAGCTGCGGTTGCGGTCACCTGCGCTTTCAATCCCATGCGCTTGCGGTCACGTGCGGTGCGGGGGCGGTGCGGGTGGGGTGCAGGCGGGTGCGGTGCGGTAGGGTGGGGTGCGGTGGGGTGGGGTGCGGGTGGGGTGCGGGTGGGGTGCGGGTGGGGTTGCGGTTATGACGTCATCATTGCGGTTGCGGTTGCGGTTGCGGTTATGACGTCATCATTGCGGTTGCGGTTGCGGTTGCGGTTGCGGTTGCGGTTATCAAGGCGATGAGTCATCAATGCTCGATGCTCGGTTTTGGAATCCCCCTATTTATACTACTGATATATGGTTTCACTTCCATTTAGGGAGGGTTTTCCGGAGGATGTTAACATCGGTCACTCTAGAAACTGTGCGATGGCACAGTTCATAAGGAATGAGGCACGTCTTCTCCGAAATCCAGTTTTCAAGTCCGAGTATGACAAAGTGCTTGAGGAATATACGTCCTTAAAGCACATGTCCAGGGTTTCTGCCCCTAAAGATGTACACTCTTGCGATTATTATTATTTACCCCATCACGCCGTTGTAAAGCCCGAGAGCACTACGACAAAAGTGAGGGTGGTATTCAATGCCTCTTCCCCCTCATCCAATGGTGTCAGTTTAAACGATGTTTTATATGCTGGCCCTGTTTTACAGAATGACCTTGTCGTGCTCATTCTTAGGTGGAGATTTTTCCGTTATGTATTCAACGGGGACATAACGAAAATGTATCGGCAGATACTAATACGTCCGGAACATAGAGTTTTCCAAAGAATTCTTCACCGTATAGACCCTAATGGAAGTATTTCTGACTACGAACTCGATACGGTGACTTTCGGAGTCAATTGTGCCCCCTTCCTTGCCATAAGGACTATCCTGCAGTTGGCTGACGATGTGAAAGAGTCATTTCCATTAGCAGCCCATATATTACGGGATTCGATGTATGTGGACGATGCTCTCGCAGGTGCCCACACAATTGAGGATGCGATTGAGTCGAGAAATCAGCTTATTAGAGCTTTGATGTCCGCTGGTTTTTCAATGAGGAAGTGGGCATCTAATTCCAAGATGGTCCTTTCCGACCTTTCTACTGACCAACTGCTTTCCGAGGACTTTTTGAATTTAGATGACCGAAGTACTGCTAAAACTTTAGGCATTCGCTGGAATGCATCTTCTGATTCATTTTACTTTTCTACTTCACCATTTCCCGACAATTGCAAATTTACGAAAAGGGAAATTTTATCGCAAATCTCCAAACTCTTTGACCCTGCCGGTTGGTTGGCCCCATGCATTGTTATAGCGAAAATGATTATGCAGACTATTTGGACCGAAGGTACAAAGTGGGACGAGGAAGTTTCCCCACAATCATTGTCTGGCTGGAGATGTTTTCAGTCTGCATATCCGTCAATAAATTCCATTGTCGTGCCAAGGTGGTTTGAGTATAGCCCAGATTGTGATATCCAGTTTCATGGTTTCAGTGACGCCTCAGAGAAGGCATACGCGGCTGCACTCTACGTTCGGGTCAGTAAGAGGGGGTCAACATCCGTCCATTTGGTTTCATGTAAGACTAAAGTTGCACCATTGAAGACACTTTCGATTCCACGATTGGAATTGTGTGGGGCAACTTTACTTGCTGAAATGCTTGACCACCTACTTCCTCAATTACATATCCAGGATTATTCAGTGTTTTGTTGGACGGACTCCACTATTGTCCTGTCTTGGCTTAGTAAACCTCCTTGTTTTTGGTCGACGTTCGTGGCCAATCGGGTATCAAGGATCACCCAGGTTATTGATGTTTCTAAATGGCATCATGTAAGGTCTGACTTTAATCCAGCTGATTTGGCCAGTCGGGGTATATATCCGACTGAACTTCTGAATAACAACCTATGGTGGCATGGACCATCGTGGCTAAGTAGCCCCAAGCATGCTTGGCCAAAGCTCAGCGAGTGTTCAAGCGAGCCTATTGAGCTTGAAAGGAAGACTGTGAAGGTCCATTTTTCCTATTTTCGTGATTTTGACGACATCCTGGAAAGGTTTTCCTCTTTTTCAAGAGCCATTCGGGTTATTGCATACATATATCGGTTTTTCCACAGCACGCATCCAAAATACCGATCTAAGCACCAGAGGCATAGGGCAACAATTTCACCATCAGAGGTTTTGATGGTGCAGAACCGCCTTCTCTCCATGACTCAGAAAGCTTACTTTCCCGACGAATATTTGGCACTGTCTGCGAAGAAAACTATTGCCTCCAAAAGCTCATTATTAAGTTTAAATCCATTCCTGGATGATGAAGGTGTTATGAGGATATGTGGGAGGCTGACATCATCTCCGGTCTTGTCGTATAATGAAAGACATCCGGTTATACTTCCGTATAGTAGCCAGTTATCTCGTCTCCTGGTTAAATTCACCCATGAGATTTCCATTCATGGTGGCAACCAACTGGTTCTCCGTTTGCTTCGTATGCAATTTTGGATAATCAAAGTTAAAAATTTGATTAAGACGATTATTAACAGATGTAAACCGTGCATCCTTTATAAGCAACGGTGTCAGCGACAAATGATGTCCGCACTGCCTCCAGAAAGAACTGAAATTTTCAGGCCTTTTACTCACACTGGTCTGGATTTCACTGGGCCATTCGATATAAAGAATTATTCCGGCCGGTGCTGTCGCATCACCAAAGGCTATGTATGTGTCTTTGTGTGTTTTGCGACCAAGGCCATTCATTTGGAACCCACATCAGATCTGTCCACCAACACGTTTTTGGCGGCTTTTACTAGATTTGCTTCACGGCGTGGATGTCCTCTCCATCTCTATTCCGACAATGGCACTAACTTCGTTGGTGCGTCCAAGGTCTTGGCAAGAGATTTCCTCCAATCATCCCAGCAGTTACTTGAGTCCAAATATGCTCACCAGGGTATAGCATGGCATTTTATCCCTCCTGGAGCCCCACATATGGGTGGGCTTTGGGAGGCAGGGGTAAAAAGTTTTAAGTCCCATTTCCGAAAGGTGGCGGCGAATTCCAAACACACCTTTGAAGAGTTTCAAACTTTACTGTCTAAAATTGAGGCTTGTTTGAACTCACGCCCACTTTGCCCTATATCTCAAGAATCATCCGATTTATCGGCCCTAACACCTGGTCATTTCTTGATTGGGGCTCCGATTTTAACGCCTATTGATCCAAATATGAAAAATGTCTCATTATCCCTCGTGAATCGATGGCAACGATTAAAAATTATGCACCAACATTTTTGTATTCGATGGAAGGACGAATACCTGAAAGAGCTCCACAAGCGCCACAAGTGGAAAAATCCCACTGCGAACTTGGAAGAAAATTCGTTGGTTGTAGTTCGAGAAGAAAATTTGCCCCCAAATTGTTGGCGATTGGGTAGAATCTCGAAAGTGTGTCCAGGCTCAGATGGTCGAGTCCGTGTCGCCGAGATTATTACCGAGAAAGGTAAAATAACAAGGCCGATCACAAAGTTAGTCGTTCTTCCTAACGAATCCACCTTTTAACACTTTAATCCTTTGATTAAAATCTAATTGGTACTAAAACTACATTCAATCCTAGCAAAAAAAATGCGTGGTAACCAAAAGGCCAGTAAACCAAATAGTAAGAAGCCCGGGCAATATGTATGCAGATTGTGTAGATGGACCCATCCACTCCGAAAATGTAAAAAGTTCTTGGAAATGGAACCTATTAGACGGCTTCAACTGGTAAACAAATTCGGCTACTGTAAGAACTGCTTGGCACATTCGCACTCCCAAGGTTCTTGTTTTACAACGACTGGTTGCCGGTACTGCCAAAAAAACCATCACAGCCTACTTCATATGCACAAGGCACAACAACAAACTCGGAGCCAAAAAGGACGGCCTCATTCTACACAACAAAAACAGTCCAAAAATAAATCCCGAAGCTCAAAAACTCCAAATTCACATCCAAAGCCAAACCCGAATCCAATACTAAATCCGGATTCAAATCCAAATTTGAAGCCAACTGCAAGGTCGAAATCGTGTGAAAATAAATCTTCCAATGCTTCTTTATCTGCTATCCTAAAGCAGAATACAGTTACGCTACTCCCAACCGTGGTTGTGGAAATCGAAGGTAACAAAGGAAAATGCAGAGTACGTTGTTTGCTTGATACTGGATCCCAATATAGCCGCATATCTTCAAGTTTAGTGCGCCAATTGGGACTTACAACGCTTACTCTAAACGAAGAGACAATTTGCCCAATTGTTTTGGCATCCGTGTACGATCCAGACATACGAATCGAGGTTACACTCCGCGTAACTAATAGAATTTCCGTGCGCACACCCGGCAAATTGCTTTCAAAATCCATAAAGGCCAAATACACCAATATAATGCTTGCAGACGCTTCATTCTACAAACCAGGCCCCATAGATGTAATACTTGGTATCGACATATACTCTTTAGTGATAAGAGAAGGCATTTCCAACCATTCTGGTCTGCCAACTGCCCAGAATACTATGTTTGGATGGACCATCTATGGCAGTTGCCCAATGTAGTTTTTCCCTTGCACTTTGAATTATTACTCGCATCAACTGAAATCCAACAAAACTGAACTCACTCTAAATAGCAAACTGAACACTTAAGCAAATGTAACCTAACACCAACACTTCAATATACGTACATAATTTTAAAATTATTATAAAAATACAAATCTAGTTTCTATTTTCAATTGAAAATACAAAGAAGTATTTATAACCTTAAGAGTACAATGAATTACATAACTTTCCTAACCTAGCGAATTAATTTGAAAATTATTTGTAGAAATTATATTCTTTAATACTAAATTAACATGAATTGTAAACGGAAAATCAATTCTGATGTGGTACGAACTATTTGTTGCAGTAATACTGCAAGGGGGGCGGAATGTTTACATCCAAAACCCCTACATATTTTACGGTCAAACTACATTCCCAATTTGTTTATCGAAAATCCCCAGATAACCATATTGGATTATTTACAATCTTGTTTTGACGTTTCATCAAATGACGTATTTTTTCGCCGCGATTAGTAACCCATCAAAATTGATATTTCCGCAAAAAAATCTGAGGCCTTCTGTCTCATTCGCTGTTCATCTTCATACTGGTAAGACGTATTCCCCCTCAATAAAATCCAAGCATATTTGTTCAATCCTAACTCCACTGCTTTTTCTCATTCCTTTTGTTTTCATATGTTCACTGGGAACATATTCTCCAACCATTCTTACGAAGATGCAAAGCCATTAGTGAAGTGTTACTTCTGACTTTTGCAGTGGACTCAATCAATACACCATCTTCCCACAGATCGAAGTGCACTCCCGCACACATAAACAGTGAGTTAAGTTAAGCTCCTTGACATAATTCTGCAATATGGCACAGATCGGTTAAGATTTGAATATAGCTGCCGTATAGACCGATCTCTATTTTTAAGATTTTGGGCCCATAAAAGGTGCATATATTGTCCGATGTCGCCGAAATTCAGGACAGTGAGTTAGGTTAAGCCCTTCGGCTTCCTTCTGCAATATGGGCCAGATCAATACAAATTTGGATATAGCTGCCATATAGACCGATATCTCGATTTAAAGTCTTAGCCCCATAAAAGGCCCCTTTTTTAATCCGATTTCACTGAAATTTGACACATTGACTTATGTTAGGCTTTTCGAAATCCGTGTCGTATGTAACTCAGATCGGTTTATTTTTAGATAAAGCTACTTAAAAGACCAATATTTTGTTATACACAATTGAACAATGACTTGTACTTATAAGTATTTGGTCCAAATCGGAACATATTTTGATATAACTGCTATGGGACAAAAGGTATACAATTCTCACCGGATTTTGATGAAAGGTGGTTTACGTATATTCCCGAGGTGGTGGGTATCCAAAGTTCGGCCCGGCCGAACTTAACGCCTTTTTACTTGTTAAGTTGTTAAAAGTTTTTTTTTTAATTTTTATAAATTTGTCTTCTCCTATTAATTGTTTTTTATCTTTTTAATTTTTATTTTTTTATTTCTTTTATTTTAATTTTTTGTTTATTTTTTTTTTTTACTTTTAATTATTAATTTCGGGCTTCTCTTTATTTAGGCTAAAAAACTTTTAACCTCAATAAAGAGAAGCACGAAATCAAAAATTAAAATTAAAGAAATAAAACAAAAATAAAAATTAAAAAAAGATAAAAAAATTAAAAAAATCTATTTTAAAAATATTTTTAATTTTAATTTTATCTTTTTTGTGGTTTGGTTTCGTTTTTATTTTTATTTTTTTATACCTACCACCATAGGATGGGGATATACTAGACTAGTCATTCCGTTTGCAACACCTCGAAATATTGTCCTAGGACCCCATTAAGTATATATATTCTTGATCGTATCGACTTTCTGAGTCGATTTAGCCATGTCCGTCCATCCGTCTGTCGAAATCACGATAGCGGTCGAACGCGTAAAGCTAGTCGCTTAAAATTTTGCATAGATACTTAATATTGATGTAGGTCGTTGGCGATTGCAAATGGGCCATATCGGTTCAGATCTCCCGATTTGACTTTTCATTAGCATGGTTACCATGGGCACGCTTGAAGACGTCCAGACACTGAACCCAATTTTCGATTGTTTTCAAGCATAAATCGGCCGATACTGCTGCAATTTATTGACGTAGCCCCACAGGAAATAGTCTAACGGCGTCAAATCGCACGACCGAGATGGCCAATCGACTGGACAGTTTCGTGAGATAACACGTTTTTCAAACTTGGTTTTCAATAAATTTAATGTGACATTTGCGGTGTAGCTTGTGGAACCACATGTCCTTCAAGTCCATATCATCGAATTGGGGTCAAAATATTCTGTTATCATTGAACGGTAGCAAATTCCCATTCACAGTAACGTGCCGGTCTTGATTATCACAAAAGAAGTACGGCCTAATGACGCCACCGGCCCATAAACGCACCAAATCGTAATTTTTCGGGATGCAATGATGACGTGTGCATTGCTGTCTGACCAACAACGTATATTTTGCTTATTGACGCGGCCATTCAGACAGAAATGAGCCTCATAGCTGAAGATGATGTTTCGTTGAAAACGATGAGGCCACTGACTCCGAAATACGGTAGTAAATTTTATTAATTTCGACTCGTCGAAATAGCAAATCTTACTGAAGATAAATGTCAAAACGCTGTAATAGTTGCTATACTTCTTTTTTTATCAATGACTGCTGCCCAATTGAAGTTTAAACTAGTTTTCCGATAGAGTTCTACCGTCACACTGATCACCTTCCCATTCTCCCTCAGCATCCGACTGCTCTTGTTGGCGCTTGGATTTTCATATGATGAGTGTGGGTTGGAATTCAGCCGCCTTGGTTGTTATCACCCTACGGCCATTTGACCATTCGTGAGCAATTTCTTGTGTTAACACTACACCAGTTAATGCATTCATTGATCGCTTGAATTTTCGCCTGCAAGATCGTGTTATGTGCTTTGTATTGGCGACTTTACATCTTCCTTTTTCTGATTCGAGCCATCTGTGTTGCAGCAGCTACCAGTTGGCATTTTTGTAAGGGTTTCTCCCGTCCATTCCTACATGACTGGTATTCGTGTTTCACATATGACCTCAATCGTAGTCTCAGGTGTCTGAGACCTGACCTTAGGACTGGAGGCATGTACTGACAGAATGCCCGTGCTATGCAGACATTAGAGATTTAGGCGCGATGGGGATTAGCGAGGCGGTGTGGGATTTCAGTAGGGCCCTTGAGGACGAGACGACTGTTGCAAGGCTGGCCACCTTTTCCCGGGAAGTATTTCTTAGGAGGCGGACTAGACTTAGTGGAGGGATGAATACACACTAGTTATCCATAACGAGGTGTTGCTGTGCTGGCGCGACTGTGTGATTTGGTGCTGCGCATGACATGGCCTGGCACCTGCCTTGCCCATGTTGATGCAGCGGTGTTTGCCCATTGTTGGTTCCCTTAGCTGTTGTGGTTGTGTTCGTTCACCCAGCATCATGTTGATGCTGATATATATGGCGTAGCCCGTGAGGGCTGCCGTGTCCTGTTTGTGTTTGTGTATATCGTCCCGTTGTATGTTTGATGCATACTTTTGTATGCTGGCTTGAGGTCGGCTTAGGGCGATTTTTCTCATTCAGGTGACCAGTCCAGAACTGTTTAGGGTTCAACTGGTAGTAGTCTTTTAAGGCTACGAAGTCTGACCGGAGACTCTAATCTGGTACCACGGGTGTCAGGAGCCCCTGGAACTTTGGTTCCAGCCTGACAATGGTGAGGTTCCAGTGGGGAGCAACGTGGTGGCTGTGGTTTGTACCCAAATCGGGGGTAGAGCATAAGCTCGGAGTGGAGTTGCGGTTTTAAACCTGGTGCCGTGACCCATAGATCGGAAGGAGTTTTAGGTAGTGCTCCGCTCCTAATCAAGGAGGTGAACACGTCCAAATACGTGGGATCAAATTGGTACTCATGTGTGGGTTACCACATGTGGGGGAATTGGTAGACGCATTGTATTCACCCGTGGGCCTCGCAGGTTTGGGCCGTATGGCAGGTATCTGCGTAAAACTCGGCATTCGTGTCCGAAATCAAATAGCCTCTCGCTAATACCAAGACAACATTTCTGTTGTGTCCGAATCGACTGGACTACAATTTTATAAAGCCAGTCGGGATTCAGTGTAAAATGAAACTCTTAGCGAAATTTTATATAGAATATTTCTTTCTGTGCCATAATGTGTCTAAAATTAAGTTTCTTGTTACTTTCATCGCAGTAATATCTCCTTTAATTAAAAGGCAAGGATTACAAGGAACCTTAAGACCAATATTTGCAGAAAATGTGTAAAAGTTTGACAATAATTAGTTCAGTTTTTCCGAAAATTTTGCATTAAAGTTTATTCATGGAATGGAACACTGATAAAGGTGCTAACTTACTTTTGATAAATTAGTTTTCACATGCCGTTTGACTAAGCCTACTTGTTTATGGCAACTATTTGCCTTACATCTAATCTAACCCTACCAGTATCAATTATTTACAAAATTCTTATCATATGGAATTTTCCAATTAGCTTTTGGCTCTTCTCCCTCTGATCTGGCAAATCCTTTTTTTTTTGTGAACCATCCTGGTTTTTTTAAGATTAAATTAAATCTAAATAAACTCAACCATGACAGACACCCTTGCACTTGTGGTGTCACTGAAGTTCATGGAATATTTTAAAGGCTTTACCATCTATCACTATATTGAAGTGACTGGAGGGGTTTGTTTAGGAGGATTTTTTTAATCAATGCAAAGTCTGTTGCCACTTTATTTATCTTCGTGATGTTGTGTAGGTAGTGTGGAATGCATCATGGGTTCGATAGCAGGTTGGTGACATGAAAAAAGGGTATACAGGAATAGTTTCCTATAGGACATAAAATGAATTTTAGAAAATACGGTTTATTAGATGACTTTTAAAGCGCAGGAATATCCCAGATGCAAAATTCCAGCCAAATGAAGTAAATATTGCACACCTTAGAGCTGAATGAAGGTAAATCCGGGGTATATTTTATACAGAAGATATGGTCCAAATGTGGACCATATCTTCTTCCTGAAGTACCTTCATTTTCGTACCTACATCTTTGTGATGTAGTGTAGGTAGTGTGGAATCCATCATGGGTTCGATAGCTGGTTGGTGACATGGAGAAAAGGGCATACTGCAATAGTTTACTGTAGGAAATAAAATGAAGCTGGTCCTTTATATTAGAAAATACGACGACTTTTAAAGCGAAAAATTGCAGCCAAATGAGGTGGATATTGGACACCTTAGAGCTGAATGAAGATAATAGATTTTGTACAGAAGATATGGTCCATGTGTGGGCCAAATCTTCTTCCTGATGTACTTAAATCTTCGTACCAACATCTTTGTGATGTAGTGTGGGTAGTGTGGAATGCATTATGGGTTCGATAGCAGGTTGCTGACATCAACAAAGGGCATACTGGAACAGTTTCCTGTAGGAAGTAATATAAGATTGATCCTTTATTTTAGAAAATAAGGATTATTATAGGACTTTCAAAGCTCATAGATGCTAAATTCCAGCCAAATGAGGTAGATATTGCACACCTTAGAGCCTAATGATGGTAAAACGAGGGTAGGTTTTGTGTAGAAGGTATGACCCATATTTGGATCCTACAAAGCAACGATATTGGAAAACAAAGAATCCAAAATGACAAATTTCAGCCACAGCAGATCCGAATTAAGAAGTCAAATGAGGAGTTATTTTTTTTAGTAAATGTATCAGATTATGGACCGTTGTAGACCATGGTAAGCATGGAAAATCTATCTAATTACAGACCAATTTTGGTCATACATATTTTCATACCTACAAATGGACTTACTGCTAAGCATACAGATAAATAACTACCTCTTATTACTTTGACAACACATATGTATTAAAGCAAGTGGTCAATTTTAAATCTCAACCTGTCTTAAGACTTTAAGCCAATAAACTTAGAGTTTCCTCAACTCTTAGGCCTGCTGGAAAGTGCCTTCGAAGTTCGTTTTCGTTGCATAAAAACTCCCCCAAGCTTGGCTGTTAGCCCATTTACATTTTTCCCCATTCAAACAGTATCTCATTTTGGTGTTATCCTTTATGCTTCAGTGACACTTGTGTTTGTTTTTTTTTTTTTGCCATAGCCTTTCCTTTATGCCAAAGCTTTTTCTCCTTTTCCGTTCTGTTTTCTCCCCTTTGGCTGTCGTTATGCCTGTCCCTGTTGCTGTTTGTTTTAACTCTTTTCAGGTTCAATGATTTCTATTTTTCTTTTAAGTGTTAATTTTGAACTTTGTTGATATTCCCTTGGTGGCGGTCTGGCTTTGTATCCTCTCCCTCCCCCCCACATCCTGATTTGGTTCTTTAGCCTTTTCTGGTTTTTTGTGCTGAGCCAAAGCAGAGAATGATGTTAGCCAAGCATAAAGTTTTTATCATTGGCTACATATGTTGTGTGTATATCTATTTGGGATAACTTGTATGGAGTTTTTGTTCCATTTTTTTTTTGTATCAACATGTTTCTTTTTTTTTTTCTTTGCTGACAAAATGTTACTCGAAAGGGTGGAAAAGCCACAACTACTCTGGTGGTGGTCTTGCTCGTGTTCAGCGCCAACATAATCATGCTTTTTGGTTGACACAACCTCCTCTACACATGCTCGTCTTGCCAATGGGGACAACAAACTCAAAGGAATTGAAGAGCATATCTGAATGAATAGTTTATGCTTAGTGTGAAGGTATCCCTTATGGACTCGAACACTGGGTAATTCCCTTTCCTCATTTTGGGGGAAATGGGTGTTCTATTTTTTGCAATACTGCAAAAGGAAATACTCGTGCTTGGCTTTAAAGGTTCCACTTTGGTGTGTATGTGGGTGGTTCGTTGGCCTTATTTCGCTTATTGAGGTCTGGGCACAACACCCTGTATACTCCTCTCCCTATGTCTATTAAATCCTTCATTCATAAAGGCCATTCATTTGGTAGTTTATTTTGAATTTTCTGGTAGTAACCACACTTTGACACAGTTGGTGATATAGTTTTTGGCTTTATGGTTCTTACGCAGCAAAAAAATAATCCACAGAGGGTTTTTGCCATTTAATGTGCGAAGAGATATATATACAAATGACGTTAAAGCTCTCGTAGCACTTTGTGAGATTCAATAAACTTTTGTTATTTTCTTTATATTTTTACGTCTCTGATTGGGAAACTCGTAAATATGATTTTTAATGCCTTACATTTAATGAGAGCAAATCGAGTCTTTGGGTTGCAAATCCAATGCTTATGGCTTTATAACCTAATGTGTTATGCTCAAGAGTACCTTCGTCTTGAAAGACTTAAGGGTTGAAGATCTTTCTTCTTAGAAGACCTTCGTCTTGTAAGACCCTCGTCTTGAAAAGCCTTCGTGTTGAACATCTTTCGCTTAGAAGACCTTCGTCTTGTAATACCCTCGTTTTGAAAGACCTTCGTCTTGTAATACCCTCGTTTTAAAAGACCTTCGTCGTGAAGACCTTCGTCTTGAAAGACCTTCGTCTTGAAAGACCTTCGTCTTGAAAGACCTTCGTCGTGAAGACCTTCGTCTTGAAAGGCCTTCGTCTTGAAAGACCTTCGTCGTGAAAGACCTTCGTCTTGAAAGAACTTCGTCTTGAAAGACCTTCGTCGTGAAAGACCTTCGTCTTGAAAAACCTTCGTCTTCAAAGACGTTCGTCTTGAAAGACGTTCGTCTTGAAAGACCTTCGTCTTGAAAGACCTTCGTCTTGTAAGACTTTCGTCTTGTAAGACTTTCGTCTTGTAAGACTTTCGTCTTGTAAGACCTTCGTCTTGAAACAGCTTCGTCTTGACATTCCTTCGTCTTGACAGATCTTCGTCTTGAAAGATCTTCGTCTTGAAAGACCTTCGTATTGAAAGACCTTCGTCTTGAAAGACCTTCGTCTTGAAAGACCTTCGTCTTGAAAGACCTTCATCTTGAAAGACCTTCGTCTTGAAAGACCTTCGTCTTGAAAGACCTTCGTCTTAAAAGACCTTCGTCTTAAAAGACCTTCGTCTTGAAAGACCTTCGTCTTGAAAGACCTTCGTCTTGAAAGACATTCGTCTTGAAAGACATTCGTCTTGAAAGACCTT
This sequence comes from Stomoxys calcitrans, assembly GCF_963082655.1. NCBI lineage: Eukaryota > Metazoa > Arthropoda > Insecta > Diptera > Muscidae > Stomoxys > Stomoxys calcitrans. The sequence continues at coordinate 14,651,906 of NC_081556.1, read as the reverse complement.
CGTCTTGACATACCTTCGTCTTGACATACCTTCGTCTTGACATACCTTCGTCTTGACATACCTTCGTCTTGACAGATCTTCGTCTTGAAAGACCTTCGTCTTAAAAGACCTTCGTCTTGAAAGACCTTCGTCTTAAAAGACCTTCGTCTTGAAAGACCTTCTTCTTGTAAGACCTTCTTCTTGTAAGACCTTCGTCTTGTAAGACCTTCGTCTTGTAAGACCTTCGTCTTGTAAGACCTTCTTCTTGTAAGACCTTCGTCTTGAAAGACCTTCGTCTTGAAAGACCTTCGTCTTGAAAAACCTTAGTCTTGAAAGACCTTCGTCTTTTCGTCTTGTAAGACTTTCGTCTTGTAAGACTTTCGTCTTGAAAGACCTTCTTCTTGTAAGACCTTCTTCTTGTAAGACCTTCTTCTTGTAAGACCTTCGTCTTGTAAGACCTTCGTTTTGTAAGACCTTCGTCTTGAAAGACCTTCGTCTTGAAAGATTTTCGTCCTGAAAGACCTTCGTCTTGAAAGACCTTCATCTTGAAAGACCTTCTTCTTGTAAGACCTTCGTCTTGTAAGACCTTCGTCTTGTAAGACCTTCGTCTTGTAAGACCTTCGTCTTCTAAGACCTTCGTCTTGTAAGACCTTCGTCTTGTAAGACCTTCGTCTTGTAAGACCTTCGTCTTGTAAGACCTTCGTCTTGTAAGACCTTCGTCTTGTAAGACCTTCGTCTTGTTAGACTTCAAACACTAAATTTTAGCTCAATCACATCAAAATTGAAACTTACATTAACAAATCTAAGGATCGGTCGAATTGGAGCATCGATTTATTTTCCAATGACTAATTTTTAAAATTTTTTACTTGTACACTTTAATCTCCATTTAAAAAGATACCCATAATAATTTTTTTCATTCTTTTTTTTTTCTTTTTAGGTAAATGTCTTTATTTGGAAGAGGGGTACAATATAGATAAGTATACGAAATTGGTTTTTGTAAGTACTAAGCGTAGAAGTCATTTTGGGTGCCAAAGGGCATAATTTCGGCAAATATGTCGAAATATGAGGCCACCGTAGTGCAGAGGTTAGCATGTCCGCCTTTGAAGCTGATCGCCTCAATGTGAAACCTGGCGAAAACATCAGAAAAAAATTTTCAGCGGGGGTTATCCCCCCCTAATGCTGGCGACATTTGTGGCGTAAAAACTTCTCCCCAAAGAGGAGTCGCTCTGCGGCACTCCGTTCGGACGCGGCTGCAAGGAGACCCCATATCATTGTGCTTAAACATGAATCGGACAACACTCATTGATATGTGAGAAGTTTGTCCCTGTGGGCAACCGGCTGCCATGGTCGTACGTACCGGAGCTGTTTGGCAGCTTTATGTTTTTATTTTATATCCATGTTTGCCTTTGTTACCTGTAGCTAATGTGTTGTGCTAATAGTCCTAAAAATCTTCGCCATATGAAAATGGTATCTTTCTTCTTCTTTCTTTAATTGGCTATGACAGAACATTTGTTCCACTAGCCGAACGTAGAATAGCGTTCCAAGCGCCTCCATCTTCTGCGCTCATTCTAAAATCTCTGACACCAAGTTTTGAGGTGTCTCCCACCACTTAATCTTTCCATCTGTTTGCGTGTACCACCGTGTTTGCCTTCAAAAGACTTCTTTGCTAGAGCTTCTGCATACATTCTTAGAACATGACCTAGCCAACGCAGCTGTTGTATTTTGATGCGTGTAACTAAGCTATCGTCGTCATACAGCTCATACAGCTCGTGGTTCATACGTTGCCTATACTCTCCATTAACGCAAACTGGTCCATATATTTTAGGAAGAATCTTTCTCTCAAATACTTCAAGCCCTGCCTCATCTGCTTTTACAAGTACCCATGCTTCAGAACCATATAATAACACGAATAGTATCAATGTCTTGTATAGTGTAACATTCATCTGTCGAGAGGTGGCCTTGTTTTTAAACTGCTTACTAAGTCCAAAGTAGCATCTGTTTGCCAGTATTATTTTTCACCTAATCTCACCGTAGCGCAGAGGTTAGCATGTCCGCCTATGACGCTGAACGCCTGGGGTCGAATCCTGGCGAGACCATGAGAAAAAATTTTCAGCGGTGATTTTCCCCTCCTAATGCTGGCAACATTTGTGAGGTACTATGCCATGCAAAACTTCTCTACAAAGAGGTCTCGCACTGCGGCACTCCGTTCGGACTCGGCTATAAAAAGGAGGCCCCTTATCATTGAGCTTGAATATGAATCGGACTGCACTCATTGATAAGTGAGAAGTTAGCCCCTGTTCCTTAGTGGAATTTTCATGGACCATATTTGAAATTTGCAATTTGCAATCTCAAAACAGGTGTCATTCGTTTCGGTTACGGCGGTGACGATAAAGTTACTGACAATCTCAAAGTTGTGGTTCCCAACTTTCTCCATTTTCTTTATCTGCTCGGTTGTATACGGTTGTATTTTTGAGTTGAAACCATCCATTTCGTCTTATCTCCATTTTCTGCCAGACCAATTTTCACTGACTCCCTTTCGATTCTTTCAAATGCAGCAGTTACTACTTCCGGTGACCGACCTATGATACATTCATGCAGACACGGTAGCAGATGCGGTAAATGGCTACCAGGTGAATGTAGTCCTTGCAAAACGACCGCCTCCCATTGCACCTGAAAAAATTGATCTCCCCCGGCAAATCAGAGTAGTTCTGGCTCAACTACGTTCCGGCAGATGCAGCTGCTTTAACTCCTACAGAGCAAGGATTGATGCCGACGTGCAAGATGTATTTTCCGATTGTAACCAAGGACCGCACGATACACGTCACCTGTTTAACTGCCCGGCCAGACCCACTCGACCCAGACCCAGATCCCTGCGGACACACCGCATCTTAGTCGCATAGTTCCTGGGTCTTGACACTCAACAGAATCAAGCAGACGAAAGATAGAACATAATAAACTGCTACAACAACAACAACCGACATATGATGTCGATGTCGTCGGCATAGGGGAGTAGCATGTTTTCTCTTGTGATTAGTGTGCCATATCTATTCACATCTGCATATCGTATAATCTTCTACAACAGGATATTGAATAGATCACACGATAGGCTGTCACCTTGTCTGAAACCTCGTTTGGTATTAAATGGTTCGGAGAGATTCTTTCCTATTCTTACTGAGGAACGCGCATCAGCAAGTGTTATCCTGCAGAGTCTTATTAATTTTGCAGGGATACCAAACTCAGACTTGAAATACCTTTGAACGTAACGGGTTAACGAAAGCGGCTTTGTTGTTGACAAAGAAATGGTAGGTGTTGATTTGTCCCTATCAGGGGTCTCTTCTAGGATTTGGCGCAGTGTGAATATCTGGTCCAGGGTGGACTTACCAGGTCTAAAGCCGCATTAATATGGCCCAATTATCTCATGGACTTTAGGTTTTAATCTATCACACAGTACGCTCGAGAGTATCTTGTATGCGATGGGGAGAAGACTTATTCCTCTGTAGTTGGCACATTCCGTCTTGTCTCCTTTCTTGTGTACGAGACATTGTATGCTGAGATTCCAATCATCGGGTATGTGTTCTTCTAGCCAGATTGCGCAGATAATTTGATACATACGCCTTATCAGCATGTCGCTTCCGGTCTGAAATAGTTCAACGGGTAACCCGTCGGCTCCTGCTGCCTTGTTGTTCTGTAGTCGGACCTCATTCTGACATTCTATACCATCATCATTGATTGGTTCTGCAGTATCCTCTTCGCCGCCAACGTCGGACACTAGCAGTTGAGTAAAATGTTCTTTCCATATTCTCAGCATGCTATCTGTGTCAGTTACCAGATTTTCTTGTTTGTCTCTGCAGGAGGATGAGCCTGCACCAAAGCCATCGGTTTGATGTTTAATTCTTTGGTAGAATTTCCGGACTTCATTCTAACTACTGTACATCTCAATTCGCTCACACTCAAGTCTTTCCATTTCCTTTTTCTTTCTGCTGAATAGGAGAGAGGACAAACTCCTTTTCTCCCGATACCTCTCCTTCAGCGTTTCTACTGATTGCAGGGTTGCTCAATATGCCGCATTCTTGGCTTCAGTAGCATCTAGACACACTTGGTCGCACCATGGGTTTCTTGGAGGGTACCCAAGTACGGATTTGGCGGCATTTTCCATGGAGTCGGCAATAGTTTGCCACTGTGTCATTATATCTTCGGAACAAGGAGTGCTTTTATCAAGCAGTTGGGTCAGTCGAGTGGAGTATGTGATGGCAGCCATCTGTTTATTTGCAGCTTTTCAATGGATGAATGCCTTCCATCTATTACAACGTGATCAATTTGGTTCTTCGAGGGAGAACCAGAGAACCCTGAGAATGGTATCAGTGGGAGAAATATTTAACATCGAATTTCATTATACATAGGACACCCTTTTGTTTTGTTGTAATTCCTACTGTAGTTTGTATATTGTTCATTACCAGCAGTCCATTCATTGGTAGTAGTTTCTAAGCTACCCAAGGATAAATATGTCCCCATCCCTCAACTTTTTTTTTTCTTTAGTGTATATTGTTTATGAATTCAATTGTCTGTTTAGTATGTATTTTATGCCTTGCTCAATGGTTAGGAATGAATTCTTTTGAAATGCTTTCTTTGGCATGCAATGGCTTTGGTGGGGATTTCCACTTCTATTTGTAAACCACTTTGTAGACAGTTTTGTTGGGTTTCTTTTCATTTTCGTCAGTTTTCCCATGAAATCTTTTGTGGAATTTTTAGATGCATTGCATTTTGTTCCTATGGTGTTTGCCATGGCGGAGTCTCATCAAAAACACCATACTTTTTGTATTTTATGTGGGTTGTGGAAAATTAAAATGTTGTTCCAAATTACAGGTGGGGCCTCAATATGTAGAAGTCCTTGAAATGAAACCTTTTTCTTTTTTTTTGTTAAGGAATGTATGAAAAAAAGTTTTTTTTTACAACTATAGTGGATATGTACATCACATCCCACAAAGGATTGTCTGTCTAAATTCCTGTAAACTATCAAATTTTTGTTTCTATCACCACTGCTATATGAAATCTTTTCCTCAATTCCTTCCTTCTTTAATCCAGATTTTTCTGTGCCTTTGCTTTGTCTTCATCTTATATGGCCTTCTTGAGCTTTGTAACTCTCTTTCCTTTTGATTTTCATCTCATTTTTCACAAAGCATTTGGAGGGGCTCATGTGGCTTCTACATCAATTTTCTGGTGTTTCATTTTTCTGTTGCCGGGATTCTTGTTTTTTTTTTTTGGTTTCTTCTTGACTTTTGGCGTTGTTTGTTACTCATCATTACGGTCATTCATTTTGTTCTTTTGCGGACAAGATGTGACAAGGGAAATATGTTTTAGATTTTTTTCCTTTACCGATTTCCTTTTTCCTTGACAGTTTTCTTTGTTGTTGCTGGTTCTTTCCCCCCTTGTACAAAAGATGAACCTGATTTTTGCCTTACTCCGTTGTTTGACACAATGCAAAGTAGGAGGAGAAGCTCAGTTGATGGGGAAACGAGCTTTAATTATTCACATATCATTCAAGCCCATGTTGCTGGTGTCATTTTTTGAGACCTTGTTTTTTTTTTGTGTGGTGCAAAATGTAGGATACCATTTTTTGTTGCCTACCATTAGATGGACATTCAACTTTGTATTCTGTTTCATTATCAATCATTAATCAGCTGAAAGATTTTTGCATAAGGAAGAGTGATTGCATAAGGTTTCTCATTATTGTAAAGGATCATTGCTTAACGCAAATTATCTTTAATGGATGTGGATATATGAAATTTATGAGCCTCATGGACATGTGAGATTAGGAAAAAAAAAAATAAGAAAAATGTTTGTAAAATTTATTGTTAAGGAAGATGAGCTGTTAAAATTGGTTACTATAGAGACTTTGGTAAAAATTTATTTCTATACAAATTTGTCAAAATTGTAACGCATTTTACGGCGATTCATCTAGCCCTTATCTTGGACAATAATTAGACGAGCCGATATCTTGAAATGGGGCCTGATACCTAAGATAGTGCCCTGAAGAGTAATCAGAGCAATACTACACTCATAGAAAAACGTTTGCTGAAAATAGCAAACACTGTCTGCTGAATAAAAGTAGTTAATTTTGCTGCTATTTTAGCTGTAGTACTGCATAAAAAGTGGCATCCCTTTTTTTAACAGACTTGTGTACTCAAAACAGCAGATTTTCTTAGCTGAAGTAGTAGTAAGAAATGTTTGCTAATACAGCAGCCCTATGTTTGCTTAAACAGCAGTAATGTCTGCTTTCCCATTTTCAGCAGACAAAAACTGCTGTTTTAGCAAACATTTTTGTTGTTTTGAATAACAAATATGGTTGAGTTTAACTTCTAGGACAATGGAGACAATTCTAGCTATAGATTATTATATATAAGGCGGCCAATGTGGCTATGAGATTTAAGCCAATGGGAGAATGAATGGAGCAGGTCATATTGCCATCTGGTAGTTCATGGTACACGTATTGCTCAAAGCTAAGGCGAGAGATTATGCTTGGGCTTGACAAATCCAGAAATTGAATTTAGCTTCCAAATGCTGACCATACCAGGCCATCGTAGCCCAAAGGTTATGACGCTGAACACCTGAGTTCTATTCTGGTTAAAAAAATCAGAAAAAAAATGTCAGCGGTGTTTATCACCTTTCAAGGCTGGCGACATTTGTGAGGTACCATGTTAAAACTACTTCCCCCAAGTTTGGACTCGGCTATAGAAAGGAGGTCCCTCATCATTGAACTTCAACTTGAATCAAAACAACACTCATTGATATGTGAGAAGGTCGGTAAGGTCACGAACGCAATTCGACCTGGAAAGGTCAGTATTGTGATAAAACGAAGCTTATACTATAAATAATACTGGAGGTAAAATGGAGATCGGTATGGCTTTTGGCATCATTACGCGACTTAGAGGACCACGGGTGGATTCATGCGGAATATGTGCGACAAGTGATAACGTGTGCAGGGAATGCGAGGAAGAGATTTTGATGCATTTTCTTTGCGATTCCATTCCACGGCTTTCACAGTTGAACGTTAGCGATACTTAGATGGTTATACACTCAACGAAATTTGTTATTTAACATATAAAAAAAAACAACAGTATTTGTCTGCTGAAAATGGAAAAGCAGACATAACTGCTGTTTTAGCAAACATAGGGCTGGCGTTTCAGTAAATATTTCCGATCGATATTTCAACAACAAAATCTGCTTAAATATTGAACATATTTGAATCTATTTTATTTTAATTTATTTTATTTTATCTTAATTTATTTTATTATACCCTCCACCACAGGTAGAGGAATACTAATTTCGTCATTCTGTTTGTAACTACTGGCATTTTATTTTATTTACTCATGACATTTTATGTTGATCTAGCCATGTCTGTCCGTCTGTCCGTCCGAAGGACGTTTTCCGATTCGAAGGAGTAAAACTAGCCGCTTGAAATTTTGCAAAAATACTTCCTATTAGTGTATGACGGTTGGGATTGTAAATGGGCATATCGATCCATGTTTTGATATAGCTGCCATATAAACCGATCTTGAGTCTTGAATTCTTTAGCCTCTAGAGGGCGCAATTCTTATCCGATTGGAATGAAATTTTGCACGACGTGTTTTCTTATGATATCCAACACCTGTGCCATGTATGGTTCAAATCGGTCCATAACCTGATATAGCTGCCATATAAACCGATCTGGGGTCTTGACTTCTTGAGCCTATAGAGGGTGCAATTCTTATCCGATTGGAATGAAATTTTGCACGATGTGTTTTGTTATGATTTTCAACAACTGTGCCAATTATGGTTCAAATCGGTCCATAACCTGATATAGCTGCCATATAAACCGATCTTGGGTCTTGACTTCTTGAGCCTCTAGAGTGCGCAATTCTTATCCAATTTAAATGAAATTTTGCATGACTTATTTTATTATGATATCCAACAACTGTGCCAAGTATGGTTCAAATCGGTCCATAACCTGATATAGCTGCCATATATACTGATTTGGAGTCTTGACTTCTTGGGCCTCTGGTGGGCGCAACTCTTATCCGATTGGAATGAAATTTTGCATGACGTGTTTTGTTATGATTTTCAACAACTGTGCCAAGTATGGTTCAAATCGGTCCATAACCTGATATAACTGCCATATAAACCGATCTTGTGTCTTGACTTCTTGAGCCACTAGAGGGCGTAATTCTTATCTGATTGCAATGAAATTTTGCACCAAGTATTTTGTTATGATATCCAACAACTGTGTCAAGTATAGTTCAAATCGGTCCATAACCTGATATAGCTGCCATATAAACCGATCTGGGGTCTTGACTTCTTGAGCCTTTAGAGGGCACAAATCCTATCCGATTTTGCACTATGTGTTTTGTTATGATTTTCAACAACTGTGCCAATTATGGTTCAAATCGGTCCATAACCTGATATAGCTGCCATATACACCCATCTGGGATCTTGAAGTCTTAAGCTTCTATAGTGCGCAATTATTATCTGGTTTGGGTAAAATTTTGTACAACGGCTTATCCCATGACCTCCAACATACGTGTCAAATATGGTCTGAATCGGTCTATAGCCTAATGCAGCTCTCTTATAAAACGATCTCACTATTTTTCTTTTTGAGCCCCTAAAGGGCGCAATTCTTATTGGATTTGGCTGAAATTTTACACAATGACTTCTACTATGGTTTCCAACATTCATTCCATTATGGTCCGAATCGGATCATTTCCCTCTAGGACGCTTAGTTTAGGAAATACAGCCAATTTAAAGTTTTCCTGGTGAATTTTCCATTTTAATGGATTTTCGATGAAATTTTGAATTTTTGTATGGTGTCATGAATTAAAGCCCATTTCCCTCTAGTACGCATAGTTTAGGAGATACAGCCAATTTAAAGTTTTCCTGGTGAAAATTAGGTTTTTTAATGGATTTTTGATGAAATTTTGAATTTTTTTAATTCCCTCTAGGACGCTTAGTTTAGTAGATATAGCCTATTTAAAGTTTTCCTGGTAAAATTTCCATTTTTAATGGATTTTCGATGAAATTTTGAATTTTTGGATGGTGTCACGAATTAAAGCCCATTTCCCTCTAGGACGCTTGGTTTAGGAGATACAGCCAATTTAAAGTTCTCCTGGTAAAATTTCCATCTTTAATGGATTTTCGATGAAATTTTGAATTTTTGTATGGTGTTACGAATTAAAGCCCATTTCCCTCTAGGACGCTTAGTTTAGGAGATATAGCCTATTTAAAGTTTTCCTGGTGATATTTCCATCTTTAATGGATTTTCGATGAAATTTTGAATTTTTGGATGGTGTCACGAATTAAAGCCCATTTCCCTCTAGGACGCTTAGTTTAGGAGATACAGCCAATTTAAAGTTTTCCTGGTAAAATTTCCATCTTTAATGGAACTGGCCGAACTTAGCAAGCTTTAATTTGTATTGTATATATAATATACAGCAACCACAGTGGCTATGATATTTAAGTCAATGGAAGGAGGTTATATTGTCATCTGGTAGTTTGTGGTACATCTGGTAGTTTACGCAAAGATATGGCGAGAGTTTAAGAGTTTTAGATACAAACTTCTCTTGTGTAAGTTTCAAGTCTAACTGAATCTTTATTTCAAATTTTCCTTAACGCTAGCTTAATAAATAAATGTTTACAATTAGCTGATGAATTCTTCATAGTATATGTTTTCATTATGGCTCGCTATGGGTGGTCAAATGATATTTGCATTGATCTCTGTTTCTCTGTGGCTGGTTGGGGTAAATGGATTTTGTATATACAAAATCCATTTGCGACAATTTCGTTGATCATGGATTTTTGCTAATGCTGCAAAAATCCATAGTCATAATGAATTAAAATTCTGCGGACAGCGTGGGTGGCCCTGTAACTCCCCCAACGCTTGTTTCGGGCTCCGTCCTCGGAGTCGATGATAGATTTAACTTAAATCTTTTTACACTTTGATATGAAATAAGTATAATTATAATTGATATTAACAAATACAGACATGTATAATGGTAATTTGACACTTTTTGATGTTTTTCAATTTTGTTTCTATTTTGGACATTTTTTGTGTCCAATATTTCCATAGTAAGTTCTTCTTTGGTTGTATTTGTAAATGGTATAGCTTTAATAAACTCAGGGTTTAAATAATGGTGTTTAATAGTGTTTTCGACATTTGTAAAAGATTGATTTTTAAGATATAAAGTACAATTTTTGTATTTAATCCATTTTGTTCCTTCTACAAAAATATTATGACCACAAGTAGTTTTCATTTTGGTTTTATGAAATTTCTGTATTACAATAGAGCCTGGCGTTATAATTTTTATTGTTTCTTCTGCTTTTTTCTTAATTCTAATGCAATTTTTTATTATGGATTTTGTAAAAATATCGATAATACATTCATCATTTAATTTTACAAGATTGCTTGCTTTTTCCGATTTCTCATTAAATTCGTAAACAATACCGTCTTTTAACAATATTTCTTTGTGCTTAAAACTAATTGTTTCATTTTTATCATCCAAAATTTCAAAAAGACGATATTTTTCATATTTTTCTTTTCCGTATTTAGGAATTAATAGAGTAAATATAATAATATTATGCTTATATAGTAATGACACTAAATCAATATTTTTAAATTCTTCGTCAGATTCTATCAGTTTTGTTTCTTGGTCTGTCAATTTTCCTTCCTTCTATTTTCCTGAATTTCTGATAATTTTTGCCTCCTCTAGTCTCTTTGATATAATTGATGCCGTCTTCTAGAATTTTTTCTCCTATCCTTGATTCATTCAGTTTATTAATTACTTGTTCCTTTTTCTTTAGCATCCTATCATATATATCCGGGAATTGAGATTCATTAATCTTCCCTTGAATAAAATCAATTGGTTTTATATTTGTTGTACTATGTATAGTATGGTTGTAGAAACCATTTATTTGAATCATCTGTTCTTCTATAGAAATGTCAATTTTGCTTTGCTTGAGAATTCTTAAATGTTCATTGATAGTATTATGTAGCCTTTCAATATCGCTATTGCTATTATGATTTAAACTTGATGTAAAGTTAATTTCAATATTCTTTTCTTTTAAGAACTCCATCATTCCATGTGATTTCATTCCGAGTTCGTTATCTGTTACAATTTTTTCAATATTTCCATAAGAGCTTAAATATCTTAAGATGCATTTCCTAAATTCGGGGTCTGATCTATTGGCAACACGAGTTATAAGTGCTACTTTACTAAATTTGTCTATCATGGTAACAAATATACTTTTATTTATGGAATAAAATACATCCATATGGATAATTTCATGTGGTCTTCTAGGGGTTTCAGATATTTTATAAGGAACTAGATCTGGATTCCTTTCGTATTTTGACAGCATACAAACTTCACAATTGTTTATAAATTCCGATACTTTCTTATACAAATATGGGTAATAATATTTATCTTTAATTTCTTTGTAGTTTTCATTGCATCCTCTATGGTTATTTTTCAAATGTTCATTAGAGATTATCTCTTCTAAATACTCCTCGTCGAGGATATCAATTAATTTCTTGAGACATCTGACAATTTTTAGATTACTATAATCTTTAAATAAGATTGATTTTAATTTATTAAATATGTCATCATCTACAAATAGTGCGTTTGTTTTTTCGTGATCAAAATGATTTTCTATAATTGTTTTCAGGAAATCATCGTCAAATTCCTTTGCCTTTATTACTTTTCTTTTGTGGTTATGTATGACTGAGTTTCTAATTGATACAGCGCCTGATATTATTTTTTGAAATATAACTTGATTGTCATAAATATTTATTGGTTTTTGCAATTCCTTAATTGAATTTAGATTTTCATTATTGTTAAAATTTTGATTTGATGATATGGTATTATTAATTTCAATTCTACTAAGACAGTCTGCCACCTTATTTAGGTGTCCTTCTTTATAGTTTATTTCATAATCATACTCTCCTATTTGAAGTCTCCACCGCATTAATTTCGAATTTGGCTCTTTTAAGTTATTTAACCATATTAGTGGTTTGTGGTCAGTAAAAAGTTTAATTTTCCTGCCATAGACATATGGCCTAAATTGTTTTAAACACCATACAATTCCAAGACATTCTTTCTCAATGGTGGAATAGTTTATTTCGTGTTCATTCAAAGTTCGAGATACGTATGCAATCGGTTTATCGTTCTGCGATAGAACTCCTCCAATAGCAACATTGCTCGCATCCGTAGTAATTTCAAAAGGTAAACTGAAGTCGGGATAAACTAATATTGGAGCATGAACCAACTTTTCTTTCAAAATGTTAAATGCATCGATGTAATTTATATCTTTTATATCTAAAATCGAGTCCTTTTTCAAGTATTTAGTCATGGGTTTAGTAATGTGTGCATAATTTTTTATGAATCTTCTATAATAGCCCGTCATTCCCAAGAATCTTTTTATTTCCTTTTCAGTTCTAGGAATTTGTAATTTTCTTATAACTTCAATTTTAGCTTGGTTCGGGGACACGCCTTCTTCATTTACTGTATGACCCAAAAATTCGACTTCTTTCCTGAAAAATTCACATTTATCTAATTGAATTTTGAGCCTTGCATTTCTTAATTTGTTAAGCACTGATTTCAAATTTTTTACATGTTCTTCTAGTCCATTGGAAAATACAATAATATCATCCATATAAACCATACACTCCCTTTTCGAAACATTTTCCCTTAAAATATTATCTACCAATCGTTGAAAAGTGCTCGGTGCATTTTTCAACCCGAATGGCATTCTATTAAATTCATAATGGCCGTTATCTACTGAAAATGCAGTTTTTTGTCTGTCCTTTTCATGGACTTCGATTTGGTGAAAACCGCTTTTGAGGTCAAGAATAGAAAAATAATTCGATTTTCCTAACTTGTCTAATATATCTGTTATATTTGGAATCGGATAATTATCCTCAATGGTTTTATCATTTAATTTTCGATAGTCAATGACTAATCTAAATTTCTTCATGCCCGATGCATCTGATTTCTTTGGTACAACCCAAACAGGACTGTTGTATGGACTACTGCTCGGTGCAATAATTCCATTACTTAACATTTCCAAAATCTGTTTTTGGATTTCATCTTTGTATATATAAGGGTACCGATAAATTTTACTTCTTATTGGTATTTCATCAGTGGTATCTATAGTATGCTTAATTTCGTGGGTAAAAGTCAATTTTCCATTATCAGAAAGTAAAACCTTAAAATCCCTAATTAGTTTCTCCAATTCTAATCTCTCCTTAGAATTAAGGTGTTCGGTTCTAATTTTCTTTAGAACTGAATCAACATCTATAATTTCGCTATTGATTTTTCCACTAATATCATTAATATTATGAATTTCCGAAATTTCTTCATACGTCAAAATCACTCCTGTATCTAGAACAATAGGTTTATTTGATTTATTATTAATCTTTACACACACTTCTCCATTTTCACATTTATAAAGACCTTCATTGAGAATTATTCCATTACCCTGCATAATATTATTAATTAATACGTCTCCATTTTCTAAAGGAAGACATATTTTACAATCTTGCTCTCCCGGTGGAATAGTTATCTTTACTTTCGTCGTTATTTTCTCAGAAAGTAATGGCAGTTTTGAACCATTTAGAAGTAAATACATCCCTTCGTAATTTATAATCGCTTTATTTTTCAATAAAATGTCGTTGCCTATTAATCCTTCAAAATTATTATTAAAATTGTAAACATAAAATTCAAACATTTGATTTGGCAAATTAAATTCCCTGAAAGCCTTCACCACGGCTTTATGTGTAACTATATGTGAATTTTTTAAAGCTAACATTTCCTTTGGTCCTTTTAATTGTACTATTTTACTTTGATGAAAAACATTTGGATTCACTAAGGAGTTTGTGGCTCCTGTATCAATCAAAAATTTGCACTTGTTAATTACTATGTAGGTGAGTTCATTGGAGCTGTCTGACAAAAATTTCCAATATCCATTGGTGTTGGTCTATCACTATCATTTATTGGCTGATTAGTTGAATCACTGCTAACGGTGTTATTTTGAAACGGGTTGTTTCGATTATTACTATCATTCTGTCTCGGAATATAATTTTGATATTGATCCTGATATCTGGTATAATTTTGATTCTGATGTTGATTTTGTCTGTGTCTTTGATTTTGATATTTATAGTTTTGATTTTTATTAAAGTTCGTATTTTGATTCACGCTTTTATTTCTATTGTCATGAGTAGAATTTGTTTCGTTTTTATTTGGAATTGGATTAGGATTATAGAAAGCATAATTCGTATCGTAAAGTATTTTCATCGCATTCTCGATATTATTTGGATTTCTACAAATTATAATGGAACGCATTGGTTCAATTAATTTGTTTTTAAATACGTCCAATGCTACCCTTTTATTAGCTGCAATGAGAGCATTGTAGCCCGCTTCGTTTTGATGTAATGATCGAGTTTTCATGTTAAGTCTTCTGAGATAAGTTATTATCTCGTCATAAAAATTCTTTGCATTAGTTTTAAATTTAACTGATCTTAATTTATCATATAACTGTTCATCTGTTAATCTATCGCCAAAGTTGTTAATAAGGGTTTCTTTTAGCTCTGTCCATCTTGTAAGGTGATTGTTTATTTCGGAAATGTCCTTAGCCGGTCCACTTAGTTTTGACTTAATTATGTCTAAAAATATTCCCTTCGACAAGTCATCATAGGTTTCTAAAATTTGCGTAATTCTGTCAACTAAGTCAATAAAGGTGTAGAGTTCGCTAAAACTACCGTTATAAACCGGTAATTTTGATAAATACTTTATAGGGTCAACCGTGACTGCGTTAAGTGCCATTTTACTATTATTTAAATTTTTTTTGTCTAAATTAAAACTTTTTTCTTTGCTGATTTTTTTTTTTATCAGAAACAATTTTTTTTTTTTTAGCGTAAAATTTTCACAATTTTTTTTCACAATTTCTTAATATTCACTATTATTTTCTTATTAGTTACCATAAATTAGAGTTATCAGAAACAATTTTTTTTTTAGCGTAAATTTTTCACAATTTTTTTTTCACAATTTCTTAATATTCAATATTATTTTCTTATTAGTTACCATAAATTAGAGCTGGTATGTTTCTCCCTCTTTCTTCCTTTATCCGTCGTATGGTTTTTCCTGCTGCCCGGACAAAACCTTTTCCTGGATTCCGAAAGTAAATCCTTTTCGAGGATTTATGTTTTCATCCTTTTTCTTCCTTTATCCGTCGTATGGTTTTTCCTGTTGCCCGGACAAAACCTTTTCCTGGATTCCGAAAGTAAATCCTTTTCGAGGATTTATGTTTTCATCCTTTTCCTGGATGGTGTTGAGTCGTGGATACCTTGTAGGATCCTACCGACTGCGCCAGTTTTAGATACAAACTTCTCTTGTGTAAGTTTCAAGTCTAACTGAATCTTTATTTCAAATTTTCCTTAACGCTAGCTTAATAAATAAATGTTTACAATTAGCTGATGAATTCTTCATAGTATATGTTTTCATTATGGCTCGCTATGGGTGGTCAAATGATATTTGCATTGATCTCTGTTTCTCTGTGGCTGGTTGGGGTAAATGGATTTTGTATATACAAAATCCATTTGCGACAATTTCGTTGATCATGGATTTTTGCTAATGCTGCAAAAATCCATAGTCATAATGAATTAAAATTCTGCGGACAGCGTGGGTGGCCCTGTAACTTTTAAGCCTGGGCGTGGCGAACCCCGAATCCGACTTTAGCTACCAAATACCATACCCATGTGTCCGTCATAAAAGGTCACTGTCTAATTGGAAAACATGCTGACAGGCTGAAGGTTGCCAGCAACGACTTTTGCAGAAGCTGTGAGGACATCGAAGAAAAAGAGTCTATAGAAGCCGTTCTGTGTGTGTACCGCTTTGGCAGTCAGAAGGAGTTCCATTTTTTGGTTCTCATTTCTTTGAGAACCTGTCTGATTTAGCGGATGTGAACATACGCAAGTTATTGGTTATTGGGCGATCTGGATGGTTCAACGGCAGGAACTAGAAGGCATCTACCTTCTTCTGTTTCTGTGGTATCACAATGGACGAAAACGTCTAAGTGAGTCTAAGGGCAGACTGTCACTTAAACCTAACCTAACCTACTATTGTTTACTGTCTCTCTGAAATATTAGTATAGTGATATCTATACCATTTTCTCTTACCTAACCTAACATAGGCCAATGTTAGGTTAGGTAAGAAGAAGAGTCCATTGTGATTCCTAAGTACCGACGCACAGTGGGATAGAACCGAAAATAAAATTAAAAAAATATGCCGTGTGAGAATCGGTTGAGATATCTCTTTGAAATTTGGAATCGTTAGAGCTGAGGTGCTAGCGAGATGCATAATTTCAAGGCCCACGGTTGTCCGGATGCCTTTTGGCAAACCCCTAAGGTTGGTCCCCTCGGTATTTCGAAAATTTGTTGGGGCTTCCAAATCTTCGTTGGAGGACCCGATTTCCAAAATTCTATGCTAATGTGCATTCCAACAGATGCACAGAATCATGTGTACCGTGGAAGTTGTGTAATTGTCGCAGAAAAAAAATCTGTCATTACACGAAAACACATGAATTGGGAAAAGTTAATAGAAAAGGTTGTCAGCTAATAGAAAAGGTTGTCGGTCGTGTTTAATGTGGTATTTGCTTTTTCGCCTCTATGATACAACATACCAACGCACGGTATGTTGTCATTACACGAAAAGACATGCATTGGGAAAAGTACAGCTAATAGACAAAGTTGTCGGGCGTGTTTAATGTGGTATTAGCGTTTTCGCCTCTATGAAGCCATCACTCCTTATATAGCTGAAAAGCCTTCTAATCAAAGACGAAACTCGTCCCATAGTGGTTGGTGTGTGTTGCTATCTCTGGCTTTCCTTTTTCATTTGCAAAGAAAATCTCCGATAGAAGAAGAAATTGAGCTGTTCTCTTTCGAGACCAGCTCAATTTCTACAGAAGAATTTGAATTCTATAGAAAATCTGATTACTGTCTTTAAACATGCAACACTCTTCTTCTATTTTATTATACAAGTTTTTTTTTTCTGGAAACCTTTTTGTTTGTGCAAATTAACTTTTTCCCCTAGTTTAATTTCTCTCAAGGACTTCAAAGTTAATAAATACTAATAAGCATCATAGTTGTCCTTTGATTTATGTAATCAACAACTCGTCGTTTTTTTTTTTTGGAGAGATGGAAGTCACGTTGCAAAAATGCTCATCACGGAGGGATAGAGAAACGTGCATCAATTTTCGGTGTGGTTTACGTTGTCAGGCTAGTGGCGAGGTCACACCAAACTCACTTCGATAATTGGAGGTTGACCCAGTGGGGGCAGTGATTTAAAATACAATTTTTATATGGAACCAAAAAAAAAGAGAAGCGAAAAACAATTTATAGAAATTTTATCCAAGAAAAACCACAAAACTCAGATACACCATCACTGCTGATGATGAGGGTAGACATAATAAGTCTTAAAATGTCTGCTACCACAAGAAACTACAAGAAGGATAGCCTCAAGATGAGAAAAATAAAAATCAATAGCCATATTTCACCAAGACTGCAGCTAGCCAACAGCCAAAATCTCACACTAAGGCAAGATGGGGAGAATGAGGATGGAGATGTCTCCACCAAATGACCGGCATGGACAAGGGCGATGAGTAGGGAACTATGAAACAAAATTTCATTTCATTTTTTAACACCTCAACAGCCTTGGCATGTGCACAGCCAGCCTAACCCAGTACAGCCCCCAGCCACTAGCTTTTATTGCAGCATCTTGGGATTAAGTGGCAAGTGGCAGCACAAAACGCGGTTGTTGCTACGTGAGAGAAAAGTTGCTGGGAAAAGTTTTCGTTTCGTTTGGGTTTTTTTCCATTTTCATAGCCATAAACTTCAGCTGTCCATCTAGTTTGGTGGGATAGTTGGGGTTGTTTGATTACTTGCTGGCTGGTTCGCTTGCCTGGTATAGATGACACGATAGTGTTGGCTGCTGGTTCAGCTCTTCTTTCCCCTGATGTTGATGACGATAAGGGATATGGCGGTTTAAAGAGAGGGAAATGAAATATGTATACCCCGATGTTGGCAATAATTATGGTTTGACCTTGAAGAAGATTTATTTATGCCAAGTGTCCAGAATACGAAATACGAGCTGCAAAAATTGAATTAACACAAAATTGTTGAGCAAGGCTAGAGAAGGGGTGGTGGGATAGGGGCATTAAAAACAATGCGATCTAGGTTCTATGTTGGTGAATAAAGATAGAGAGGAGAAAAAGTAAGAAGCTTAAACTTGAGAAGATTGAAAAAGTGTTTCCAAGCGACACTTTACCAGCAAACGTAGGGGTTTGTTAAAGTGATGGAAACTTTTAAATTACCAACTGTTAGAAGAACTTGACAAAATACAATGAAATCCCATTTCTTTAGCATTTTCTATAGAAATAAAGTTCTGACAAAGTTTGCTATAGAAATAAAGTTCTGACAAATTTTCTATAGAAATCAAAATTTTGACAAAATTTTATATAGAAATCAAAATTTTGACAAAATTTTCTATAGAAATCAAAATTTTGACAAAATTTTATATAGAAATCAAAATTTTTACAAAATTTTATATAGAAATCAAAATTTTGACAAAATTTTCTATAAAAATCAAAATTTTTTGTGCAAAATTTCATTGAAATCGGATCAGATTAAGATATAGCTCCCATATATAACTTTCATCCGATTTGAACAATTAAGGCTGTAGAAGTCACAATTTTGGTCGGATCTTTACCAAATGTGGCACGAAGTTTTTTTTTGACGTCTTAGTATGTGTGCAAAATTTCATCAGAATCAGATCAGATTTATATATAGCTCCCATATATATCTTTTATCCGATATGCCCTTTTAAAGCTGTTGTAGCTACAAATTTGGTCACATCCTTTCAAAATTTTGCAGGAGATGTTTTATTTGACGTCGCACTACATGCAGAATATGTCACCAAAATCGAACCAGATTTAGGTAAAGTTGCCATATACATAATTTAAATCGTTTCGATTTTTAAGGCTGTAGTAACTACAAATTTGGTCCGATCCCTACAAAAATACATATGGTTGCCCAAAAAGTAATTGCGGATTTTTCATATAGTCGACGTTGACAAATTTTTTCACAGCTTGTGATTCTGTAATTGCATTCTTTCTCCTGTCAGTTATCAGCTGTTACTTTTAGCTTGCTTTAGAAAAAAAGTGTAAAAAAAGTATATTTGATTAAAGTTCATTCTAAGTTTTATTAAAAATGCATTTACTTTCTTTTAAAAAATCCGCAATTACTTTTTTGGCAACCCAATATTTTAATTGTTTCGACTTTAAAGGCTGTAGTAGCTACAAATTTGGTCCGATCTTTTTGGTCCAAAATTGTTCATGTGATGTTTTAATTGACATCCCAATAAAAATTTCATCAAAATCGAATCATATTTAGATAAAACTCCCATATATATCTTTTATGCGTTTCGACTTTTAAGGTTGTAGAAGCCACAATTTTCGTACCATCGTAAGAAAATCGTAGAAGGTTCTATGCGATATTTCATTAGTGCATACCTTTTAAAGTCTGACTAAATTTGGATATAATTGTTATATATTAAAAGTATTACGTAGCCTCGTTTTTTGTTTTTTTTTTATTTTTTTTATTTTTTTGTTTTTTTTTATTTTTATTTTTTTTATTTTTTTTATTTTTATTTTTTTTTTATTTTTTTATATATTTTTTAAATATTTTTTTATTTTTTTTATTTTTTTTATTTTTTTTATATTTTTTTTTATTTTTTTTATATTTTTTTTTTATTTTTTTTTATTTTTTTATATATTTTTTATTTTTTTTTATTTTTTTATTATTTTTTTTTATATATTTTTTTTTATTTTTTTTTTTATTTTTTTTTTTTTTTTCATTTTATTTTTATTTTTTTTATTTTTTTATATATAATTTTTTTTATTTTTATTTTTTTTATTTTTTTATATATATTTTTTTTTATTTTTTTATATATATTTTTTTTATTTTTTTTTATTTTGTATTTTTAATTTTTTTTTTAATTTTTTTTTGTTTTTTAATTTTTTTTATTTTTTAATTTTTTTTATTTTTTTTATTTTTATTTTTTTTTTTTTTCATTTTATTTTATTTTTATTTTTTTATATTTATTTTTTTTTTATTTTTAATTTTTTTATTTTTTTATTTATTTTATTTTTTTTTTATTTTTTTATATTTAATTTTTTTTTTAATTTTTAATATTTTTATTTTGAATTTTTTTTTTATTTATTTTTTTTTTTTTATTTTTAATTTTTTTTCTTTTATTTAGTTTTTTTACTTATGTCATAAAATATGTTTTGGACTTTTTAATGTGTTTTTGTATGCTTTTATTTACAGGTACGTTCAAACGATTTTATAGGATAATCAAAAAAATTTAAATAAGGTAAAAAGTTTATGCTTTATTATAATTCCCATTATTTTTACTATTTTTTCTTATATATTTCCACATAATATTTATTTTTTAATTTAAATAATGTACCCTCCCACTAAAGTTCTCTTCAGCACACAATTTTTCACACAAAGACAGTCATCAATAATTTTTTTATCAATAAATTTATGTGGCTGTATTGTCATAACCAAAGCAAGAAAACAAAATCCATTCTTTTAAGCCATTCATGACTGATGAATCATTTCTCGTTTGTTTAAAAATGCAAGACAATGCAAGATTAAAAAAATGCGCAGGCGCCTCTGCAGATGCCATGAAATGTAATAGTGTGTCAAATTAAGAAAAAAAAACAGAAAACTGAAAACCTCAATGCATGCTACAGACATCAATGTTAAGTCCAAGAGAATATTGCCAACATGCAGGCCCAATAACCAAGGCAACCAAAGCTGCCAAACGGCCAACAAAACTTTAAGCGGTATTCCATCATATGGGTCTGGCATGGCATAGTTCAATAAACTCTTCAAATAACTGCAGAGCAGAGACCAAAACAGACGACAAAAAAAAAACAACAACAACACAACACACTCACTATATGTTAAAATTTAAAAATAATCACCGCCTAAACATTTCTGTTTGTTTCGCCAAACATAAACAAAAACTCAGCCAACATTCAAGCACAGCAATTCACACTCACTCTTCACCCGCGCCAACGATGGCAGCAGCAGTCGTGGCTGCGGCACAAACTATAAATAAAATTATAAATAAAAATTGAGTAGAGCAGAAAAAAACAAACGATGTAAAACAAATGTGAATAAAAAACCGGAGAATGAAATAATTGAAATAAACTTTTTGTTATTAAAGACATAAAAATTTAAAAAAAAAGAGAGAAAAAGAGGCACAAAAACTATTTATGACACGCGTTGGCAACACTCGCCAACAAGCAATTAGAGTGTGGTGTTTGAACAATGGCGCGACAAGAAATTATTAAGGGGGAAAAGAGGAAAAACGTTCACATCCATTACTATGCCGATATAAGCTGATAAAGTGCACAGTGGGCTGTTTTATGTCTAAGGTCCTTTTAGTTGTGCTACAATTTTTCAACCTACAGGCCTAGCAAATGGTTGCGAACGCAAAGTATATGCATTTAGCGAAAGCTCTTGAAATGCGCAACTTGTTCTATACATTATAATACCCTTATAGTGGGTAGCACTGTGCACAGTGGGCTATATTATGGGTAATGTCCTTTTATTTGTGTTATAATTTGCATTTGCCTAATAAAGGACTGAAAACACAAAATATGATCACTTAATGAAAGCTCTCGACTCTCATATTCATCAACATGCTTAGATGTAATACCAACGTGCACAGTGGGTTGTTTTATGTTTGAGGTCCTTTTAATTTAGCTACAATTTTGACCCTACTAGCCGTATAAAATGTTTGCAAAAGCAAAACTTGTGAATGCTACTGATAATGTTGATGCCTTCTACCATAGAATAGGGGTTTACTAATTTCGTCATTTCGTTTGTAACATCGATATTGTGATCTGAGACCCAATAAAGGACTGTTGATCGTCTTGACATTCTAAGTCGATTTAGCCGTGTCTGTCTGTCGAAAGCTCGATAACTTTCGAAGGAATAAAGCTTGGCGTCTGTAATTTTGTACGAATACTTTCTATTATTATAAGTCGGTTGGTTGGTTCACTTCTTGGGCCTCTAGAGAGCGCAATTATTATCCGATTTGGCTAATGGAGTTTGTATGGAGTGTTTTGTTTTAACTTCTAATCCCCGCGCCAAGTATGGTTCATATGGGTGCATTACCTGATATAGCACCCATATAAACCGATCTTCGATAGGATGATATGACCTTTAGAGCTGCGCCGTTATCCTTGCAGCCTTTGTTGTCTCTTGCCGCATTTGCTTTGCATTGGTCAGTTTTATATCCAGTCGTATGCCTAGATATTTGACCGACCTCTTGGTCTTTCTCACTATGTTGTCTATACGTATATTCACTTCCACTCGGATATTTTTATACCCTCCACCATAGGATGGGGGGTATACTAATTTCGTCATTCTGTTTGTAACTACTCGAAATATTCGTCTGAGGCCGCATGAAGTATATATATTCTTGATCGTCGCGACATTTTATGTCGATCTAGCCATGTCCGTCCGTCCGTCTGTCTGTCGAAAGCACGCTAACTTCCGAAGGAGTAAAGCTAGACGCTTGAAATTTTGCACAAATACTTCTTATTAGTGTAGGTCGGTTGGTATTGTAAATGGGCCATATCGGTCCATGTTTTGATATAGCTGTCATATAAACCGATCTTGGGTCTTGACTTCTTGAGCTTCTAGAGTGCGCAATTCTTATCCGATTGGAATGAATTTTTGCACGTAGTATTTTGTTATGATATCCAACAACTGTGCCAAGTAAGGTTCAAAACGGTTCATAACCTGATATAGCTGTCATATAAATAGATCTGGGGACTTGACTTCTTGAGCTTCTAGAGGGCACAATTCCTATCCGATTTGGCTGAAATTTGGCAAGACGTATTTTGACAATTGAGGTTCAAATCGGTTCATAACCTGATATAGCTGCCATATAAACCGATTTGGAATCTTGACTTCTTGAGCCTCTAGAGGTCGCAATTATTATCCGATTTGCCTGAAATTTTGTACGACGGATTCGCTCATGACCATCAACATACGCGTTTATTATGGTCTGCATCGGTCTATAGCCCGATACAGCTCCCATATAAATCGATCTCTATTTTACTTTTTGAGCCCACAAAGGGTGCAATTCTTATTCGAATTGGCTGACATTTTACACAGGTCTCCAACATATTATTTAATTGTGGTTCAAACCGGACCATAACTTGATATCGCTCTAATAGCAGAGTAAATCTTTTCATATATCTTTTTTTTGTCTAAAAAGAGATGCCGGGAAAAGAACTCGAGAAATGCGACCCATGGTGGAGGGTATATAAGATTCAGCACGGCCGAACTTGATTCTCGTTAAGAATACCAACTCCGTCTTCCTGTCCTGTGAGTCCAGCTAGTACTTCACCCTTAGCATCACCTGCTGTTGCGCTCTGGACTTTTCGGGTCTTTTGCCGTGATGAAAAGCGCTCTGCACTTTTCGTGTCTTTTGCCATGATGAAAAGCGCTCTGCACTTTCCGTGTCTTGTGCCGTGATGACTGCAGCAATGTGCGCAGTATTCCATCATAACTGGAATTCTAAAGATCCGGTCCAAGTATGGAGCCTTGCGACGCTCCCATGTGACCTCATACTCACTCATTCCATACTGAGAGTTATAGGCATGTACGCTGTTGTACAAATAGCTTTCCATTATTTTCATCAGATACCTCGGTATATCTAAGTCCTCTCTGAGTGCTTGGAGGCCGTCAGACCATCTGAGGCTATTGAATGCGTTCTTCACATTCATAGCGGCTAAGGGGACAATCGTCCTAGAGTGGTGGTTTCTTTGACTAACCCTCTCTACTAACTCCATCTCCGATCCTTGAGAGCTCCGATCGTGAAAGTCATGTTGTCCCATTGAGAGTCCACCTCCTTCAATGATGGCGTCCTGGAGCCTTGGCCTTATAAGTCACTTCAAAGGCTTTCCGGCCGTATCCAGCATACCAAGTGGTCTGTATGAGGATCGGGTTGTTGAATCTCCTCTGCCCCTGCTTATGAGCAGCAGCTTTTGTCTCTTCCATAGCTCCGGAAAAACAGCTTCCTATAGGCAACGTTGAACATTTCTAGAATAAATTCCCGTCTGTTTTCAGTGTATCTGCCTGATGATCTCGGCCGGTATTCCGTCGGGACCGGGGGCTTTTCTGCTCTGAAGGCTGCGGACTGCATCCCTTAGCCCCTCGATCGTAAATGGGCTTATATTTTAAGTGGGATCTTCATAAACTCCATCTTCTCTCTCTTCGGGGGAAGAGTGTGTGGAATGTATTTTCCATTGTTCTTCCTTGCATCACCGCTGCTGGACTCCGTATGCCTAGTTTTTCCATCATAATTTTGTATCCGAGGCCCCAAGGGTTTCGGTTTATGTCTTCTCTTAATTCCTACCACTTTGCTTTCTTGGTTCTATCTATAACGGCAGCGAGTAACTTTTTTGCCTCCTTGTATAGAGGGTATTCTGTCGTAGCCGTGCTTCTGCGTCGAGCTCTCGCGTATTTGCGTCTAAGTCCAATGCCGTGGCTTTGTAGCTTAGCTATCGCGTTATTCCACCAGTGTTCAGCGGTTTTATTTTTCCTCGCCCTTTTGCGTCTTGGCATGGATTTCTTGCATTCACTCTCTAGACGACAGAACGTCTAGTGCATGCTTTTACCGTAGGGCTTGCCAGTCAATTTCTGCTAGGAGTTTCGACCTTTTTCACGTTTCACTTTCGTGTACTCTTGTGCTCATTCCCTCATTAGCTGTGTGCCGTCCAGCATTAAAGGAGAACGGAATATACTCATGGTCGCTTGTTGTGTATGTTTCTAAATGCATTTACTTTCTTTTAAAAAATCCGCAATTACTTTTTGGGCAACCCAATAGTACACTCCACTCTATTATCTTTCCTATGATTTCATCGGATGCAAGGGTGATGTCCGATATAGTACCATCGTACCCGGGTCGCCTAAAGATTAGCACGTTTCCACTGTTTACAATGAGTAAACCAGTTTTTGCGGCCAAGTCCGGAACTCGTCTTCCTCTTGAGTTGCTCCTTGGCATGCCCCATTTTACCGCTCAAAGGTTGAAATCGCACAACTACTATAAATTAACCGCCTATCTTCGCAATGTGCCTTCGATCTCATCAAGTTTTTCCTCGAAGGCGTCGATACTGTCACTAGGGGTGAGATGGCAGCTAAACTATGTGAAGTGATCTAGCAGAACGCAGTGGTATCCGTTTCCATTTCCGATGCTTATTGGTGAAATGCCATTGCGGTATGAAATCCAGATAGCAGCTGTCTTTTTGGAATCCTCAAGCCAAGACCCATGATTTTTTACTCCATATTGTCCACTTATAACTAGGATGTCAGCACGTTGTTCTGCGACTATTTGTTATAGGAGATTATGTGCCAACTTACTTCCATGCATGTTGGCCTATAGTATCCTTAGCATGCCTGCTGTGTGCCTCCTTCACATCTTCTTGAACAAGGAAGGTGATCTGTCAGGCATTTTCCAATGTGGGAGTATATACAGCATTTCAGAGAGTTAGTGCACTGCTTCATCTTGTGTCAACTCTTGCCGCATGTAATGGATAGTCCGGTTTGGTTTCAGGTACTGCACGACAGCGGCCTCCTTAAGAGTGCCCTTGGGGGACTTGCAAAACACCTTCTTGTTCCCAACTCTGTCCAGCACGAGGAGAATGACACTCGTTTTTGGCTTCTGGACGGAGTATTTGGCGACTTATGCTTCTTCCGGTTTTGCGTTTTCCCTAAGGTCCCTATGTAAGTCTGCGTAGCTGTGCCCTTGTTTCGATTATGTTATCAGGTCTCCCTTCGTTGCCTAGGTTTCTGTGGTTTCCGAGCTCGTGGTTTTTGCCGCTAGGTTCTATTCGGCGTCTTTGTCTCTTTGTCGAGCATTTTATTGATGATTGCAACACATCCAATACCCATCAATGTGCCGATATAGACTGCCAAAGTGCACAGTGGGTTATTTCTTTCTCATAGAAAGTTCAAATACTGCACTTGGGTTTGAAAAATCGTGAGCATGATTTTTTTTTTAATATATCTTAGAAAAGACAATCACCAAGGTCCCTTATATACCTCAGAAACACTCATGCTGTCAATTTTGCTCATACTTGCTACTAAGTGCCCCGCCTAACCATCGTGTCTACCCAAAGTAAGCCTTCATGAAACTCTCGCCTCGAAAACTTTGCATGCAAAGAGTCATCTATGCATTCAATTGCGTGCAACAATTACTGCCGCTACTCTGGTTTGCTGGCGTAATGCCTGGCTGCCTGGCTGGCTGGCTGCCTTAAAGTCAGGCTGTTTGCCGTTTGGCTGCAGCATCTTCATCACCAACTAAAATTAAAAGAATGCATTGGCGAAAAAAAAAGAAAGCGAAAAGAAAGAGAATAAATGACAAATAGTTTTGTATTCCAATGCAGTACTACTACTCAAAGTGCTTCAAGAATTCTCAATCATATTTGCATGATTCCTTTTTAGTTCCATCTGTTTGTGCTCCTTTCACGTACTTTGTATTCTTCTTATATGAGAAAAGTACGAGTAGTGTTTTTGTCAGCGTACTTGCTAAAGAGTAAAGAGCTCTTGGCTGTGTTTTGCATGTTGGAATTTTAAGTTTCACAACAACAACAAGTATTTCTTTTATTTGTTGTTGTTGAAGGCCCCCCCCAAAAAAAAAAAAAAAAACATATAGGGAAGAATATACTATTTGTGGGTTGCTGCCTGCATAAGATGTCTTCACGTCGACAACAATCAGGATGGCGGTGATGATGATGATGACGATTTCGCTGCTTTTTGTGCTGGCTGACAAACCCAAAGAGGCAGTGCTTGCCTGGGCTCCGAATAGAAATCTGAATTTTTGTCAGGAATTTTTAATGCCTTCAGTGCTTATTATGAGTGTGTGGTAAAAATAAGTTTTTTTTTCCCCCACATTTCAATGAATACACTCGAGAAAAAATTTAGTAGTTCAGAAGAAAACCCAAATTAAGGGGGACCATGTAGGACTATAACACCCTAAAAGGCTTTAATATCCCTTAAGACCCTTGAGTCCATTTATCTTTTTGTTTTTGAGTGTCTACCATTTGTGAAAGGCGTTACACCATGAACTTAATAAGTGGAGGCTGCAGTGTACTCGATTCTTTACTCTTTCAGGGGTGATGAAACCAAAAACTTTGTTTTTAACTTTTCTCTTGCTCTACGTAATTTTTCAACTAAGTGGCATTAATGTATGCACAAGTTACGACTTAAACAAAGACTTGCAACAAAAACGAACCACCCTCTCTCTCTCTCTCTCTTATGGAAGTGTAAGGTGTCGGAATGAACTTTGGAGATAGGGCTCTTTTTTTGTCATATCTTGACTCAAAGTAAAACAATGCTTAATGCCAAAATGTGGTGTAAACACTTGGCTGGCTACACTATGTGTCTGTGTGTGTGTGTGTGTGTGCGTACATATGTTATTTTGAATTTGTCACAAAATTAAGATCAAATAAGAAAAATTTAATTTAAAAGTTTTAAGCATCTCATTCCATTCACTTAGACACTTGCTTGCTTGTTTAAGTGTCATTTTTTCCCCAAAAAAACAATGCGATTTATATGTTTTTCTTTGAAGCTGTTTTTGAGAGGATGTTAAGCACACAAATGACACTTCTTAAAGGGCTTCTAAGATGAAATTGAAACAAACGTTAATGGATTTTTGAAGTTGAATTAGTTTTTCTGAAAGAAAAATGTTATTTAGGAAAAAACTTTTTAAGTAGCATTTTTTTCTTAATTTTAGTAGCAATTTAAGTAAAAATTCGAAAATTTAGTAAAGATTCAAAAATTTTAAGTTCTAGTAAATATGTTAAGTTTCAGTTAAAATTCAAAATTTTAGTAAAAATTCTAAATTTTAGTAAAAATTCTAAATTTTAGCAAAAATTCTAAATTTTAGTAAAAAATCTAAATTATAGGAAAAATTCTAAATTTTAGTAAAAATTCTAAATTTTAGTTAAAATTATAAATTTTAGTAAAAATTTTAAATTTCAGTAAAAAAATTTTAAGTTCTAGTAAATATGTTAAGTTTCAGTTAAAATTCAAAATTTTAGTAAAAATTCTAAATTTTAGTAAAAATTCTAAATGTTAGTAAAAATTCTAAATTTTAGTAAAAATTCTAAATGTTAGTAAAAATTCAAAATGTTAGTAAAAATTCTAAATTTCAGTAAAAATTGTAAATTTTAGTAAAAATTGTAAATTTTAGTAAAAATTGTAAATTTTAGTAAAAATTGTAAATTGTAGTAAAAATTCTAAATTTTAGTAAAAATTCAAAATGTTAGTAAAAATTCTAGATTCTAGTAAAAATTCTAAATTCTAGTAAAAATTCTAAATTCTAGTAAAAATTCTAAATTTTAGCAAAAATTCTATATTTTAATGAGAATTCCAAATTTCAGTGAAAATTCAAAATATTAGAAAAAATTCTAAATTTTAGTATAAGAATTCTAAACTTGAGTAAGAATTCTAAATTTTAGAAAAAATTCCGAATTTGATTTTATTGTTTTCGAGAATTGGTTTTATTATTGAAAAATCCAATATTTCGAAAACCGCCGGTTTTTTTCCTCAGGGAATTTCACTGATTTTTTTTACATTTTAACATTAATATGCAAAACAAAAAAATCAAATATTTTTGTTTTTTTTTTTCATTATTTACATTATTCTTAACAATATTCATGATCTCGAGCCGAAAAAACCAGAAACGTTTTAAATAAAAAGATCAACCATCACAACACAGCATTCCAAATTTTAGTAAAAATTCTTAATTTTAGTAAATATTCGAAACTTTAGTAAATTGCAAATTTTGCCCATGAACATTCCACTAAGGAACAGGGGCAAACTTTTCACATATCAATGAGTGCAGTCCGATTCAAGTTTAAGCTCAATGATAAGGGGCCTCCTTTTTATAGCCGAGTCCGAATGGCGAGCCGCAATGCAACACCTCTTTTGAGAGAAGTTTTACATGTCATAGTACCTCACAAATGTCGCCAGCATTAGGAGGGGAAAACCACTACTGAAAATATTTTCTGATGGTCTCGCCAGGATTCGAACCCAGGCGTTCATCGTCATAGGCGGACATGCTAACCTCTGCGCTACGGTGGTTAGTAAAAATTCTAAATTTTAGTAAAAATTCTAAATTTTACTAAAAATTCTAAATTTTAGCAAATATTCTAAATTATAGTAAAAAATCTGAATATTTTTAAAAATTCTAAATTTTAGTAAAAATTCTCAATTTTAGTAAAAATTAAAATATTTTTCGAACAAATTTTTTTAAGGACAAAATTCCACCAAAATTATCCCCAAAGACAAAATTTTACTAAAATTTCCGAATGAAATTTCGGCGAATGGGAAGAAAAATACCCTAGAAAAGAGCAGTGTTAGAAAAATTACGGCTCGAGTTTGAAAAGAGGTATTCTAATGGAATTTGGGTTGACATATAGTGGATAAGTGAAACTAGTCCAAGAAATCCACGGTCTTTAAAATGAAGTTACTGCGCTAAAACTTCGCACAGACATTTTTCTTGCCATAAACATGCTAAGTTCGAAGATGACTATATAGGACCATATTTGCATTTGGCCGCCTTGTTACCCGATTCATGTGTTGAGGTTATAAAGAAGTATTTTTGTTCCAATATCGCTAAAATTTTGAGTTCTAAGATGTGTTAGTTGACATCCGTGCCAAATATCGCCCAGACCGCCTAATATTTTGATGTACCTTTCATATGGAAAGGTCACAGCATTTAAGGTCTTAACCCATTAACGACGAATGGGAAGTGAAATATTTTATTAAGGCAACATTTCAAAGTAATTTTTGCTAATAACAAAATTTAAAAGAAATTTTTTCTAAAGACAAAAATTTAGTAAAGCTTTCCTTACAGACAAAATTTTAGTAAAATTTTCTCTAAAGGCAAAATTTCAGTTAAATTTTTTCTGAAAGTAAAATTTCAGTGAAAATTTCCATAAAGGCAAAATTTCAGTGAAATTTTCCTGGGGATAAAATTTCTGCGAAATTTTCCCTAGAGACGAAATTTCGGTGAATTTTTCCAACGAAATTTTCTTTAATGACGAAATTTTCTCTAACGACAAAATTCCAACGAAATTTTCTCTAAACAAAATTTCTAAGAAAGTTTTTCTAAAGACAAAATTTTATTGTAATATTTGCCAAAAGACAAAATTTCAGTAAAATATGGTCAAAAGACAAAATTTCAAAGAAATTTAGTTTGAAGACCCAATTTGCAAAAAATTTTTTCTAAAGACACAATTTTGGCCAAAATGTTACCGAAGACACAATTTTAATAAAATTTCAGTGAATTTTTCTCTGGAGACAAAATTTCTGTAAAATTTTCCCCCAGAGACTAAGCTTTGCTGAAATTTTTCCTGAAGGCAAAATATAGAGACGAAATTTTGGTGAAATTTTCTTTAAAGACAAAATTTTAGTGAAATTTTTCCTTAAGAGAAAATTTCAGTAAAATTTTCCCTAAATACAAAGTTTCAATGAAATTTTCCATAGGGACAAAATTGCGGTGCAATTTTCTCTAAAAACAAAGCTTGGATAAAAATTAAGAAAATTCAAAATTTTAGTAAAAATTCTGAATTTTAGTAAAATTTCTAAGTTGCAGTAAAATTTCTAAATTTTAGCAAAAATTAATAATTTTCGCAAAGTATCTTCACTTTTCAAGTTTTGTGACTGTTAGGCCGAAGATCAAAGAAAATCTGCGATCATTGAGCTCGTCTCGAAAGAGAAACAAAGAAAAATTTTCGTAAAATATCTAAAAATTAGTTAAAATTTAAAAATGTTAGTAAAATTTCTAAATTTTAGTAAAATTTCTAAATTTTAGTAAAATTTCGTAATTTTAGAAACATTTCTAATTTTTTGTGAAAAAATGGAAATGTTAGTAAAAATTCTAAGTTTTGTACAACTTTTTATATTTTAGTGAAAATTGTAAATAAATTCTTGTATTATTATGCAAGAATTTACAATTTTGCCCATTTTCTCTCCAGACAAAATTTCAGTGAAATTTTTCTCTAAAGACAAAATTTTAATGAAATTTTCCATGAATGCAAAATTTCGGAAAAGTTTCCCTTAAGATAAAATTTCAGTGAAAAAGTCTTAACATATATTTGAACTAGTTTTGTTTACAATTTTTTTCTTTATCCATGCTCATCTCAATTCTTGTCAATTCTCTTCTCAAGCTCTTTAAGGAGACGTACCATATAAAAGCGTAGTGAGCGGGAATGACTTAATTTCAATAGCTTCTTCTCATAATTAGCAAAAACCTCCACACATTATCAACTTTATTCAAATTTCAAACCAATTAAGCTAAAATGATTTTGGAATTCTTTAAACCAAAAACCGAGATGTGTAGCAGATGAGTAAGAAGTCTGGCAAAAGTTTTGTGGTTTCATTTTCAATCTGTTAACCCAAAATTAGTGCGAAATGCGTAGGTGAGTTGCGGTAGCTCTTTGTTCGTCATTCACTGGTTCTTTCGTTCATTGGCTTAAGAAAGTTTCCTTTTTGGGTGGGTGGATGTGTGTGGTGCTGCTGCTGCTCTCTGCGTCTTCTCCTCTTTTAATTTGCAAACAACGTCAATTTGTAAATTTATCAAACTGGCACACAAGCGCCTTTGGCAAATATTCGCTGTCTTGTGACATTCTGCCTGCGAAAAAGCAGTATGGCAGCAAATTAAAACTATTTCTCTTATTAGCAAATACACAATTTAAGGCAAAAAACTTGTAGCGACTTTTTAGAAAACAAGGGCAAAAAGTCATAGCAGGTAAGATAAGGAAGGAAAACGGGAAACTTAGGGGGAACCACCAAGGCAACATATAAAAAGTGAATAACTTTTCCCAATCGAGATTTTTCTAAAGTGTGGGGAAACACACAAATTTTGCAAATGGAAAAAGAGAGTAATAGCATTGGGCTTACATTAAGCGGCATTTAACATGGAGTATTGGGGCGAAAAAAAATTTTAATTGAAATTTTGTCTTTAGGAAAATTTTACTGAAATTTTGTCTTTAGGAAAAATTTTACTGAAATTTTGTCTTTTGGGGAAAATTTCACTAAAATTGTGTCTTAAGGGAAAATTTCACTAAAATTGTGACTTAATGGAAAATTTCAAAGAAAATTTGTCTTTAAGGAAAATCTCACTGAGATTTTGTCTATGAGGAAAATTTCACATAAATTTTGTCATTAGGGGAAATTTTTTTATTGTATTTTATTATAAGGGAAAATTTTACTTAAATTTTGTCATTAGGGAAAATTTCACTAAAATTTTGTCTTTAGGAAAAATTTCACTAAAATTTTGTCTTTAGGCAAAAAATCACTGAAATTTTGTCTTAAGGGAAAATTTTACTAAAATTTTGTCTTTAGAGAACATTTCATTCAAATTTTTTCGTTAGGGAAAATTTCAATGAGACTTTGTCTTTAGGGAAAATTCCACTGAAATTTTGTCTTTTGGGAAAATTTCACTAAAATTTTGTCTTAAGGGAAAATTTCACTCAGATTTTTTCATTAGGGAAAATTTTACTAAAATTTTGTCTTGATTATAAATTTCACTGAAATTTTGTCTTTAGGGTAAATTTTACTGAAATATGGTCTTTAGGATAAATATCACTGAAATTATGTCTTAAGGGAAAATTTCAATAAGAATTTCAATGACATTTTGTCTTTAAGGAAAATTTCACTGAAATTTTGATTTTGGAGCAAATTTTAGTAAAATGAGGTCTTTAGGGAAAATTTCACTGAAATTTTCTCTATAGGGAAAATCTCAGTGAATTTTGGTCTTCAGGGAAAATTTCGCCCAAAATTTGTTTTTAAGAAGAATTTCGCGCACATTTCGTTTTAAGGGAAAATTTCACAAAAATTTTGTCTTTAGTGAACATTTAACTGAGTTTTTGTGTTTCGAAAAAAAAATGTATATATGGTCTTCAGAAAAATTTTGCTGAAAGTTGGTCTTTAGAGAAAATTTTGTCTAAAGAGAAAATATGTGAGCGTACAACAAGCCGGTTAGTGGCTTAGATGTATGTCCATAGTGGCGTAGAGCGGATAAATATCCGCACCCTCTTTTTCACCTAACCTAACTTAGGGAAAATTTCTCACATATTTTGTCTTTAGAGAAAATTTCTTTGAAATCTTGTCTTTAGAGAAAATTCCTAAGCAATTTTGTCGTAAGAAAAAATTTCTGAGAAATTGTGTCTTCATAAAAAATTTCACTGAAATTTTGTCTGTAGAGAATAATTTTTAGATATTTTGTCTTTAGAGAAAATTCCAAAGAAATTTTGTCTTTAGAGAAAATTTTGTCTTTAGTGAAAATTCCTTAGAAATTTTGTCTTTAGTGAAAATTCTTAGAAATTTTTTCTTCAGTGAAAATTCTTAGAAATTTTTTCTTCAGTGAAAATTCTTAGAAATTTTGTCTTTAGAGAAAATTTTTTGGAAAATGCTCTCATACCGAGACCTCGACATGTTGAAGAAGGACGCCTTCTGCCACAGTTTAATTCTGAGTGTTATGGATGCGGAGGGTATACTGCCTGGCACCAGTGACGACTGTTTTGAGGGCATTTGCGATTCGTTTTCCCGGAAGGAATAAATGAAGAGCGAATTCTGGACTTGAGGAAAATGAAACCTTGATCTACAGCGATGGCTCCAATATGTAGTCAGGGACTGGATTGGGGGTCTACTCTGACACACTCAATATAGGTATGTCTCTTAGACTGCCGGACGATTGTACGGTCTATCAGGCAGAGATCTGTGTCATTACAATAGCCGCAAGAGAAATTCTGGTAAGGGATTTATGTGGACAGTATGGCGGCGCTCAAGGCCTAGGGGTCGAGGATTGTGAGGTCGAGGATGGTGAGGTCGAGATGCTTGGCGTATTGTTTGGAGTCCCTGGATAGGCTCCGGGGCCACGATATGACGAAGGGTGCCTGGACTTGAGCGGATTCCAGTAAATGAGAGGGCGGACGAGTATGCCAGGAGGGATTCGTCTGCGCCAGGCGGACCAGCCACCGCTCTTGCCTACGTGCCACTTATCGAGCTACTGAACACATTAGAGGAAATGGCCAGGGTGGCGTCGATGGCAGGATGGGACTCGGCAGATGGTTGCCGGACTGCAAGTGCGCTCTGGCCTGTCGTCGACCGAAAGAAGATAAGGAAGTTGCTGGAGTTCAATAAGAGGTCGCTGGGTACCTTAACAGGGGTCATTACTGGGCACTGTGCCATTGGCCGCATGGGAATACCGCACAATGGGTTCTGCAGTAGTTGCCTCGATGAGGATGAGGGCTAGACTCTCTTCTTTCTGGGGAGCCGATTCTTTTGCGATCTGGGTGAGCTTGCGAACGTACCTCTGGTAGGTCTCCTGAGATTTGTTGACCAGTTCTAGTTCCGACGGGGCTGCCATAATCTCCGGCGTGGTGCATTCGTGTTAGCGTGGAGATGGGCGTTCTTCTTCCCCTGCTCGGGTTCTTCATTCCTCCTGTTTTTATTTTTATTCGTGTATAACCTCTAGTCCGAGGTCTCACATCTTCTTTCTCTTCCCTTTCTTTCTAGGGAACTCACCTTTGGTGGGCAACCCACTCAACCTAACCTAACCTTGTCTTGAGAAAAAATTTTTTAGAAATTTTCTCTTTACACAGAATTTCTTAGAAATTATGTTGTCATTCTGTTTGTAACTTCCCGAAATATTCGTCTAAGACCCCATAAAGTACATATATTTTTGATCGTCATGACATTTGAAGTCGTTCTTGCCATGTCCTCCGTCCGCCCATTCGTCCGTCCGTCTGTCTGTCGAAAGCACGCAAACTTTCGAAGGATTAAAGCTAGCCGCTTGAGGTCCATGTTTTGATAATGTCCATATAAACCGATCTTGGATCTTGATGTCTTAAGCCACTAGTGGGCCCAATTCGTATCCGATTTGGCTGAAATTATGCATGACGTGCCCAGTATGGTTCAAATCGGTCCATAACCTGATATAGCTGCCATATAAACCGATCTTGGGTCTTGACTTCTTGAGCCTCTAGAGTGCGCAATTCTTATCCGATTGGAAAGAAATTTTGCACGACGTGTTTTGTTATGATATCCAACAATTGTGCTAAGTATGGTTCAAATTGGTCCATAACCCGATATAGCTGTCATATAAACCGATCTTGAATCTTGACTTCTTAAGCCACTAGGGGGCGCTATTCTTTTCCGATTTTACTGAAATTTTGCATGACGTGTTTTGCTATGACTTCCAACAACTGCGCCATGTATGGTTCAAATCGGTCCATAACCAGATATAGCTGCCATATAAACCGATCTTGAATCTGGACTTCTTGAGCCTCTAGAGGGCGCAATTCCTATCCGATTTGTCTAAAATTTTGCATGTCGTGTTATGACTTTCAACAGCTGTGCGTAGTATGGTTCAAATCGGTCCATAACCTGATATAGCTGTCATATAAACCGATGTGGGATCTGACTTCTTTAACCTGTAGAGGGCACAATTATTATCCGATTTGGCTCAAATTTTGTACAACGACTTCTCCCATGACCTTCAACATACGTGTCAAATATGGTCTGAATCTTTCTAGAGCCTGATACAGCTCCCCTATACACCGATCTCCCTATTTTACTTCTGGAGCCCCACAAGGGGGCAATTCTTATCCGATTTGGCTGAAATTTTGCATGACGTCTTTTGTTATGGTCCGAATCAGACCATAACTTGATATAGCTCCAATTCCGTAGCATTTCTGTTCTTTTATCCTTTGTTTGCAATAATATTCGCTGCGGCTGAACTTAGCATGCTTTTACTTGTTATACATAAGATTTCTTAGTCTTTAGAGAAAATTTCTTAGGTTTTGGAGAAAATTTCTTAGTTTTTAGAGAAAATTTCTTAGTTTGTAGAGAAAATTTCTTAGTTTTTAGAGAAATTTTCTTAGTCTTTAGAAAAAATTTCTTAGTTTTTGAGAAAATTTCTTAGATTTTAGAGAAAATTGCTTAGTTTTTAGAGAAAATTTCTTAGTTTTTAGAGAAAATTTTTTAGTTTTTGGAGAAAATTTCTTAGTCTTTAGAGAAACTTTTTAGATATTTTGTCTTTAGAGAAAATTTCTTAAAAATTTTGTCTTTAGAGAAATTTCTTAGTTTTTAGAAAAAATTTCTTAGTTTTTAGAGAAAATTTCTTAGTCTTTAGAGAAACTTTTTAGAAATTTTGTCTTTAGAGAAAATTTCTTAAAAATTTTGTCTTTAGAGAAAATTTCTTAGTTTTTAGAAAAAATTTCTTAGTTTTTAGAGAAAATTTCTTAGTTTTTAGAGAAAATTTCTTAGTTTTTAGAAAAAATTTCTTAGTTTTTAGAGAAAATTTCTTAGTCTTTAGAGAAAATTTCTTAGTTTTTAGAGAACATTTTTTAGTTTTTGGAGAAAATTTCTTAGTCTTTAGAGAAACTTTTTAGAAATTTTGTCTTTAAAGAAAATTTCTTAAAAATTTTGTCTTTAGAGAAAATTTCTTAGTTTTTAGAAAAAATTTCTTAGTTTTTAGAGAAAATTTCTTAGTTTTTAGAGAAAATTTCTTAGTTTTTAGAAAAATTTCTTAGTTTTTAGAGAAAATTTCTTAGTTTTTAGAGAAAATTTCTTAGTTTTTGGAGACAATTTCTTAGTCTTTAGAGAAACTTTTTAGAAATTTTGTCTTTAGAGAAAATTTCTTAAAAATTTTGTCTTTAGAGAAAATTTCTTTCAAATTTTGTCTTTTGGTAAAATTTCTTTCAAATTTTGTTTTTAGAGAAAATTTCGTTAAAAATTTGTCTTAAGAAAAAAATTCTTTAAAATTTTGTTTTAAGAGAAAATTTATCTTTTGAAATTTTTTAAAAAAAAAATAATGGCTTTTAGTGAAAATTTCATTGAAAATGAAGGAAAATTTTGCTAAAATTTTGTCTTTGTTTTCTGTAACTATTTTCCGTACAATATATGTTTTTCCTATAAACGTTCTGTTAAAAGATCGTGAAATTCCAATTATTTTTGCTTTTGCAGCTGTTTTTCTTTATTAGGTCTCCACTTATGCACTCCTTTTATTTTCTAGTTTGCTTAATTAATCATACTAATGAATTAGCTTATTACTCTTAAGTTTTAGGGATATTTTTTTTTTCTACTTCTTCCGAAAAAGTTAAACTTTTTGATATTTGCTTATGTGGGCAGAAAGTATGTCACTTTTCATCATAGAAACTCCCATATTAACATTATCACCCTTTGAGGGCAAGATATGGCTACTTTGTTGATATGGCCTCTACTTCATGCCTTTTACTCTCTTAAAGAGTCCATCTTTGTATGCTGCCCTCATAGTTGATATGCAATTGGCAGGGGCTGTGGGTGCACCTGGCCTGCCAAGTCCTTGCCTTAGCGTGACAACAACGACATATGGTAGAGTGGGAACAATTAAACCAAAAACTAGACATTTTAAGTGCCTTAGACGAGTAATGCTTAGACTGTCACAGCTAGGCAGTCAGACAGCCAGTCATATGGCCACCCACCCAACCTTAGTTACACAAGACATTTTAATTAATGCTGACTTGCTTTAATTATAAACTAAAAAAAAGAAGAGAAGAAATGTTTGCCTTTGTTACTTCGTTTTGCACATGATGTCGTCGTCGTCCTCCTCACAACGGGTCCCACATACGATGCAAATGAGTTTTATTTGTGGCAAACATTTTTAATAGTTTTAGTGGGTTAAGCCTTATTTAAGTTGTGTTTGCTATGCTTAGGGATGAGATAACTTTGTTTCTAATTACCATTTTCCAGGAGAAAGAATATGGAAACTCATTCGCTTTTTGTAAATTAGAACACTTTTACAGGTGAACAAAGTAAAGTCCCATTGCAAAGAGACAATTCAGTCTACTGGTACCGAAAGTATGGTCTTTAGTTTGAAAAATTTTGATTCTGAAACAGCATGAGCAGTTTCGATGAATTAACAGTTTCTAGCGTCGTATTGGCAATACTGTTACAGTATCTCATAACTTAAGCTTTCTAAGTTACCACAATTTGTATTGGTATTGGTTTATGTCTATATGCAACACACCTACTCTTCTCCATCATTAGCAACTTTCAAATGATTTTGTTTTGAAACTCTTTCCTTGGCTTTAGAAAATTTCCCCAAAATTGCTTGCTTCAGCTACCTGAGGAGGTTTTTACTTTTGCTGTTTTATTATTGTTGTTGTTGTTCAAAGGAAAATTTTTCATAGGAAATATTTGACTTTATCAAAATCAGTGTCTGTAGATTTTTATCATTAAAAGTTTTGACTGCTCAACAATATTGCCAAAAAATATGAACTTTTCGCCACCTTACTCCCTACTTTTTTGTATTTTGTTGCAAATCGTTCTAATTTCAAAGTAATTTAGTTGGAAAAACAGAACTTTATTCATTACCTCCTACATCATCATGCCAGCAGATTTTTAAAAGCAGACAGCATCACAAGAGCTGAAACTGCACCAGCATGCTTGTACGTTTTTTTTTTTTTTTTTTTTGTTTGCTTCATTTGATTATTGTCTAAGAGGCAAATTATCTAAATGAACTATTTTGTGAACAAAGGAGGACAGACACAGGAGTTCTTGTAACTTGTCATTTGGCACAGCCTGGAAAACCGTAGTTTCATATAGAATCAGTTTGGCTATGACAAGCTCTTTGGTTTGTGCCTTGCATTCAAATTGTCGATTGAATGAAGTTTTTAACTGTTCTCCTGCTTTATGTGGGGGAGGGGGGAGAGAGGCAAATTAAACTCTGGTCCTTGCCAAAGCAAGTGATGTCATTTTAATTTTCTACACTTCAATGGCGTTATTGAATTGCCAGTGAAAAAGGCTATAAAACTGAAAGAGAGTGGGTGCTTGGCAGAGTTTGAGGAATGGGGAGTGACTGTAGGCCCCCACACTCATCCTCCCAAACTCATTAATCGAAGGCTCCAACTGCTTTGTTATGCTCATTGCTTTGATGAAAAAGTTTTTCGCTTTGTTCAGGTAAATGAAAATTCCTGTCTTTCCCACTTCTTAAAGGCATGGGGCATATGACAAAGGCTAAGTAAAAGAAAGAAAGATTAAAAAATGTGAATTGCACTCTTCTCTTTTGCTGGAGTTATTATTTGCATCTCAGTGATGGAAAACAAAGGAAATTTAAGTTTTATCTTCTTTTCGAAAATCATATATCAAAATATTTGTATAAAAATTTAGAAAGAAAAGGCAGCGGAAAAAATGCAGTTTAAAGATTTTGAGTATTTTTTTCTCCCAGCAATGTGAGAACATTTTTTTATTCTCTTTGCTTAAAGGAGTCTTTAGCCCATTTTGCCTACAAGGCCATTTCAAATTAAATGCCAGAGTTTATTTTGGCTCATTAAATTTTTAATTTACACCAAGCTACCAAAATGCTTTGAGGCTTTTGCGTTCGTTTCTTTAATTCAAATATGCCTCAGTGGTTTCCTCCAGACATTTCAATTGGAATTACAAACTCACCATGTCCTCATTCTGTCGGACGCATTACAAACGAATTAATGTGGCGTTGCATTTCTTTGTGCACGGCCTTTTGGCCCATTCCCCTTCCGGTTGTGGCTAAATGCATTTCAGAAAACACACACAAAAGCCTTTTCCATACGAAGGATTAACCGCAGAGTACCTTTTTTCTGTTGGATTTGCTCATGGCTGATAATTTTGCAATGGTGTTACTCGTGCCCATAACTTTGGTTAATAATATATTAACGATTGATCGATCAAGAGAGAAGCAGAGATATATAGTTAGGGAAAAATAGGGGATGAAAAGAAAGGGAATGGCAAAGCGATGGAGAGATAAATTCTTAGAAAAATTGAGGGAGAGATGATGATTGGAAAAGTGAGAGGAAAAGATATAGAAAGGGAAAATTAAATGAAGAGATGCATAGAGCGAAAAATAGAGCAAGGGGTAATCAAAAGGAAAGATTGATGTAGAGATAAAAAAGAGTGATAGAGAGTGTGACAGAGTGATAGTGAATGATAGAGAAGGCAGGATATATGTAGGGATAGAGAAAGATAGCGTGCTGGAGGGAGGGAGGTAGGGCGGGAGGAAAGAAGAGCTGGAGGTTGGGAGATTGGGAGATTGGGAGCAAACGCGACTAAAAGAGAAGGAGCGATAGAGAGAGAGAAAGGGACCGATATAGAGAGAGAGAGATAGGGAGCGATAAAGAAAGAGAGAGGGAGCGATAAAGATAGAGAGGGGGAGAGATTGATTAGAGAGGACGGTTGGATAAATGGAAAAAAGGGAAAATGGGAGAGAGAGAGTTTAAAAAGAAGTAAAAAAGAGAGAAGGGAAAAAAGAGCGTAAGAAGGGAGATAGCGACAAAGGGAGGAAAAGATAAAGACAGACAGCGGAAAAGATAGATAGATAATAGTTAGGTTGGGTGGATGATGCTATCTATTGCACTAATAATTTTTGAGAGATAAAGGATATTGAGGAATCACAATAGGCCACAATATGGCCCGCCGGCTACGTGAACGTCTATTTCTGGTATCATCGTTCACGTAGACGTAGACGTTCACGTAGCCGGCGGGCCATATTGTGTGATATGGAGAGAAAGCAATATGAAGGGAGAAAGCGATATGGAGAAAGATGGATAAAGAGGGGAGAGAAAAAGAGAGAGATAAAGGGAAAGGGAGAGAGCAGGATTAGATGGGAAAGAAAATAGAGAAAAGGTTTAGAGACGGGAAAGAAGGGAGAGAGAGGGTTGAGAGATGAGAAAGAAGGGAGGGAGAGGGGTTAGAAATGAAAAGTAGGAGAGGGGTGAGTGAGAAGAGGGGGAATAGAGAGAGAGCGGGGGGAGGGAGAAAAGAGCGAGAGTAGAGAGAATAGACCGAGAGAGAGGAGAGAGAATAGAAAAAGAGAGAGACAAGACAGAGGGAGAGATGAGAGAAAGAAAGTAGAGAGAGACAAAAGAAAGAAGGAGAGATGAGAGAAAGAAAGTATAGAGAGAGAGAGAGAGAGAGAAAAGGAAAAAGGAGAGAGAGAGAAGAGAGAATAGAAGGATAGGAAGTGAGAGGGAAAGAGAGAGAAAGAGAGAGAAAGAGAGAATAGAAGGATAGGAAGTGAGAGGGAAAGAGAGAGAAAAGAGAGGGAGGGAAGAAAGAGTGAGAAGATAGAGATAAAGTGAGAGAGGGAGGGAAGAAAGAGTGAGAAGATAGAGAGAAAGTGAGAGAGGGAGGGAAGAAAGAGTGAGAAGATAGAGAGAAAGAGAGAGAGGGAGGGAGGGATAGGAAGTGAAAGAGAAAGAGAGGGAGGCATGGGAAGTGAGAGAGAAAGAGATAGAGAGGGAGGGAGGGATAGGAAGTGAAAGAGAAAGAGAGGGAGGCATGGGAAGTGAGAGAGAAAGAGAAAGAGAGGGAGGGAAGAAAGAGTGAGAAGAGAGAGAGAAAGAGAGAGAGGGAGGGAGGGAAGAAAGAGTGAGAAGGGAGAGAGGTGAGTCAGAGAGAAGAAGGAGGGAAGAAAGAGTGAGAAAAGAGAGAGAAAGAGAGAGAGAGTGAGGGAGGGAAAAGAGAGTGATGAGAGAAAGAGACAGAGAGAGTGAGGGAGGGAAAAGAGAGTGATGAGAGAAAGAGGGAGGGAAGAAAGAGTGAAAGAGTGAGAGAAGGGGGTTAAATGATTAGATAAAGTAAGAGATAAAGTTAGATTTAGATTTGTAATGCATCCCGAAAAGATACCTAGAGCTAAGTAAGAGGATGATATATACACGGTAAGAAAGAGCAAGGGGTCGAAGAGGGGAATTATAGAGGGAAACTGAGGAAATAACAGAGGGAGTGAGGGGGAAAAGTTAGAGAGTGAGAAAGTTAAAACGATGGAAAGATAGAGGGTGGGATAAAGAGAGAATGATAGAGGGAGAGAGGGCAAGATGTATAAGTGCAAAGGGAGAATGGAAAAATGGAGTGAGGGAGAAGCGGTGAGTGAGGGAGAAAAAGGAGAGTGAGGGGGTAAGGGGAGATTGAGGAGAGAGAGGGGAAAATAAGTGAAAGGGCAAAAGGGGTGAGAGGAGGAAAAGGGAGACATTAAAAAGATTAGATAAAGTAAGAGATAAAGTTAGATTTAGATTTGTTATGCATCCTGAAAAAATATGGAGAGCTAAGTAAGAGGAAGATATATACACGGTAAGAAAGAGCGAGGTGTCGAAAAGGGGAAATATAGTGGGAAACTGAGGAAATAACAGAGGGAGAGAGAGGGAAATGTTAGTGAGTGAGAAAGAGAAAGTTAAAACGATGGAAAGATAGAGGGAGGGTTAAAGAATGATAGAGGGAGAGAGGGCAAGATGTATGTAGAGATAGGGAAGGATGGCGTGATGAAGGAAGAAAAAGATGCAGATATTGAGAGAAAGAAAGCCGGATAGAGAGAGTAAAAAAGAGAGGGAGCGAAATATCCAAGGAGCGAGAGAGGGGGGTAGGAGCCATTGAGTGTGAGCGAGTCAGAGGGAGCGATATAGGGAGAGCGTGAGAGGGAGATAAGAAGCGATAGAGAGTGAGAGAAGAAGCGATAGATAGTGAGAGAAGGTGCGATAGAGAGTGAGAGAATGTGCAGTAAAGAGCGAGAGAAGGAGCGATAAAAAGACCGAGAGAGAGATAAGAAACGATAAGGAGAGAGGGTGGAAGAGGGGGAAAGGTAAGAGACTTGTGATAAGAAAGAGAAACAGAGGGGAAAGGGAGCCGAATGATAGAGGGGTGTAAAATTAGATATAGTAAGAGATCAAGTTAGATATAATAAAAAGTTAAAGCACGCTGAGTTTGGCCATGCAGAATCTTATATACCCTCCACCATGGATCGCATTTACCAAGTTCTTTGCCCGATAAGTCTTTATAGGCAAAAAAGGATAATGGATAGGAATTGCTTTGCTTTTGGACCTGTTCGGTCTATACTTTGTTTGGATTTGGAGATCATAGTATATGTCATTTGGCCAAATTTCTGTCTACGCCCTCTAGGGTATCAAAAAGTAAAATCAGAAAATCGATGGAAGCTATATCAGGTTATGAACCTATTCAGACCATAATTGGCACGTATATTGAAGGTCAAATAGGAAGTCATTATACGTGCATCGGTGATTAGCGATAAGAAAGATCCCTTAACCTTACAGCAGTGGTTGCATTAATTTTTCAAAATACTTGGTATATAGGCGTTAAGTTTACATTCATTTTAGTGGATCAGGTGGTAGCTAGTTATGCCGTGAATCCGGCTGAGGATTAAAGAGCATGTGGATTTTTGAATTACCGTCTATTTGACCCCATCACCATACAGCATTATAGGTCTGACACTGGTGTATTCAGCCTGTGTGAAGTTTTAAACTCCCAACCATTTTCATTCTTGCTTACGTATAGAGAAAGAGTTGAGTTTTTTCGGGTTCCATTTTTTTTTTGCTGGATTTCAAGTTCAATTTTCTGTGCAGCAAAGAGTGTCTTGAGCTTTCAGTCAATGGAACATTCTTTCCTCTTAGAAAGCAATTATTTCAGTTTTAGATGAATTTATGACTGAACCTATTCGTCAGCTCACTTGGCCATGGTACAGAGAGTTTTTTAAGGAATGATCCTAAGAGAGCTGGGAATTTCCCCTTATCCTCAATAGCCACGTCGTCAGCAAACGTGGTATTTCACACATTACTTTCTTTTAGAGACAAAAGTATATGATTGGCTATATTCCAAAGTTGTCGAGACGAAACTCT
Organism: Stomoxys calcitrans; assembly: GCF_963082655.1. Lineage (NCBI taxonomy): Eukaryota > Metazoa > Arthropoda > Insecta > Diptera > Muscidae > Stomoxys > Stomoxys calcitrans. Next base: position 14,608,112 of record NC_081556.1, on the reverse strand, counting down.
ATCTTGCGTTATCCATTTTCAAACACGTCCTTGTAAATCAACACATCAGGTACCAAGTTCGTAGTTGCAATTTGAAACTTTGCCTGAGAGACTCATTCTGCATTGGCATGAAACATGCTCCAGAAATACTTCTATAAGTCGAATTTTTAATGAGGAATTGATAATTTTCTGAGTTTATTCCTCAAGGACTCAGGACTATCCGTTGTAAAAGATTCATTGAGAACCATACGAACTTGACACTATTTTTACTTGTTATTTTGAATGTTTTTATATTCTTATACACTTTTTTCTAGAACACGACATTTATTTGATTGTACAGCTTAAGACACTCAAAAGTTTACTCACATTCATATATGATTATAATTTACGAAACATAGTTTTATTCAATTCGAGAAAAATAAGCCTTGACCACAGCTTTCATACACCGGTCAATGATGTGTGACATTTTCAGCATGTACTGACCAGAAGGTAAGGGAAAGAGACGGAATTTGTCTTCAGTAAGCACCAAATTCTTAACAATTATAGAGTCCTAAAACTTAAAAAATTTAAGGGAGTTTGTTTGTATACCATATTGCCGACAAACTTACATTATATGGACAGGTATGATTAAAATTAGTAAATCGCTTAGCAAAATTGAAAAGAATTTTCATGGGTAAATTTTGAGATTTTGTTCTTTGAAATTGACAAAAGTCTACAGTATAGTTGAATAGAAAAGGATGATAACCATTGGCCTTCTTGTAGAGATCGGCATTTAACTGAAAAGATGAAAAATGAAAAAAGAATGATGGATCAATATAATGACAGATCAGTATAATGACGGATTAATATAATGTCGGATCAATATAATGACGGATCAATATAATGATGAATCAATATAATGAGGTATTAATATAATACTGGATCAATACAAGTATAATTTACTTTTAGAAATTACTTTAGCCATGACGACGAAAATAGGTTTATTTACATTGCATAAGACATACTGTATAATAAAGGACTCTTTTAAATAATGGTCGATAACTTTTCACTTACCACCAAATTTGTTATAGGCTTCAACAACTTTGTATGAACATTTAAGCCCACCACCCCACGTGATATAACCTTCAATATGCAAGTCTCATAGACCATATAGGTTGGATCCAAAGATTCGCATTGAAGATTTGTAAATTTCGTTTGTGGTATGGCATGACTGCCATCAAGGAACTTCAAAGTTAAACACATATAGAAAAATTTCTTTGCAAACATAATTTGAAGAAATGACTTCATTCTTGAGCCAACGTATTCTTGATTTGTAATATGAACTGTTTTGCTTTGAGTATGTGAACGAAATAAGACTGAATTTGGTAAACGTCGACGACGACGATGTTTATTAATATTAACAATAAATTGTTGTTGTGTTTGAGAGCTTACAATTGCTATAAGTATATCACAATTATAAAGAAATTAAGAAAATGCACTGAAAAGGGCCGCTGTTCCTTAATGGCATATTCATGGACTATTTTGCATTACTGCACTAATCTTATAATGATGATTTTATAATTGCATTGTGCTGTTTTTGGAGTATAGTCATGCCTGTTCTGCAAAATTAGGAGTCTGACAATTTCGATCATTTACTACAACACTGAATTTTTCTAATTAGCAAAATACTTGCTTATCAATAAGTTGGAACAAATCTAGTTAAGAAAATTACTACCTAGTGAAAGTTTAAGCTATAGTTGATTTCGATAAGTTGAAAGTTCAACTGATCCTTAGACTAAATGGTATAGTTAAACATTTAATGGAATGCTTAGGGATGATGGTTACGAATCACTTGATGTTAGGTAACCTACCTATAAATAAGGATAACTGATGATTAAAGATTTTTTTTCTTCAACGAACTAACTTACAAATGATTACTCACAAATAAAGCATGAGCTTTAGTTTCATGCATAACCTCTTCTTCACCAATTCCTGTGAAGCATGCTTAAAATGTTTCAATTTTGCTGTTACACTTCAAATGGTTATTTTTCCCAACATTCCTTATGAATGCTTCTTTGTTTGATGTATAAAAAAAGGAATTTTGTTTATTTTTTCTTTGAATGGTCTTACAATCCAAAAATCCATCCATTCATCCATCTATCCATGGCAAAGCAATCAGTTTAGAACTTTTGATTTTAAAAATCGGAATGAAGAGCTCTTTGTGGGATTTAGCAAATAAACAAAAGAGCTCTTTTTCTTTTCAATATTTCCTACTCTCAGCCCTTGCATTCGTTTTGAATGTTTCATCCTTTTTGCAATTTTATTTATTTTTGGAATAGAATTCCAATGCCAGACTAAAATATTGACCTGTATTTTGATTTCATAACAAGAACTCAATTAAAAATCAATCGATGATGTAACTACAACCTTTTCGATTGGCTTAGAAAGTGTTTTTTTTTTTTAGCAATAGACTTTGTCGTTGTGGAAAAAGGGTAAAGGAGTAACAGAATATTTAAGTAAAGATATAGTCAATGTTGGGAGAATTTTATGTTGATTTTCAGTTGAAAATGGAGCAAGGTTATTGGCGGTCATGGGAGGACACCGTAGCGCAAAGCAAAAATTTGCAGTGGTGTTTATCCTCCCCTAATGCTGGCATCATTTGTGAGGCACTATGCCATGTAAAAATTACTCTCCAAAATGGTGTCACAATGCGACACACCGTTCGTACTAAGATATCGAAATGCGACACACAGTTCGTTCTCGGATATCGACTAGTATCTCACGAATAAATGTTTCAATGATCTCTTCCAATGGGTCAATTGAAGCGGACTTGTCTGTATAGACATGAGCTTTCACATAACCCCACAAAAAATAGTCTAAAGGCGTTAAATTGCACGATCTAGGCGGCCAATCGGCCGGTCCCGTACGTGAAATTTAATGTTTTCCGAACTTGCTTCTCAATAAGTCCATTGTTACACGTGCTGTGTGGCATGTGGCTTCGTCTTTTGGGCAAAAAAAGGTTGGATATTATCTCAAGGTAGCGCTCACCATTCACAGTTACTTTACGATTAGCATCATCTTTGAAGAAGTACGGGCCAGCGTGATGAAGGAGAGCTATTGGGAGAAAATGAGAGATGAGAAACGTCTATTCCGCAGAAAGAAAGAAAGAAAAAGGAAATGGAAAGATGTGAGTGTGAGGTAATTGAGATGTACAGGGGGCAGAATAAAGTCCGGAAATTCTACCAAAGAATTAAACATCAAACAAATGGCTTTGGTGCAGGCACATCCTCGTGCAGACACAGATAGCATGCTGAGGATATGGAAAGAACATTTTACCCAACTGCTAGTGTCCGACGTTGGCGACGAAGAAGATACCGCAGAACCAATCAATGATGATGGTATAGAATGTTTACCTTCTAGTCAGAATGAGGTTCAAGTAGCAGTAATCCAACAAGACAGCAGGAGCCGATGGGTAACCCGCTGAACTATTTAAGAGCAGAGGCGACACCCTGATAAGGCGTATGCATCAGCTTATCTGCGCAATCTGGCTAGAAGAACGTATACCCCATGATTGGAACCTCACCATGCTATGTACCGTACACAAGAAAGGAGACAAGGCGAAATGTGCCAACTGCAGAGTAATAAGTCTTCTCCCCATCGCATACAAGATACTCTCGAGCGTACTGTGTGATAGATTAAAACCTAAAGTCCATGAGATAATTGGGCCATATTAATGCGGCTTTAGACCTGGTAAGTCCACCCTGGACCAGATATTCACACTGCGCCAAATCCTAGAAGAGACCCGTGATAGGGACAAATCAACACCTACCATTTCTTTGTCAACAACAAAGCCGTTTTCGTTTGTCGTTTGTTTCAAGTCTGCGTTTGGTATCCCTGCAAAATTAATAAGACACTGCAGGATGACACTTGCTGATGCGCGTTCCTCAGTAAGAATAGGAAAGAATCTCTCCGAACCATTTAATACCAAACGAGGTTTCAGACAAGGAGACAGGCTATCGCGTGATCTCTTTAATATCCTGCTGGAGAAGATTATACGAGATGCAGATGTGAATAGATATGGCACACAACAAATGCTACTCGCCTATGCCGACAACATCGACATCATAGGTCGGTCACCGGTGGTCTTTACTGCAGCCTTTGAAAGAACCGAAAGAGTCCGTGAAAATGGGTCTGGCAGTAAATGGAGATAAGACGAAATGGACGGTTTCAACTCCCAAAACGCCTTGTATAACCGAGCAGATAAAGAAAATGGAGAAAGTTGGGAAGCATAACTTTGAGAGAGTCAGTAACTTTATCTACCTCGGCACCACCATAACTGAAGCGAATGACACCAGTTTTGACAATACTGGCAAACAGATGCTACTTTGGACTTATTAAGCAGTTTAGAAACTAGGCCACCTCGCGACGGACGAAGTTTAAACTATACAAGACACTGATACTACCCGTGTTGTTATATGGTTCTGAGGCATGGGTACTTGTGAAAGCAGATGAGGCAGTGCTTGGAGTATTTGAGAGAAAGATTCTTCGTAAAATATATGAATTAGTTTGCGTTAATGGAGAATATAGGCGACGTATAATCCATGAGCTGTATGACCACGATAGCATAGTAACCACTACAACATGTAAGCCGATCGGGACAATATGGGATTCAAACGAAAGTTATGGAACCTATATATAAATTTGTCCGATGGAGCAAAGTTATGGGGTTGAAATTTTGCACAAACAATTCCTTTTAGTCTAAGTCGATTGGGATCGTAAAATTAACATCCCAATACGTTTGCAAAATTTCATCAAAATCGATTTAGATAAAACTCCCCTATATATCTGTTATGCGTTTCGACTTTTAAGCCTGTAGAAGCCACAATTTTCGTACCATCGTAAGAAAATCGTATAAGGTTCTATTTGATAATTCAATAGGTATGCAAAATTAAAGTCTGTCAAATTTGGATATAAGTGCTATCTTTTAAAAGTATTACTTGGTGGTGTAGGGTTTTATATAGTCGGCCCCGCCCGACTTTTGCCTTTTCTTACTGGTTTTTTACAAATTTCTGAATTTTAGGTTCCTTGTTCTTTTCAAGCCTTTGATAGTCCGAAGCTCCATTATTGATGGGTTGAATGCGATAAGCTCTAAGGCTGTAAACCAGAAAATTACTGGAGTTTTTGAAACTACTTTTAAACTACCACAAGTTCATAATGTTTTGCTAATAATAGAGTAATTAATGAATATTTAGAAAGTCATTAGAAATATAGGCCATTTGTTATTGCAAGTAGCACTTGTAAACATTTTGTTCAAATACTTTGGCTATTATCTTAAAACAACACTCTTATCAAATTGATTATAAAATATATACACAATTGTTTACCTTTTCTTTTGTTTTTATTTACTTAAAAACCAATTTCTAGTCTTTCTAAACAATTAGAAAATTTATTGCATACTTCAAGGGATTTGCGAGTGAAGTAACCAACTCATGTGAGGATGGATATACACTACAACATGTTACAACAACCAACCAATCAAAAGTTAATTAAAGTGGCCATAAAACAATTGTTCAATTTATGGACAACAAGTACGGCGGCAACTTCATGAGTGAAGCACATGCCAATTTGCTGAATAACACAAAACCAAAACAAGTTCAAAAGGCAACGAACCATCAACTTGAGCACTTTGTTTTGTTTTGTTTTTCTGGGGTTTTTATTAAAAATAAATTGCATGCAAAAAACAAAAGCCACAGAAACAAAAATGCAAAGACTTTGCATTTAAAAAAATATACAACTCAAAACAAACAATGAGCAAAGAAATTATGAAAGAGTTAAACATCATAGTGGGTAAATTCAAACTTATTGGCATTGGGCTAGGTTAGGAACAAAATTTAAAAAAAAAAAACATTATTCCAACTTTCTTTTAATGGCCACATTTTTTTTTTTATTTTAATACTCTTATTCGAATTACAATTTTCTATAACACATGTTTTTGCTTCTCTTTCTAGGTATGTGGTGTGTGGCAGATCTTTCTAATTTAACGTTGAAAAAAGTTAAGTATTTGCTACTTGTACTAAATTTCTCATAAACTTTCCATTAAGGAATAGGGGATACTTCTCTCATATCATTGAGTACGGGCCTCCTTTTTTATGCAGAATCCGAAAGGCGTGCCGCGCATAGCGACAGCAGTTGGTATAGAAGTTTTAACATTGCAGGATAGCTCACAAATGTAGGCAGCATTAGTAAGGGGATAATGATCGCTGAAAATTTTTGAAAAAAATTGTGAAAAATGTTCACGCCTAAATATTTGCTATGCAATCTAATATCATTGAAGTTTGTAACGACGAGTTTACCTCTGGTTTCTGGGGTGCAGCTCACCAGGGGGCAGGGTCCGTCACAGAAATTTATTTGTGTCAGTGACAGGGAGAGAAAGGGCGAGTTATAGTCGCTTTAACAGACTTTATTTTCGAGAATAGGTGCTTAAACAAAGTGCTACGGCATCAGGCTTAAGTTCTAATCGGAGATGGGAGTGCTGGCTATGTACCCGTTTGGATCGTGACTCTATCAGTGCGCGTGTGTGAGGCGTAAATCACAATGGGGGGTGACGTAGACGGGCGGCGCAAGTGTACTTTCGTGGGCTAAGGAGTTCTTATGTCTGGAGGACAAATGCGAAGTGCTGTCTTCGTTTGTTCTGCATACGTGGTTCACTCACGCCGTGAATATGGCACTAAATCACGCGGTGATGGTCGTGAACGGTAAGCACGTGGGAGTATACTGAGGCTCAGCATACTAGATACTGATACTGAGGCTCAGCATACTAGAGTTTTATTTATGCTGCCACTATTGCACTTCACACTTGATTGTCACTATTCAAGCCGGCCTTGCCCTTTTTATACCATTCGGTAACTTGTTAACCTTAATAATTCACTCTGTTGCTTAGGCCTCTGTTTAGTTGTCTATGTTGAACACTGCCAAAACTCACTCTTGTGTGGTGTGGTTGCCATCATTCCTGTTGACTAAACACCACTGGTGTTTGCCCTACAAAAAGGTCCATGTTTTACATTATAGCCTAACTATGCTAACTTCAGCTGTACGACAAAACAGACTAAGTTCAATAATTATAGTTTTTCTTTGTACTTTAATAATTCATTATTTAATTCAAAAATTCAAACACTAATGTATGCTTAATAGCCACTTTGCTCGCCACAAGTTTTATTAATAGGTATTGAACTGGAGGTTGTATAATAATGAAACCTCAATCACAAAATTGATAGGTATCACAAGTTTTATTGATAGGTATTGAACTGGAGGTTGTTTAATAATGAAACCTCTATCACAAAATCAACCACACAATTTTTTTCTTTTGTTTTTTTTTATTCAGTTCTTTAAATTTTCGATATTGAAAAGGATTTCCTATCGATATATGCTCGAGGATGATTTTTAATGATCATGGAATATGAAACAAAACATTCATTGCTATGCCATTTATGCCTTAAAGCTCATTGTTGCCATGCGTTCCAAGGTAATTTGATTGCTATGTTGCCAAATGTTGCCTACCTTGAATTGTTATTGATTTTCAAATATTGTTGCATACTTTTAGGGCTTAATTTTGATCATACCACCATCATATGTACTTACTTTGTAAAACACATTAGTTGCCAATGGTTGCAATATCCCGGCATAATGATTCGTCGCATGCTCCAAAGCAAAAAAAAAAAAAAACTCAAAATTCATTGCTTATCCTCATGTCAACCATATCGATAAGACAACCTGCTACCCTACTCCAACCAACCAACCACTCTCAATTCTCCCTATATTCAGCATACATCTTGTCGCAATACTCCAACGCTCTTTGCCAACGTTTCCATGCTAATGCCTCTGTGAAATGAAATGCTAATGACTTCTCATGCCATGCAAAGTTTCCCCGTTATAGGTCATTGTTTTGGGCCATGTTGTGGTGGATGTGTAGGGGGTTTTGGAGGGTTTAGGGGTAATTTCTATGATTACAGTGCTTGACCCCCTGTATCCATTTCGTAACTGTTGTTAAGTTCATAATTTTGTTGAAAATCCCCCCGAGATAATCTCATGCAAGGCATGAGGCGATAATGATAGGCCGACTATGGTAATGGATGCAATATGTACACACACATGCTGGAACCTTCTTTCTCTGTCTGTGGCATATTTATTTATTTCCAAAGATGACCACAATGGCCATGATATGGCATAAATTAAATGCCAATTCTCACATGTCCTGTTTGTTCTACAGATGTCGACCATAAAGTACTTGTCCTTAATTGAAATATTGATTAAGCAAGCAAAACGAGAGATAATTCAATGGTGGCAAATCGTTTCGCAGAATCAAAGGCGTAGAAAATCCGAAATCTTTATAATCGAGAGCAAATGTATATGAAATTAACCCAAACTCTCTATGAGGCATAAGGACACAGTCATTTGGTTTAATGTATTTCTAATCTTTGCAAATTACTTGGAAATCACTGCATAAATCAGTAGCATTAATGATAATAGGAGTATATGGTGAATAGGTAATCGATAGTTAGTGGGACACAAAAGACATATCACTACACAAAGAACTATGCAAATATTGGGTTGCCCAAAAAGTAATTGCGGATTTTTTAAAGAAAGTAAATGCATTTTTAATAAAACTTAGAATGAACTTTAATCAAATATACTTTTTTTACAATTTTTTTCTAAAGCAAGCTAAAAGTAACAGCTGATAACTGACAGAAGAAAGAATGCAAACAGAGTCACAAGCTGTGAAAAAATTTGTAAACGGCGACTATATGAAAAATCCGCAATTACTTTTTGGGCAAACCAATAGGTAGAGAGCTTAAAAGATAAAAGGTGCGGCAGTTAAGTAGTCTGACACAGATAGTCTAGGGGTAATATCGTCAGAAAATATAAAAGGTACCCACGGTAACCTCTCTTCTTGGGAGGAGTGAAATTTCCATTTGCCAGGAGCGCAAAATTCCTGGGTGTTTTACTGGACAGGAAATTGCAATTCCATTCATGCCTTATACACCTTCAAAGGGGCTTTTTTGCAATCATTGGGAATCTAGTGTTGAGCTCCGGTTGTATACTGCAGTTATCAGACCTATGGTGTGCTGGTCTGGTGGACGACTTTTAAAAAATCCCCGTAATGTTCTATACTCGGCTTAATCCGAAGAAAAGATTGTATGGTGATCACAGTCCTACCAAGAGACATAACATCTAAAGCACTGAATTTAGTCCTACACCTCATGCTTCTGAACACAGTGGCAAAGCAAATTACCATGATCACTGACGCTTGTATACTGTAATTGTCAGACCTACATTGCTATATGGTGTGCGTGTCTGGTGAACGACATTAAAAAAATCCCCGTAGTGTTCAATACTCGGTTTAACCGAAGAAAAGATTGTCTGTTGATCAAAGTTGTACTGAGAGGCACTGAATTTAGTCCCACACCTCATTTCTCTGAATACAGTGGCAAGGCAAATTGCCATGACCAGTGACGTGGTGGAAAGAGAGCTTTTTTTTGTTGAAGTAATGGATTTAAACACTGTGTTGTCGTTGATACATTTCCGAGCTGGTAAATACGACTCATTAGCATGTTGCCTCAGTCCTTAAATAAGTAAGCTGAGAATTCATAGACTCCTGCAGTAATCCGCTCCCGGGGGAAACAATAACAATCTCTCTGAGAAACAAAAAAATATTCCAAACGGTCCCCCTTAAGTTGACGACCCACGAAAACAAAAAAGGACCATGATTTGCGGATCTGCACCTGGAATGTCCGCACTCTTTAAAGAAAAGAGAAGTACAAGGCAGATATTACAGCCTTAGAGGAAGTGCGATGGACGGAGAATGGCGACACAACAATACCAAATGGTAACGAACATACTATAGCTACCATAACACGAAGCATGAATTTGGCTGTGGATTTGGGAGGTTTTTTTTTCACGTAACCAACACGCAGGGAAGTCCCCTATATATGCAGTGCATTGCGTTGGCAATTAGGAAAGTTAAGAGGGGGTAGTGTTTATTGATGTTAGTCTTAAATTTCTGAACGTCAATGTCGGTGGGAGAGACATTAGCCGGAAGTCGATTCCACATACGAATGGTTCGGGCGAAAAAAGGAAGGAAAAGGAATTTTCTCGGTTATGCATGGTTCGGTCGACTGGTCAATCAATTACAAACGAGTGAGAGTTCCTGGCAAGTCTTGTATTCCTGGTGAACATCCTAACGTCAGCGATAAGAAGACGAATATCCCTGGAACACACGCCATGAAAATAACGATAGAGCAATACAACGCTACCCACATTCTGACGATGTTCAAGGGAAGCAATAGAGTTGGATACCCTAATATCCCCAATCAACACCATCACTCTCCGTTGAACCTGGTCAAGTAGCTCCAAGGATGATTTTGTAGCTCCTATCCATATATGCGAGTTATATTCCCTCCTCGACCTGAAGTAGGTAGTATAGATATTGAGAAGCTCAGAAGAGGGGAGATATTTCTTGCACCGCTTAAGAAAGCCCAAACACTTGAATGCTTCTTTCGACACTTCGAATACGTGTTTTGACCAACGGACATCACATTGTATCTTCATGTCCAGAACATTAAGAACATCTGACTGCTCAATATCTATAACGTCGATAGATATCAACGATTGAAGTGGATCAGTGAATCGCTTGTGAGACAAGAAACAGCACTGCGTCTTCTGTGTGTTAAAGTTTACTCTGTTCATTCTACCACACTCGGAAATGGCCCATAAATCCCATGTCCAGAACATCAAGAGCATCTGACTGCTCAATATCTATACCGTCGATAGATATCGACGATTGAAGTGGGTCAGTGAATCGCTTGTGAGACAAGAAACAGCACTGCGTCTTCTGTGCGTTAAAGTCTACTCTGTTCATTCTACCCCACTCGGAAATGGCCAATAAATCCTGGGAGAGCGTCTCATGCATAATGCGCCTCCTGTCCACAATTTCTTGAGGACTGGGCCAATGGTCAAATGAATATAAATGACACAGACTACAGTCATCGGCAAATGAGTAGACTGGTTTCGAAGTCTGACCCAATAGATCGTCAATGAAAATAAGAAAAAGGGAAGGGGAAAGGGCAAGGCCTTGTGGCACACCTGCGGTCAATATATTTTCATCGGATGAGAACCCATCTACAACAACTCGTATAGTGCGATCTCTAAGAAAGCTCGATATAAATCGAACAAAGTTATTACCGACAAGCTTTGATAAAAGTGCACTGTGCCAGACCCTATCAAATGCCTTGGAGATATCCAGATATCAAATACATTTCGTTATGGTCCCATATAGTCCCTTTCTGTGTACATTGCCTTTTGGGACATAATGGGACGACCCGCCTGGGAATATACCCGAAATTTTTATATAAATTTCCCCCCTGGGACTTGACCCCAAATTTTTTTTATAAGTTTCGTATTCTACTTTCAATTACTTTTCATTTGATACCCATATTGCCCCAATCAGTAAAGAGTTATTTTTTCGGCGGTTTTTGGGTCTGGGGCTGGTTCCCCTACTCTTGGGGTCCAATTGTTATGTTAAGTTCGTACTCTACTTTTAAATACCTATCATTTGACACACTCATTGTCCCAATCGGTAAACATGTCCGTTTGGGTGGGTTTGGGGGTAGGGCGCTTCCCCTTATTATTTGACCCAAAATCTTTATACCGATTTCGTGACTTTGGGTTACCATAAGCGTACAAACAAAATTTCTCTTAAATCCATCCACCCATCTCCGAGTTTTGGCGTTTTTGAAAATTGCAGTAAAGGGGAGGGTCCGCTCCCCCTTGGTTAAGATTAGATTCTTATCGAAAATATGGTAAAATTTTATTTTAATAGGAAATTTTGTAAACCTTGTTTTTCATAAAAAAAATTGAGTAAAAGATTTTTTTTTTCAAAATTTTATTTCTGTGAATAATTTTTTTGATATTCGTTTTTATCGGACTTTCTTTTTAAATTTGAAGCTTTAATGGGCCTAAACCAAACTGATTAGAAAACACTTGGCTCAAAAATATCACATTCATTTTCTAGCGTCAAACGTCATTAATTTGAAACCCATATTGCCTTGATTGATTATCATATCCCGTTTGCGGGCTTTAAGTAAGGGGTACCCCAGGTACCCCACCCCAAATTTGAATACCTAATTTTTGTTTTTAGGATACTATAAGGATGGAAGCAAAATTTCGCTGGAATCCTATTACACTTCTCCCAGATGCAGCGTTTTTGAAAATAAGGTTAAGGGGGAGGATCCATTCCCCCTTTAGATAGCGACATATTAAGTACCCTATTTCAACCATGGGCCCATTCTACTTTATCTGGAAATTTCAACAAAATCGGTTCAGCCGTTTTTATACCCTCCACCATAGAAAATTCAAGCTCTAGGACCAAACAAGAATGATCGAGAGTCCGGTTTACATTGGAGCTATATTAGGTTATAGACTGATTTTGATCGTATTTGGCACAGTTCTTGGAAGACGTAACAGAACACCGCATTTTTAATTTTCTTCATTAAATTTCTTAAAAATACCTTAAAACTTAAATTTCATTTAAACATCTTACATCTACTATTCCACGCTTTGTATAGCATGTTTGGCTGAAGCACAAACAAAACCAAGAATAAGGACTTTATCTAAAGCACCATGGCAGCACACACGTGTGTTTACATGTACATATATTTTGTCTAGCTAGCTCATCGTGTACATCTGTTACCGATTTAATGAAATTTGAAATTCTAACAAAGAACCCCAAACCCCATATGGGTGGTTGTCATGAATTTGCAGCGCTGACAATTTCCAGTATCATCTCGTTGATTCTCGATTCCCTTGGTGTGGTACGCTGTGGTTGCCAATGTGTTGCCATTACACCAAATGGTGCTGCTGGAAGTTTTTTCTTTATTCCTGGTTATTGTTTTGGCTTTTGTTTTCATAAACGTGGATTTGTGTTGACGGTTTTTCAATGATACCGTCATCGTCATCGTTTGGCACTGATTTCTTTGTATTCGATTGCTTTTTATACCTTGTCCGAAAGCTGTCATGGTATTATAAGTGAGTTGAGTCTGATAACACCACAAGCAACTGATACCAAACAACACCGTTGTGGTGTTCACCTGTTCACCCGCCCATCTTCCCGAACTGCCAAACTTTATAGAATTCTAACATATTGTCTGCTATTTTGCACCAGGTAAACTAAACAAAAAGCAAAATCAACAAAAAAGTAAAAACGTTCTGTTGCTAGGTTCTTGGTGGTTAGAAGTCTCTTGGAGCGCTAACTTTGATAGATTCATTCAGATAGCCAGGGACTGATGATAAAAAAGACCAATCCAAGAAGCATTCAAGCGAATCATTGAAACTCTGTGGATAAACAAAAACACTAACAAGCACCGTCAATTCATTACACCTGTCAATTTTCTTATTGGATTTTGTTGGTAGGGCCAAAGGCAAGATTGCGGCAACACATAGTACACAGGAAAAAAAGTTAAATTAGAGACAAAGAAAATTTTGTCAGTTTCAGAAACTGCTGGACACTGATATCCTAACTAAAGAATAGTGTATCGTTCTTTCAATAGTGTACTCGAAAGATCAATCCAAATGCAAATTTGCCCATGTACATGCCTTTAAAGGACAGGGGCAAACTTCTCACATATCGATGAGTGTTGTCCGATTCAAGTTTAAATTCAATGATAAGGGGCCTCCTTTTTAAAGCCGAGTCCAAACGGCGTGCCGCAGTGCGACGCCTCTTTGTGGAGAAATTTTTGGCATGGCTTTCAAACCACATGGTACAATACTTCCCAAAATTCGACAGCATTAGGAGGGGATAACCACTGATGTTATTGCCAGGATTCGAACCCAGTCGTTCAACGTCATAAGCGGATATACTAACCTCTGCGGCTTCCGCATTTAAAAGAAAATTCTTAAACTCAAAATGAACAAATCGTTCTTTAGCGAAATCTCAAATTTAGTTCAGTTAAACTAGCATTGAGGATCAAACTTTCTCAACTCTAATTGAATGTAACTAATTTTAAGGCAACTTAAACTTAATATAGCGCTAAGGATTTTGTTTTCTTATTTTGAGTCCAAGAATTTCTTATAATTGGGAAAAATGGTATTCTTGGTTTTAGTTCACGTTTTTTCTTATATATGATCTTGAGGAAAAGACACTGTGTGTGATGATATGATTTTACTCATGTTAAGTAAACTTATTTCTTACTACAAGGAAATTCTTTTAAGTATAATTTTTTACTCCATCCTACTAAAGCTACTTAATCTATATTTGCTATAAGTAAGGTTTACTTGCACGAAGTTATTTTTCTAATTAAATGTAACCAATTTTAACTCAACTTAAACTTATTATAGCGCTAAGGATTTTGTTTTCTTATGTGGAGTCCAAAAATTTCTTACAATTGAAGAAAATGGTTTTCTTGGTTTTAGTTCAAGTTTTTTCTTCCTACGAGTAAAATATGATCTTGAAGGAAAGACACTGTGTGTGATGATATGATTTTACTCATGTTACGTAAATTCATATCTTACTACAAGGAAATTCTTTTAAGTATAATTATTTACTCCATCCTAGTGAATCTACTTAATCTATATTTGCTATAAGTAAGGTTTACTTGTGTGAAGTTATTTTTCTTTGAATGGAAGCAATTTCACCTAAAATTGAAAAAACTTGCAATTTGAATATATTGGGTTGCCCAAAAATTAATTGCGGATTTTTCATATAGTCGGCGTTGACAAATTTTTTCACAGCTTGTAACTCTGTAATTGCATTCTTTCTTCTGTCAGTTATCAGCTGTTACTTTTAGCTTGCTTTAAAAAAAAGTGTAAAAAAAGTATATTTGATTAAAGTTCATTCTAAGTATTATTAAAAATGCATTTACTTTCTTTTAAAAAATCCGCAATTACTTTTTGGGCAACCCAATAGCTCACAATTTTGAAGACTTTTTTCTGAGTGTGGCCTTCTTGATGTGATTGGCTACATAGTAGGGACTTTTAGAAAATGTGATTTCACTTTATCGGTCTTTTTGGATATAGAAAAGTTCTTTGAATAGCCTGAAGTTGCCTGCCATACATGCTTCATTGGTGGACATCGGAATTCCCCTAAGCAGGTTAACTGAGTTAATAATAGAATCCTGAAGGTTAGAATTATGAATGCATTACTAGCTGAGTATTCGATTAGGATTAATGTGACTAGAGTTATACCACAGCATAGAATTTCTTCCTCTCTCTGTATTTCTTGGTTATCCAATTACTCAGGTCAAATCAGTGAGGTGGCAAATCGTGGATCTGTGCATATGAGCCCGAAACAAAACAGCAATCGACCGTGTAAATTTTGGGAGACGAGCCAAAACCAACGAGAGTTGTTCGTGAAAGAAGCACTTCGAAGCAAATAGTTGCCTGTTTCTTCGGTAGAACTGGTCATGTGGCGACTGTTCCGCTTGAGCAACTCGATTGCCTGAAGACTTAAGAGGAATTCAAAATAATAACAAGAAAAGACGAATCATTGTTCACCATGACAATGCGAGCTTTTACACATCGGCTCCAACCTGCTGCTGTTTGACCGACCAAAACTTGGAAATGATGGGTCATTCGCCGTACAGCCCGGACGTGGGATCCAATGACATCTTTTTATTCCCGCACATTAAGATAAAATGCGTAGTCAATGATTTTCGTCGTCAGGGAATGCTATTGAAGCCTTCAATAATCATGTTTAGGGGGTGTCTCAATCGGAATGGAAAAGGTGCTTAGACGATTGCTTTGTGGATATGCAAAAGTGTATAAATCATGCTGGATGAGACTTTGAAGAACAACCATTTTTGATGATGAAAATTTGCATTTTCATTATAAGGCAAGAAACTTATATAGCAGCCCTCGTATGGACAAAAATTAACTTCTTTGGACCCATTGGACTTATATCCAAAATATAGCGGACTTGAGTGGATCGATTTATGGCAATGCGTATTATGCAACTCAAAAAGTAATAATCAGATAATAATATTTTGGGTCAGTTACTTAGGGGGAACTCCCCTTCCAATCACACCTAAAACGGGCTAAGGGACCGTTTCGTAAAATATAGGACTTAAATGAAAGGTAGAATAAAAATCTGATATAAATAAATGTTTGTTCTATCTTTATAATATCCCATAGACGCAAATCAGATATTTAAGTTTGGCAAAATACCTAGGGGGAACGCCCCACCCTAAACGGGCATATAGACCGATTGGTGTAATATGGGTCTTAAATGAAAGGTTTTTAAGAGAAGAGTACAAATCTGATATAAACAAATAAGGCAGCCAATAATCAAGGAATCTGTCCCTAAACCAGGGCTGGCGGAGCCTAGCCCTCGACTCTGACCCCGGTTAGGAGTCGTAAGTCGAAGTTGGAGTATAACCCGGAGTCGGAGTATAAGCCGGAGTCAAAGTATAAGCCGGAGTCGAAGTATAAGCCGGAGTCGGTTTTGTCAGGATTCGAACCCAGGCGTTCAGCGCCATAGGCGGACATGCTAACCTATGTGCTACATTGGCCTCCATTCTTACCGAAATCATATGAAATTTTAAATTGAAATGATACCCAATACTCACATTAGATTAGTCTAGATATGTCCATATGTAAACCGATCGTCTGATTAGAATTCTTAAGCCTTAAGAGGCCTTAATTTTGGCTTTTTGAAGCTGATTTATGGCATATAAAGTATCCTTGTCATATTGTCCTTGCCAAATTATTTAAACGTACAGTTAAAACCGCATAACGGTTGTTTTTGTTGTTGTAACCACATTTTCATGTGGAGGTGGTGATCCTCGTCAAGCTCCTGTAGATGAGCAAGCTCGTTCCGGTCAAAAGACCGTTTGCCGTGGGAACAGAGCGGCCATTGGTTTTTTAAAGGCGCCAATAACTCGCCTTGTCATATCGAGCATCATAGGCACTCAGTATTTCTGCAAAAGCCGGTGCCTCCCGATCTCTCACTGAGACTCTCCGCTCGATACCGCTGATTGTCCGCGACTGCCGTTGCAGCTACTCTGCATGGAGCATTCTACTATCCGCAACCTGTAGAAGCGCCCGGTAGCTCGCAGCCAAGCTTCTTGTGACAGCAAAGAACACCACACAAATCGGACCTAAAAGGTCCAGCTTGTGTGGTGCACACAGCTATCCTGTGCCGGGACCGCATAACTGTAATTCGCTTTAGTGAAAAAGCCCGCTTAAGTGAAACTTTGCGAAAAGCAACCCTAATTTTTGGTATTGCATTGAATATGCAATTGAAATCTCCGAGGTGATATGGCGGTTAACTGCTGATACCGCTAAACTGAAAAAAATTTTACTCCCCAAATTTCGTTTTGTTTTTTTGAGACTCAAGTCGCATAAGTGAAAAAGTCGTTTCTATGGGAATTTATGCGAAATAGAAAAAATTTGCAAAAACATTGCGTGTCACTTCCCTGAAAGTTATCTCCGACTTTAAAGAGGGCTACTGAGCATTACACTTTTTCAACTCCATTTATTTCATAAATAATTAGTAAGTTGACGTGAAAACTCGCTTTCATTTCTGGCTTATCGCTTAACTGCAAACGAATGGCACTTATCCGAACCACGCTTAACTGAAAATTACGGATAAGTGAAACAAAAAAAAAAAAAGCATTACTCATCCGATTTTGATTGTTACTCAATCTCAGCCTATTTAACCTTCAGTTTGTCAAATACCATGTTCAATGTTTATTCATTCATCTTCCTTTTAAAAAAGTATTTCCCAAAATTGTCTAGAAAAAGGAATTTCAACGATAATTTGTTTACAATCCCTACAGCTTATTGAAGAAATTCACAAAATGTTGAGTCGTCATTACAACGTGCGAAAAGGCATTACCATTTGAGACATTCAAAATGTAATTTGAAGCAAACATCACCAACATCACCACCATCAACTCACCAAAAAGTAACTGCGAACATAAATTTCCGCCTCATCATAAGACTATGGAAGTATAAGCTATTGAATGAATGGATGGCTGAGTAAATCGTTCTGCTGTTTGGCATACAGACCACGTACCTTAGAATATGTGCTTGTTGTTCATTTTTATCGTTTTTGCTACTTCTTCTTTTTCGTCTTTTCCATTTTTTTTTCGTTTAAATTCTATTCAGCGAACTTTTTCTTTGTCTATTATTCTTGAATTTTGTTTTTTCAAGAATTTCGCAGTGTCATTTTGTTATTAATCAATTGAATGGCTGAATTGTGTATCATGATCACCATCAATGGTCTCCCAATCAAAGTCAGCGTGTCTGGGATGATGCCTGTATGATGGGGCCTTCGCTATATGTCATCATCGTTTGTCATTTGTCAACGAAAGTAGATATGGGTGTCTGTCTATCTGTATGTCTGTCTGTATATTCAAATGGTATCTTCTAACATAAAGGCTGGCTGGCTAGTCTGTTTGTTATGAATATTGCCAGCAGCAGCGTAAATTCGATGCTATGAACTATGAAAGCTGCCAGGTGCCATAGCTACTTTAATAGCTGGCTGTCTGTGGAGACTATATTGCCCTAACGGAATATCATAACAAGGTGACATTTCTTTGAGTAAAACGAATTTTCAGGAAAGTGAAGAAGCTTAAATATATATAAAACATTATGAATATCCGTAATGATTGAAATAGGGCAGCTGCAGCCTATGGGTTGCCTGTCAAACCTTTTCAACTCTACGAGAGATTTCTAACAAACTTATATCACTTGCAGCTTTTATTACAACTTTTCTCAATAAGAACTCTCCTAAATAAGATATCCAATTTTCTGTTCCTGCTTCCTACTTCACTTTTTAGCTTTAAGTTTATTTTTGTTTTAAATCTAAAAACTTGTTAAACTTAAAACCCTTAAGCTGGAAACGATAGTGTTTTCAATTATTTGCACTTGAAAACATTTTAAGTGCTATTGCTGCTGACATAACTCTGTGATAGTAGGGCTGCTCCATCTCCCTGACAACTTGAGAAGGTTGAAATGAAAAAAAAAAAAATGATTATGCCATCATTCATTCGCCCACTATCAATGTCGTCTATCCCGTTGACCATCCATTCATGCTTGGTGCAACCCCCCCCCCCCCCAGCACATGAATGATGTTGAGGAGGGTGGAATGGAAGAGTTGTGTGTTGGGATAGGCGGTTGGGGCTTGCAATATTGATTATGACCCAGTTTTTATCTACGTTGTTTGTTACGTTACTCTTGCCTGGGTTGTTTTTTCACATGCACTTCTTCTCCCTACCTTAGAGTGTCATAAAATATGTTTTGCAGATAGGAAACTATTACGACTTTGCAAGTTCTGTTCTGAACTATTTTTCTTCTTTTCAGTTTTTGTTTTTTTTTTTTTTGTTGGCTCTGTAGTCTTTTATTATCCTCACGACATAACATACCGGGTCATTTCCGTGGGGTCAATTTCGAATAGAATAAAATAAAAAAAAACACACACACCAAGGCATAGAATGGGAGCAAGAAGAGATTAAAATAGAAATGCTAGAACTAGGCAGAGAAGCATTGCTTCTCAGTGTATGAAGAATGTAGACAGTGTAGATAAAGCACTTGGAAGCACTAAAGAACCTAGGTAGGATATTAACAAAATATAAGCCTTAAAGGCAATAATTTTGGCTTCAATCACCTGTGTTTGCATTAGTAGCCGAGAGTTCAAAGTGCCGTGAACTAGAGCTTAGACTGTTTGTTTGAAGATAAAAAAAGTATTAGGGGGACTTTTTTAGTTTAATAAATATAAATGATAAAAATTTCTATATGTGGTGTTGTAATTGATTTAGATAATAAAGTAAAAATTAAAAAAAAAACAACATAAAAAAATAAAAAAAAAATAAAAAAATAAAAAAATAAAAAAAAATATATAAAATAAAAAAATATATAAAATAAAAAAATATATAAAATAAAAAAATATATAAAATAAAAAAATATATAAAATAAAAAAAAATATATAAAATAAAAAAATGGAAAAAATGAAAAAAAATAAAAATGAAAAAAAAAAATAAAAATGAAAAAAAAAAATAAAAATTAAAAATTTAAAAAAAAAAAAAAATAAAAATAAAAAAATTAAAAAAAAAATATTAAAAAAATAAATAAAAAAATAAAAATAAAAAAATTAAAAAAAAATATTAAAAAAATAAATAAAATAAAAAAAAAATAAAAAAATTAAAAATAAATGCAAATAAAATATTTTCAAAAATAATAAAAAAAAAATTGCCAAAACTGTTACCTACGGGAAAGTTCGCAAAAAATCATTTTTTTACATACCCTCTAATTTTTACCCCAGGAACCTGAATATGAAGTCCGTTTTTGGGGCTCGGGCCCGTGGACCCCCCTAGGGGCCAAAAACCTCTCTCCTTGTGGGGAATTAGTCCAACCGAGGCAATATGGGTATCAAATGAAAGGTATTGATTAGTAGATTACGAATAGACAATCAAATCAACCAACCAAAATTTTGACCCGTGAAGGACTTATGGGGTCTTGAGAATTTTGACCCTTATAAAATTTATGAAATTATTATTGCTTTTGTTGGCGTTACCCAGTGATTACCGCTTGGAGGTGATCTTCAAATTTGATTCCCCTTAAGGTGTTCTATTATCATGAGTACCCTTCCATCTTAAGGAAGTGGCTATTTTGTATTGAGTTGCCACCCTTCCAACTGGCTATTTTGTGCTGAGTTGCCACTTCTCACTGGTTTGGAGATACCAACTTTGAAACAAGTATCCCGAAATATTACTTTGGCCATCAATATTTTCCAAACTTGAAGCCTCCAAATCATTAGAATCCGGACCTGCATTGGATTCTTCTTCTTCTTCCCCTACTTCTGGAGCAGGGTGCAAAGGTTCATATAATTTCCCGGCTATTCGACAAAATTCTTTAAAAGGATCCAATTTCTGGGCATTGCACTTTTTCACAAACTCGAATTCTGCCATATAACGACCCATAAATCCCGTACGCCTTCCTCCAGCGGGGATAGATTTTTTTGGAGTGAGCCCAAGATCCCTCTATGGAATTTATATGGACTCCAGTCTCTGTGTCTTTGAAGGTTAACGAGTGATTAACCGTTAAATGCTTGTATCCATTTACGTTCAAAGAAAAAATGTAAAAAATTTTGAAAAAAATTGCGTTATTTTTCTTTTTTAATTTTTTTTTTTTTTAAGATATGTATTTGTTTTAATTTACGGTCCTTCTAGATCTTAATTTCTTTCATATTCGTAATCTACTCGTTCATACCTTTAATTTGATACCCATATTGCCTAGGTTTAAGAGGGTTCCAAATTCTCAAGACCCCGTAGGTCCTTCCCGGGTCAAAATTTTGGACCTTTGTGTGCATATTCGTAATCAAATAATCAATACCTTTCATTTGATATCCATATTGCTTAGGTTTGACTACTTTCCCTTCTAGGGGGGGTCCCGGGCCCCTAGCCCCAAAAACTGACTTCATATTCGGGTTCCTGGTCCCTTCTCTGTAAAATGCAGTTCAGCCACTTCGTTGAATGATTTTTTTTTTCAAATTTATTTATCTATATAAAGTTATTGATCGATATGGACCGTACTTGTCATGTCTGTTAGAAGTCATAGAAAATTTTCAAAAAAATTTAACAAAATTTGACTAATAATTGCGCCCTGCTGAGCCTCTGGAGGGCGCTATAATTACCGAAAGTCAAATTGGACAATCCTATGGCAGCCGGTTGTATGTACCAGATTGACCCGATGAATTCCTTTATCGGCAAGGGCTGCCGCCTCAGTGAACCACACACTGCTACTACAACAACAACAAGGTCAAATTGGAACATCAGTTTATGTGGCAGTTATATCAGGTTGTCAAGCGATTTAGGTAGAGTTGTTGGAAGTAAAAACAAAACACTTCATGGTAAATTTTAGACAAATCGGATAAGAATAGCGCCCTCTATAGGCGCAAGATTCCCAACTGACCTACACTAAAAGGAAGTAATTGTGCAAAATTTCAAGCGCCTAGCTTTATTGCTTCGAAAGTTAGCGTGCTTTTGACAGACAAACAGACGGGCGGACATGGATAGATTGACTTAAAATATCATGACAGTAAAAATGTATCGGGTTTTCCGATAAGAATTGACATCTTTTTTTAAACAAACCATTCGATATATTTCAGAATCATTACTATCGGCTTGAAGTATAATCAAAACATATATGAATGAAACTCGACTTCATTCATATGTCCACTGCAAGCACGTTTGCATCTGTCAACATGTTGTACCAAATTTTCGATGACTCGGCCACATATGTCAGCCGAAACGGTCGCTATTTATCGTTTTATATTAGCTCTTCCAATGTCGTCGGCTTGTTGGCATAGACCATTGACGTGACATAGCCCAAAAAAAAAAAAAAAATAGTCTAGAGTCGTCAAATAGCAAAACAAGACGGTTAATCGACTGGGTCATTTCTTGAGATAATACGCTTAACAAACTTACTCTTCAATGAATCGATTGGAAAGTGTGTTGTGTGGCTTGAGGTTTTGTCTTGTTGAAGCCATATGTCGTCCAGGTCCATTCACGGCAACTCGACGATTGTCATTGTCGACGAAGAAGTACGGCCCAGTGCCGCAGCCGGCTTGCAAACCGCACCAAACAGTTATTTTTTGTGGACGATATGTTGATTCGATGAAATGTTGATACTTGTTGGCATAAACCATTGACGTGACATAGCCCCAAAGAAAATAGTCTAGAGTCGTCAAATCGCAAAACAAGACGGTTAATCGACTGGACCATTACTTGGGATAATACGTTGAATAAACTTACTCTTCAATGAATCGATTGGAAAATGTGTTGTGTGGCTTGGGGTATTGTCTTGTTGAAGCCATATGGCGTCCAGATCCATTCACGGCAACGTGACGATTGGCATTGTCGACGAAGAAGTACGGCTCAGTGCCGCAGCCGGCTTGCAAACCGCACCAAACGGTTATTTTTTGTGGATGAAATGTTGACGAAGAAGTATGACCCATTGACGCCTCCGGCTTGCAAACCGCACCAAACAGTTATTTTTTGTGGATGAAATGTTGATACTTGTTGGCATAGACCATTGACGTGACAAAGCCCCAAAGAAAATAGTCTAGAGACGTCAAATCGCAAAACAAGACGGTTAATCGACTGGACCATTACTTCAACAATCTTACTCTTCAATGAATCGATTGGAAAATGTGTTGTGTGGCTTGAGGTATTGTCTTGTTGAAGCCATATGACGTCCAGGTCCATTCACGGCAACTCGACGATTGTTATTATCGACAAAGAAGTACGTCCCAGTGCCGCAGCCGGCTTGCAAACCGCACCAAACAGTTATTTTTTGTGGATGAAATGTTGATTCGATGAAATGTTGATACTTGTTGGCATAGACCATTGACGTGACATAGACCCAAAGAAAATAGTCTAGAGTCGTCAAATCGCAAATCAAGACGGTTAATCGACTGGACCATTACTTGGGATAATACGTTCAACAAACTTACTCTTCAATGAATCTATTGGAAAATGTGTTGTGTGACTTGGGGTATTGTCTTGTTGAAGCCATATGGCGTCCAGGTCCATTCACGGCAACGTGACGATTAGCATTGTCGACGAAGAAGTACGGCCCAGTGCCACAGCCGGCTTGCGAACCGCACCAAACAGTTATTTTTTGTGGATGAAGTGTTGATTCGTGAAGCACATAAGGATTTTCACCTGACCAATAACGAATATTTTGCTTATTGACGATCTCTTTAAGCCAAAAATATGAGTTTCGTCACTTAGTTAACGTCACTGAAGTTAACTCTCTTAAAGACTCCGAATTTCCGTAGTAGACTTTTATGATTTGCAGATGTTGTTAGTGCGAGTACTTTAGCATGATGAAAATGCTGAATTTTCTAGCAAAGACTTCATTTGTCAAAAAAAAAAAAAAAAAAATCACATATTAGTCTAATTTACTATGCTAATTGAACTTCTTCTTCAAATTCATGTAATACAAGACCATTATAGAGCACTTTTTTCATACTACCTCTGTCAGTTGCCCATCATCATCTATGGCAGAGTAAAATAGGTCGCCAAGCATAATTACTTGTTTCATTTTCGAATAATAGATGAATGATAAGGTAAATATATGCCTTGCACTTCCTTTGATTCCATTGTTACCATAATGCTCTGCTATAAAAGGCATTGCGAAAAGTCAGTAGGTTGGACAATAGAGAATAGGGACACAGAAAAGCAACATCAACTATTAAATGGAGCTGCTTTGTGTCAGTCCTGAACTTAAACTATGAATTATTCAATATTCTAAATATTTTAAGAGGCAATTATTTGAAAAAGTAAGACATCTTTACCAAAGGCAATCGTAAAGAACATTCGTTGCGATTGATGACTTTTCCAAGTATTGTTCAAGAAACTTTCTGTTAAAATAATTGTTTTACTTGGTAGCACTGCAGTGAAGGTTCGTTAGAGGCAGCTTCTTGATGGCATGACTTAGAGAGGTTGATGGGGCCTAAATTATGCATTAAAATTTTACATAGACTTAAAAGAAGAAAAGTTTAAGTTGTAGAACAAAAAATGGTTACAAAAGTTGCAAGGATGTTTCTTTTCTATGAAAGCCACAATTCCGAAGACTTGGCCTTTCTGTAAAATCCCTGTCTTATTGTAAAAACTGGCATGGCATTATACTGAAAAGCAAAACGAATAGAGTAAAACCACGAATCAATCAATCATTAAAAAAGTTGTGGATGCCCTTTATTCGACTCTTGCCGATTTTTGGCCTTAACGGGATCATAAAGAGCTGCATATGGTGTGGTTTTCCTCATTTTATGTAGCTTTTATAGATTTTTAAGAGGTTGGGCCTGTGAAGGTTTCCAAAGGACGGTAGCAGATGCCACACAGTACGCGTAACAATGGACTAATTGAGAGGCGAGTTCGGTGAGCATTTTATTTCACGTTCGCAACCAATAAATTGGCCGCCTAGATCGTGCGATTTAACTCCTTTAGACTATTTTTGTGGGGCTATGTAAAGCTCATGTCTATACAAACAAGTCCGCTTCAATTGAGGCTTGGAAGACAACATTGAAGCATTTATTCGTGAGATACCGGCTGAAATGTTGGAAAGAGTATGCCAAAATTAGACTAACCGGATGGACCATTTAAGGCGCAGTCCCGGTCAAGATTTGCATGAAATAATCCTCAAACATTAAATTATATGGGCCGTACTATCGATTCAAATAAAGATTTCATGCTGCATTATTCAGAATTTTATATCTGTTTTTGTTCTTTTTTTTTTTTGAAAACTTTTCCTATAGCATTAAAAAAATCACCCTTTACATCAAATGTCAAATGTGAAAACGCCCATCCTCACGTAAGCACGGATGTGCCTTTGCCGGAGCTTAGGGCACCTGCCGTCGGAACTGCGAAAACGCCCACCCTCACGTATGCACGGCTGTGCCTTTGCCGGAGCTTAGGGCACATGCCATCGGAACTTCCCATCAGCAAATCTCAGGTGACCTTCCGTAAGATCATCCTGATCGCGGAAGATCCTG
Source organism: Stomoxys calcitrans (assembly GCF_963082655.1). Lineage (NCBI taxonomy): Eukaryota > Metazoa > Arthropoda > Insecta > Diptera > Muscidae > Stomoxys > Stomoxys calcitrans. The sequence goes on along the minus strand of NC_081556.1, from coordinate 14,582,608 downwards.
CTCTTCAAAAAGGGAAGTCTGCCTCTCTGCAAAGCAAGTTCTTTATAGTCTCCTTTTCATCCTCATTAAGAAACTCCTGCAGAAGTCATTGTGCGGTATTGCCATGCGCAAAGCCATGCGGCCTATGGCTCAGTGTCGGTGTATGACCCCTGTTGAGGTACGCATCGACCTTTTTTTGGACGTCTGTAACTCTTACGTCCTCCTCCGGTGGATGATAGAATAAAAAAGGTTAAAAAATCACCCTTTACATCAAATGTCAAATGTGAAAACGATCATCCTCACGTAAGCACGGATGTGCCTTTGCCGGAGCTTGGGACACCTGCCGTCGAAACCATCTATTCCCATCCCTTCATCGTGTACTCAAAGTCTATCCAGGGACTTCAAACAATCCGCCACGCACCTCGACCCCAAGGCCTGACTTTTAAGGGCGGTAAATCTCTTACCAAATTTCTCTTCCACCTAGAGAGACCTTGCACTCGCCTGGTAGTCTCAGAGACATCCCGATTTTGAGTGTATCGGAGTAGACCCCCAGTCCAGTCTCTGACTCCTTGTTGGGGCCATCAAGGAAGATCGAGGTATCATCTTCCTCGAACATAGCATTCGCCCTCAATTCATCGCTCCCGGGAAAATGAAACCTGAATGTCATTATCCCAGTCGATAACGGTGCCATGTAGTCGGAGATCCTCCTCAATCTACCCTCCGCATCCATAGCATCCATAATTGAGCTGAGGCCGCAACTGTCCTACTTCAGCATGCCGATCACCCTCTGCCAAAGTGGGACCTTAGCGGCGCAGTTTCGAATATAGCTCCCAATGGGCTGCATATCCAGCATCGCTTTCAGACCTGCCTGCGATGCGGATCTCAGTGCCCCTATGACCCCGACGCAGGCCGGTCTCTGGACCTTTTCGAATTCCTTTGTACAAGTTCTCTTTCACCGGCCCTTCACCACACCAGGTCAGTACTGGTCTCACGAGGGCCATACACATCCAATAAATCATATTGGGGGTTACTCCCACTTCCTCCTTCAGAAGTAAAAGGCGCACAGTGCCTTACAGTCTATCTCCGCGGTATTCCTATTTTGTGAAAGCTTAAAGTCGAGGACTATGATAAGGTACTTCGTATTCTTCGACAGCTACAGGGTAATCCCGTCCAAGAACTAGAGTCTGATCTCCGGTATCTTGTATCTGAGAGTGAAGACCACCAGCTCCGTCCGTCCTTAATCCATTTCTGATAGCCTATCGCAACAATCTCCTCACTGCCCCTTACATGATCTCGATGATGCATAGCGACGACACCTCTTTGGGGAGAAGTTTTCACATGGCAATGTACCTCACAAATTTCGGAGGGAATAACCACAGCTGAAAAATTTGCTGATGTTCCTGCCAGGATTCGAACCCAGGGGTTCAGCGTCTTCTGCGCTACGGTGGCCTTCAATTGGGAGATTATGGGGTGAATACCCCTCCAGTGTCCAGTGTGGTGACTATCGATCCTAACTCCACGCTATTGAAGGCCCCCTCAATGTACAAGAAGGCCGCCATAGTATACTCCTTTTGTCGGAGGGACGTTTCGACGTCTAGTACCACTTCTTGAAGGGCCGTCTCCACCCATGCTGCGTGTGGTGTATGCCTGTTATACTCCACTAAAGTTCTTCGGCGTCAGTCCCTCTCTCACCTTCAGTTCAATCAGCCTTTCCAGTGTTTTGAGCAAAATCGATGACAGACTAATGGGCCTGTAATCCTTCACCGTGCTGTGGTTTATTTTTCCCGTCTTGGGGATAAAGACCACCTTGACCTCCTCCCTCCATGCCCTTGGTATGTAGCACCATGCCAGACTCGCCCGGAAATCCGTTATAGCCAGAGCTGGGTGACTCTAAGGGATTCCTGCAGCAGTGTTGGGTTATTACCGTCAGGTCTGGGTGCCGGTCCACAGAGATGTCCCAGGGAATTGTAAAGCGGATGAGCTTGCGAGACTAGGAACTACCCTACACATTCCAGGGACACTGGAATCCGTGGGTATGCCTCTAGCGACATATAAGCTAAGTTTTCAGGACCAGGCCCGAAGGACGAACGAACGGATAGATTGTCACAAAGAGGGGGCTGTGAGCATTCCAAAACTATGAGGCCTAATCTAAACTTGAAGAGGTCTACCGCTTTGCTGTCATTGGCTAGAACAGACGTCTCAGTCATTGTATCCGTCAGGATAGGTCATTGTCTAACCGGAAAACATGCTGACTGACTGAAGGTTGCCTGCAACGACTTTTGCAGAAGTTGTAAGGAGATCGAAGGAGAAGAGACTATAAAACACCTTCTGTGTGTGTGTCCCGCACTAGCAGTCAGAAGGAGTTTCACTTAAGGTTCTTATTTCTTTGATAACCTGTCTGATTTAGTGAATGAGAACATTCGCAGGTTAGTGAACTTTTTAAAGCGATCTGGATGGTTCAACGGTAGGAACTAGAAGGCATCTTCTTTCTTCTGTTCCTGTGGTATTAAAATGGACGAAAACGTCTAAGTGAGTCTGAGGGCAGACTGCCACTTGAACCTAACCTAACCCTAACCTGCCGTCAGGTCCGGTGGACTTAAAGTGCGGAGTGGCCACACTATCTCCACATCAACGATGTCGGTGATGTGGTCATCCGCCAAGGCCGCATATGCAGACATTGCAATGTCTTGATCGGCGACCTCTTCTTGTTTTCCCGGGAAATGGGTGTCCATCAAAAGTTCCACGTTCTCCTGACCACTCCCGGTGTAAGTCCCGTCCTCCCTCCTCAGCGTGCTAGGATCCTTCGAGAGCCCTTTCCATTGCGATATCTTGATCGCCGACCTTTTCTTGGCCTCCCGGGAAGAGGGTGTTCACAAAAGTTCCACCGTCTCCTAACCACTCCCGGTGTAAGTGCCGTCCTCCCTCCTCAGGGAGCTAGGCGTGCTAGGATCCTTCGAGAGCACTTTCCAAAACCTAGATGCATCACTAGTGCTTTTCAATTTTCGACAGAATTTTACAAAGAAACTCCTCTTCCCCTTTCTCGTCTTTTTTTTGAACTTTCCAAGGGCATCGGGATATTCGTCGCAACCCTCTGCTGTACTCTCCCTCCTAAGCACATTCAACTCTTTTGACCATAATAACTGGCTGGGTTTACGCGGCGGTACTCGTTCAGGACATGCCTTCCAAAAGGCCTCGTTCAGGCATCCTGTGCCAAGATCCACTGCGGTCTCAAGTTTCCTTGCGTCTTCCAGAGGCCGCCTAGGGCGCCGCGGCTTCTGCATCTGCACCTGAACTTCTCCCAGTTGGTCCTTTTCGGATTTCTGTATGGTGCCCTCCTCCCCATCTCGTGCTCGACCTGAAAACATATCCTATAGTGATCCGAAAAGGAGCACTGGTTGCAGACACGTAAGTTCAAGACTTTTACCGAGTCACTGCTCGTCCCAAGCGCTATATCTATAGCTTGGTCCCTGATGCGATTGTAAAAAGTAGGGGCGTTGCCCATATTGCACACAACTAGGTCCGTGGATAATATGCTATTAAAAAAAGAGACTCACCACTCTTGTTGCTATCCGTTCTCACCCACAGACTATGTTGTGCATTGGCGTCACACCCTAGCACAAGATCATGGCCCTTATTCACGCACCAGCTGCCAAGGGCCCGGACAATGTCTTTAGGGGGGTAGTCTACATCGTATGGTAGGTGCATGGAGGCCATGAACAGTAATGCTTTGTGCGGCCTCTCAAAGGCCACATCCGTTGTCTTCATCGTTGACACGAGAAATGTCGGTTAGGTTCAAATCCCTATTGGCTACTAAACAGCTTCGAATCTTACCATCCGCTGGGGAGGAGATGAGATTCTGACTTCGTGATCTGAGTCTACAAACCTTGTTACCTCGTAACCACGGTTAGTGAATAAGGGCCACATCAGTGACATCTCTCCCTCCCTATAGCTGTCAGTATCTCATCTGTGGCTGCATCTGAGTGATGCAGGTTAATCCGCAACCCATGCCCCCTAGCTTCCCGAGTGCTGTTGTCATCATCGGAGGACAGGACTATTCTTACCTAGTTTAAGCCGAACTTGATTGCTTACAGCGAGGACTTCAGGAGTGACAAGGAATCTGAACCAATCCAGATCCAGAGATCCTTGTCATTACCCTTATCCCTCGCCCGTCCCCATACAATTGTCCAGTCCTCCGCTAAAAGACGTTATTCTGTATTCTACCCTTTTAGTATTAAAGCAAAGTGTTGTTTAATTTTAGTTTGTTTTGTTTTTATTTTTTCTTATTTTATTTTTTTTTTCTTTTTTTTTATTTTCTTTTGTTATTTTTATTTTTTTTTTCTTATATTTTATTTTTTCTTCTTTTTTTTATTTTTTTTATTTTGTCGCTCTTTTTTTATTTTAATTTTTTTTTTATTTTCTATTTTTTTTTTAATCTGTAATTTTCTAATTTTTTATTTTTTCATCTCACAATTAAAAATATTTTCGAATATTCCCCTAGTTGGCTTCCTTGTTGATTTTCCAATTTTGGGAATTTATACCGAAAGCGAAAAGTTATTTTTAAAGCACTTGCTTCGCTGCACACCACTTGATATACGAATGATCATATCCACCAGCGGCAGTAGTTGCAGCTCTATTTTCCAAGTGCATAACTCATCAGTTTATGAATTGGAATTAGGTCAAAATTATCAAAAAGCTATTAAGGGGCCATATAACAACACGTTCTCCAAAAGGCTCAGGCTTACAGACATTGCCTTTGGCAGCCCAAGTACTATACTTCACTACTTCGGCAGCGAACAAATGTTAACTTAGACACGTACAACTGGCAATTGTGTTGTTGTTCCTCTTTCGTCTATGGCTCCCCCTCACACTCGAACAATAGCTGTTGGTCCCTTTTGATGTCTCTGTTTTCTACAAGTGAGATATCATTACTTTTGCCATAGATTTATGGAGAGAGAGAGAAAGGAGAGCAAAATAAAACTCCCCTATACCGCCACTATTCCATATGTTGCAATGTTTTTGCAACACAGTTGCTGTTACTGTTGCTGTCATTGCCTGGTTACAACTTCCAAAAGGATTCAATCGTTCAGATCTCCAAAGGACTTAATGGTTTTGAGTTTGTAAGTTTCTGTGTGAGTACATGGGTGTGTGTGTGCGTGCATTTGTGGGAGTTCTTGCAGTTGTTCTTGGAAAAGTGAATGCCTTTAAGTAACATAAAACTTAACATGACTGCACTTTACACATGTGTCTGTTGCTGCGATACACCAACATAAATTATGGCTCAATAGAGGCAAAACAATAAAGATCAGATGCTCTGTTTTAACCCATATTGACCCATCGTCGTCATAGTATTTTGCCATCGTTCTTGTTTCTCGTCCTCGTCCTTGCCTTTATTGTCTTTGTAATAAATGCTTGCTGAGCAGCCGCCTGTCTTGCTGCTGTTTGGTCGGTTGCATGGCTGTGGCAAGCAATTGGAACGGCAATCGATTTTAATGAATGCACTTTGTCTTCCTTTCCAGAAATTTTCTCTGGTTGGCAAATAAATTTGTGTCAAGCAGTCATCTCTTTGTGTAATGAGATCGACAAGGTTGATATTATGGTATAAAGGAAGTGCTGGGTCAAAAATAAATTGATTTGGTTATGAGTGGTGAATTTTCACAATTTTTAGGGAAAATTTTTAAAAGTTTTATTTTTCGTTAGGAAATTTTCTCAATATTTTATTTTTATAGAAAATTATGTCAGAAAATGATCTTTTATAGAAAATTTTTTGATACAGAAAATTTTCTTCTATAGAAAATTTTCTGATATACAAAAATTTCTTCTATAGAAAATTTTCTTTTATAGAAAATTTCTATATATAGAATATTTTCTTTTATAGAAAATTTCTTTATATAGAAAATTTTCTTTTATAGAAAATTTTCTTCTATAGAAAATTTTTTTCTTTTTTAGCAAAATTTTTTCTTCACGAAATTTTCTTTAATAGAAAATTTTCTTCTATAGAAAATTTTCTTCTAAAGAAAATTTTGTTCTAAAGAAAAATTTTCTTCTATAGAAAATTTTCTTTTATAGAAAATTTTCTTCTTTAGACAATTTTCTTTTTAGGAAATTTTCTTTTATAGAAAAATTTCTGTAAAGAAAATTTTTCTTTTTTGATCTTTTATAGAAAATTTTCTTTCATAGACAATTTTCTCTTAGAAAATTGTCTTTTATAGAAAATTTTCTTTTATAGAAAATTTTCCTTTATAGAAAAATTTTTTCTACAGAAATTTTTTTTTTATAGAAATTTTTTTTTATAGAAAATTTTCTTTTATAGAAAAATTTTTTCTATAGAAAATTTTCTTTTATAGAAAATTTTCTTCTATAGAAAATTTTCTTTTAAAGAAAATTTTCTTCTTTAGACAACTTCTTTCATAGAAAATTTTCTTTTATAGAAAAATTTCTATAAAGAAAATTTTTCTTTTTTGATCTTTTATAGAATTTTTTGATATAGAAAATTTTCTTTCGTAGACAATTTTCTTCTATAGAAAATTTTTTTTTATAGAAAATTTTCTATAAAGAAAATTTTTCTTTTATAGAAAATTTTCTATAAAAAAAATTTTTCTTTTATAGAAAATTTTCTATAAAAAAAATTTTTCTTTTTTTCTTTTATAGAAAATTTTTTTTTATAGAAAATTTCTTTTATAGAAAATTTTCTTTTATAGAAAATTTCTTTTATAGTAAAATTTTTTTTTAAAGTAAAATTTTTTCTATAGAAAATTTTCTTTTATAGAAAATTTTCTTTCATAGAAAATTTTTTTCTATAGAAAATTTTTTTTTTAAAGAAAAATTTTCTTCTATAGATAATTTTCTTTTATAGAAAATTTTCTTTTATAGAATAATTTTCTTTATAAAAAATTTTCTTTTATAAGAAAATTTTCTTTTATAGAAAATTTTCTTCTATAAAAAATTTTTTTTCTATAGCAAATTTTCTTTTATAGAAAAATTTCTTTTCTTCTTTTATAGAAAAATTTTTTCTATAGAAAATTTTCTTTTATAGATAATTTTCTTCTATAGAAAATTTTCTTTTATACAAAATTTTTCTTCCATAAAAAATTTTATTGCATAGAAAAATTTTCTTCTATACAAAATTTTCTTTTATAGAAAAATTTTTAAGAAATTTTCTTTTATAGAAAATTTTGTTTTTAGAAAATTTTCTTTTATAGAACATTTTCTTTTTAGGGAATTTTCTTTTATAGAAAATTTTCTTTTATAGAACATTTTCTTTTATGGAAAATTTTCTTTTTAGGAAATTTTCTTTTATAGAAATTCTTCTTTTATAGAACATTTTCTTTAATGGAAAATTTTCTTTTTCAAATACCTTACATTTGAGCCACATATTGCCAAGGTCAGTATTTTTGTACTCTTTGGGGGGGGGGGGGTTTGGGTAAGGAGCGGTGCTCAAAATACATGGTCACACATTCGGATATCATATTCGTATTTTTCTTACTCCCAAGTACCTTTATTTAAGCCCCATATAGCGATGGTCAGTAAGTACAATAATTGCTGTTGGTGGGGTATTTTGGGAAAGGGGTAGATCCCCAGGAAATTGGTCCCGAAAGTGGGTATCAATTACATGCTCTACTCCCCAATACCATTCATTTGAGCCCCACATTGGCATGGTCGGTAAATATGCTCGATTTAAGGGTGTTTTGGGGAATGGAGTGGTCCCCTTAACACTTGGTCCTACAATTGAATATCAGATAAGTTTTCTTATCCTTAATTCCTTTCATTGGAGTCCCATATTGTCGTGGTTGGTCTATATATACATTTGGTAGGTTTTGTGGGAGGGGTGGCCCCCCTCGGTACCCCATCCGATATTCGGATACCAGAGTTTTGTTTTTAGGTCACTATAAGAGAGCACTCAAAATTTTTCCTAAATTGCCATACCCATCTTCCGAGATCTAAGCTGCCATATAAACCGATCTACTTTGACCTTTGGAGGGCACAATTATTACTCGATTTGCCTGAAATATTGGAGGTTGTATTCTTCTATGACTTCTAACAGCCATGACAGGTACGGTCCATATCGGTAAATAACTTAATACAGGTTGATATGACAAATGCGATCTTCGGTTTAGGGTCAATCCAATGGCAGCCGGTTGTACGTACCGGATTCACCCGATGGAGTTCTCCATCTGCAAGGGCGGCCGACTCACTGTACGACACACTGCTACAACAACAACAACGGTTTAGGGTATATAAGAGTTGGTCCGGTCGAATTTGTTGTTTTTATACCCACCACCATAGGATGGGGGTATACTTATGTAGTCTTGCGTTTGTAACACCTCGAAGTATTGATCTTCAAACCCATAAAGTAAATATATTCTGGAAATTTTTCCCAAGATTTTTTTTATAATTTTTGTTTTCATGAAATGTTTGTTAAATTTTAAGTTTTATTTTTATATTCACCTTACAAACCATACTTTTTATATCCCGTGGTTTATTTCGAGTTTAAGTGAACTTTAAATTGATACAACAAATTTCATAAGTTTCGCCTGACTTATGTTCGCTCTTGAGCTTTGTTTTTTATTCCTGGCAATTTATCATAAAACCAATTGTTTTATGTAACTGTCAGAAAGTTTCATTTCTTCAAAAACAACAGTTTTTTGTACATTAAAAATTCTGCTACCAAATATCGAATATATCGAGTATGCTGTTTTCCCAGGCTGGTGTGCACAGACAGACAGGCAGGCAGGTATGAGGGGAGTGGAGGGGCTACAACGGCAGGCACTGTGTTCTTGTTTGTTTGGTTTTATTGTATATTTATTTGGGTTTGTTTCAAATAAATTCAATATGTTACGCATTTGTTAGGCACACAAATGGAAAATGGAGAAAAAAGCTCCAGCACAACGAAACCATGGAAAAGTGGAAAACTTGCAACGCCAACAACTCAATTGAAATTCGAAGAGGTGTGCTGTTGGTGGGTGTAGAGGGAGTCTCCTGTTTGTAGGTTGTTTTAGTGTTCACTAATATTGCCAACAACAGCATCGTTATCGCCAACATCATCATCATCATCATCAAAATCAGCATCGGTATCGGCAACACCATCATGGTCTTGGTCGCGGCAGCCGTGGTTGTTTGTTTTTGTCCATGGCATTGTTTTGCCGTGTTCGCCTTGAATGGTACTTCAAATAAATTGCTCCGTCGCACAATGGAATAGAGAATGTTGTGGCTATTGAACACAGAAAAAATTTCAAACGATTTTTTTTTTTCAATTTTCCACATAGGACTTTTTTATGATGGCAATTGTTGGAGGTGTTAGGAAAATATAGTACATACAAAATTCTGGGAAAACATTTTCTGGGTATAACAGCAAATTGTTACTAAAAATTAAAAATTTTCCATTTTGTCTTCAGAGAAAATTTTATGAAAATTTTGTCTTTAGAGAAAATTTCATGGAATTTTGGCTTTAGAGAAAATTTCATGGAAATTTTGCCTTTAGAAAAAATTCATAGAAATGTTGTCTTTAAAGAAAATTTCATGGAAATTTTGTCTTAAGAGAAAATTTTATGGAAATTTTGTCTTTAGAGAAAATTTCATGGAAATTTTGTCTTTAGAGAAAATTTCATGGAAATTTTGTCTTTAGAGAAAATTTCATGGAAATTTTGTCTTTCGAGAAAATTTCATGGAAATTTTGTCTTTAGAGAAAATTTCATGGAAATTTTGTCTTTAGAGAAAATTTCATGGAAATTTTGTCTTTAGAGAAAATTTCATGGAAATTTTGTCTTTCAAGAAAATTTCATGGAAATTTTGTCTTTCAAGAAAATTTCATGGAAATTTTGTCTTTAGAGAAAATTTCATGGAAATTTTGTCTTTAGAGAAAATTTCATGGAAATTTTGTCTTTAGAGAAAATTTCATGGAAATTTTGTTTTTACAGAAAATTTCATGGAAATTTTTTTTTTACAGAAAATTTCATAAAAATTTTGTCTTTAGAGAAAATTTCATGGAAATTTTGTTTTTAGAGAAAATTTCATGGAAATTTTGTCTTTAGAGAAAATTTCATGGAAATTTTGTCTTTAGAGAAAATTTCATGGAAATTTTGTCTTTAGAGAAAATTTCATGGAAATTTTGTCTCTAGTGAAAATTTCATGGAAATTTTGTCTTTAGAGAAAAATTCGGAAGTTTTGTCTTTAGTGAAAATTTCATGGAAATTTTGTCTTTAGAGAAAATTTCATGGAAATTTTGTCTTTGGAGAAAATTTCATGGAAATTTTGTCTTTGGAGAAAATTTCATGGAAATTTTGTTTTTACAGAAAATTTCATGAAAATTTTGTCTTCAGAGAAAATTTCATGGAAATTTTGTTCTTAGAGAAAATTTCATGGAAATTTTGTCCTTAGAGAAAATTTCATGGAAATTTTGTCCTTAGAGAAAATTTCATGGAAATTTTGTCTTTAGAGAAAATTTCATGGAAATTTTGTCTCTAGTGAAAATTTCGGAAATTTTGTCTTTAGTGAAAATTTCATGGAAATTTTGTCGTTAGAGAAAATTTCATGGAAATTTTGTCTTTAGAGAAAATTTCATGGAAATTTTGTCGTTAGAGAAAATTTCATGAAAATTTCGTGGAAATTTTGTCTTTAGAGAAAATTTCGTAGAAATTTTGTCTTTAGAGAAAATTTCGTGGAAATTTTGTCTTTAGAGAAAATTTCGTGGAAATTTTGTCTTTAGAGAAAATTTCGTGGAAATTTTGTCTTTAGAGAAAATTTCATGGAAATTTTGTCTTTAGAGAAAATTTCATGGAAATTTTGTTTTTAGAGAAAATTTCATGGAAATTTTGTCTTTAGAGAAAATTTCATGAAATTTTGTCTTAAGAGAAAATTTCATGGAAAATTTGTTTTTATAGAAAATTTCATGAAAATTTTGTCTTTAGAGAAAGTTTTAAGGAAATATTTTCTTAAAGAAAATAACTTGGAAACAACTTCAAAGAAAATTTCATTTAAACTCATTTCTTTCACACCTAAATGATCTTTATTCCTTCAATTAAATTTTTCTTTAGCCTCATAATTAATTAAGGAGTGCCAATTACCATCACCTCATCCTTTAAGGAGGCTCTTTTAATCGATACTGTTATTGCCAGTTACAGACTGAATGAACTTAAATGAAATCCCATGGATTAAAATGCTGCTTGGGGTTTAATTACCCATCTCTCCAGCCATCCTTGAGTTTTGTTGCCTTTTTTTCTCAGTTGATTGAATTGCTCCTTCATACCATTAACGGAATAGCTCCCCCATCAATGCTTTTAAGCAAACAATTCCATTTGGGGTTTTTCATTTTAAATTAATTTTTTTGCAATCTTTACTTTGGCCATCATTGAAATTTTCGCACGTAAAGCCAGAAAATTCTGTGAACCATATCGTTTCAGAAAATATTCCAAAATTGATTTAAGCCTTGATGGATTTTCTCATCTAAATGCCATGAAACCTTTTCAAGTTGTTGTTTGTTATTTGATTTCAGTTTTGTGTTTATTAAACAATAACGAGAAGTTGTTTTTGTTTTAGCTGCTGCAAGAACTTTTTGTTTTGTTTAAGGTTTTATGTAACTTTTCCAAAACTTAAATATTGATATTTATTGTCTTGTTTTATTTTTTGCTTTCAGGTATGTTTTGACTCCCAAATCTCAAGGACATATGGATATGGTTCGATGTGGATGGCATAATCAAGGGTTGGGTAAGCCTTGGAAAGAAAAGATATAAGAGTTTAAAAAAATTTTAATATCTGGTATATAAAATTACATTTTGAGTTATTACACTATTGCATAAAGAAATCAAAGCCTCATTCCATGGACAAAGAAGCGATATGCAATTTGCTATTAAACTTCATTTTAAATTTCTGCGAAATACTAACGCATTGCCCTAATATTTGATTTTTAATTTTTGGTGCTCTAGTGCGTATAATTAATATTAATACACATATTGTTTCAGAGTATCATTAATATCCCGCTTGTTGATAGTAACTCAAGCAACTAGTGAATAGAAATGAGTTATGAAGGCTTAAAGGAATAATAAAATATGTTTACAATGAGCAATACGATATTTGAAACTTTAATGGTATGTCACGCATTGTCTGTCCGTCTGTCTGTTTTTTTCATAACATCCCTAAGTCAAAGGAAATTCAGAGGAGTCAGCCCTGCACAAAGTTGTTAATAAAATAGAAGAGAAGTTCCAAGGCCAAGATGCATATGCTGACGGTGTGCATTGAGATCGAAGGGGAGTTTTACGTGTATGAGGACCAACACAGTGATACAAATCGGTCATATGATAAGTAAAAAAACTGATTTATACTGTTACCCTCGTAAGGTATGACAATATTGTTTTCGGCGCATAGGACCTATGATGTAAAGATAAGGGAAGTAATGGCACAGAGCACGCCATAGGGGAACAGTTTGTCGCCACTCCTATGGATGAGCACCATAAATAGACAATTGTGGATCCTAGCTGAAAAGGGATTTCAACTTGTCTGCTCAAAAGACAATGTTTTCACACCTCACAAGGGTAGAAGTCTTAATCAGCTATGCAGAAAAGGTCTTGGAAATGTCATATGACTGGGCATGAAAAAGGGTCTGAACATTAATACAGAGAATACTCAAATCAACCAGACTTTGAAAAAGACAAAAGTGGGCCAATATGAGGCCATGAAAAGTGTTTTTGGAAGGAAATTTAAATGGAAGTGTCATATCACGTGACGCACAGAGAAAGCTAACATATGAGCTATCATCTATAGGTACTAAGTAGGACAGTCAAAGGTTCTAAATTGAGCCTCACTACATAGAGAGTCCACTGACTATACAAAAGCTTGATTAGACTAGTAATAGCTTACGTCTTAGTAGTGTGGTCAATGGCAATAAAGAGAAAGCGCAACATGGGGACCTTACAACAGGTTCTGAGAACGTGTTGCATAGGCCATGAGAACCATGGCTACTAGGGTAATGAAAAATTGCCCATGAACGTTCCATTAAAGAACATACCGATTTTGGTAGGAACCTACCAAAAACGGCAACCCTGGTCGTACCCTTTGCGGAAAATCGAGGCGACAATAGGAATCCTGACTGGTTTGAAAGAGGTCTCGGATCGTATACATCAGACGCAACTTAGTGCAAGATACTGCTGCCAGCGGCACAGTCTTGGGTTGACATCTTGTAGTTCATGCTACACGCATATTTGAAAGCTAGAGGAGAGAACTGACCTGGGCGTCAACATTGAGAAAAATACGAGATCTGTTTCCGACTGCCTAAGCAGAACAAGTTTCTGGTGGCAGAAATTCCAAGAAATTTTCTCTAAAGAAAAATTTCTATGGAATTTTCTCTAAAACAAAAATTGTCCATAAAATTTTTCCCAAATTTTCTCAAGAGACAAAATTTGCATGACATTTTCTCTAAAGAAACAATTCATAACAATTTTCTCGGAAGAAAAATTTTCAAAAAATTTTCTTTTAAAAAAGTATTTCGCAAAATTTCCATGAAATTTTCTCTACAGAAAAAAAATTTACGAAATTTTCCCTAAAGAAACATTTCTATGAAATTTTCTTTAAAGACAAAATTTCCATGAAATTTTCTTTAATGACAAAATTTCCATAAAATTTTCTCTTAAGACAAAATTTCCATAAAATTTTCTTTAAAGACAACATTTCCATGAAATTTTCTCTAAAGACAAAATTTCCATGAAATTTTCTCTAAAGGAAAAATTCCCATAAAATTTTTTCTAAAGGAAAAATTTCCAAGAAATTTTCTCTAGAAAAAAAATTTCCATGAAATTTTTTCTAAAAAAAAAAATGTCCATGAAATTTTCTCTTAAGAAAATTTTTATGAAATTTTCTCTAGATAAACAATTTGCTCGAAATTTTCTCTAAATTTTGTTGACTTTTGACTTTTGGCTCGAGATATTTTAACTTTTGTTATTATGTCCACTTTGGAGACACATAATTCCCCTTATCGCTTCGTCACGTCAAGTTCTCTCAACTGATGTCATTATGTTTTTACAAAGGTCATCACCATCTTGACGATGTTATACAATACGCATCTGATAAAATCTACTCCCACGCGATACAATTATGACACGAGAGCAGTTTGGAAAAAAATAATGCAAAGCTTTTTCAAGTCATTTAATTTGAATGAAATTCTCTAACGTCATTTCTCTTTTAAGAGATTGAGAAGAGGATTTTCTTCCATTTCCATCATAAAACTTATATAATTTTGTTAGTTTTTCATTTTTCTTATCAGGTTCATGTCACCTTTCATTCTTGATGTTGCCATTTGAGTTTATGTTATGACGACTACTGTTTTGAGTTGATTTTATATATTTTTTCAACGCCCACTTGATTTTTGCAGTATCATCACATTGTTTGGCAATCAAATTAAAAGAATATTTGTGTAACAGTTGATGGTAACTGCTTTCGAGAATAGCTGTAATTTTGAGGCTTTTTTCATAAGAAATAATTGATAGGACACAGTTTGGCACAACTATGAAAGGATACAAAAAAGCTGACAAATTTAGTGAAGTTCGGGCTGGGATTCGAATTCAGGGTTTTAATCGTCATAGGCTGACTAATTGACCTCTACGCGACAATGTCATTTGATATAACAGCTATACAGGCCGATCTCCCAGTTTAACTTCTTCAGCATATTTTTCCCCCTTTGGGAACAAAAGCCTCTTTGACTAATCCACGGGCCGCCGACCACGTCCTGCGCGCCCTCAAAATCTGTTACGGCAGAATAATTCCTGTAATATTCATTGGTGATAGCAGGTTTGGCATTTCACTTAAACTTGTGGAAAATCACTCAAAAAAAGTAATTGAGTTTATTTGTGTATATGTGCTCTTTTTTTACGTTTCTCGTCCTTGTACTCATGGCTGGTTTTGTCAGACTGATTTAATTTTATTTTTTTGCCTCTCCTCTCCCCAACATATGCATGGATTTGGCTTGCCGTCGTGCATTGCAGAACAATTGTGTAGCTATCCTTGCAACAAATGCTCTGTAGATCTATCCAGGTAATGATTTCCCCTGTTTGCAGCTGCTGGCATCATTCAATTTATTTTCTACCCTGTAAGGATATGTGTGGAATTGGGAGTTTTTTTTTTAGCAATCTTATGAAACAGTAACGTTGGAACATCATGCTTGGCTTTGGTTGATAACCAAAAAATTGCTATTAAGATTTTTTTTCTCATTCCACCTTTTTTGTATGCCTTCAAGTGCCGCCAAAAACTATAGAATTTGACATTTTTTCTTGGCAGGATTTCTCGTTATTTCTCGGATGTAGCATACTCGAGGAGTTGTTAACGTTTCGTCGTTTTATTTATTTTTTCCCCCGGCATTGCAGTGCTGCAGCATAGGTGCAGCATAGAATTGGATTTGGCTTAGTTGGTGATGCGAGTGGTGATGGTGTAGTGGCTTCCGTTTCCTTGCCATGATGTATGTTTTTTATGTTCTTTTTTTCCCCCGTTACTCTACTCACAACAAATCATGATTACAGTTATCACTCCGTTAAGCATAGCGAAGTGGTAGCAATCAGTTTTTGTGTTTCGAGTTAGAAAAGCAATTTTTGGGGGAATATTTTAACTTCAATTATAATGCATGAGTTAAACTTTGATGTTTCCATAATTTCTTGAAAAAACATTTAGGAAAATTCAGAGTTGAGTATCATACTCTCATATGGCTTGGGTCATTTGCAAAACTCAGTTGTTGCCAAATGAAGCCTTTTTCAACTGCTTCGAGAGTTCTTTGTTGCTCTCATTGAAATATTTCTTGGAACTAATTGCCGCATTCCTTCTGCTATGGCAACTATGCGGGGTTTCATTACTCAAACTTAGCTCCTTGGCTTGCTTTGCCTATTGCAAAAGTTCATCTAATTGGTTTTTGGTAGTTATGAAAGCACTCAATTTAACTTTAAAGTACTTGGTAGAGAGTAACGAAGTCTTGTTTAAATGCCAAACACTCAAATTAATTGAATCTTGTTAGTAAAGAAAGCGCTAGAATTGTATATTGAAGAGTAATTGTGAAAAATTGGAGAAAAGGACGTAATTGTACCAAACATAGGCCTATCTTGTTTTGTAATCTTCTCTTATTCAACTAAGTAGTTCAGTTAGTTCACTACTTTAGTTCTGAGAATCTGCGCCAGGACTAACTTCTACTCAAGGAACTTTTTCTATGAATTTGCAATCCATTAAGGAGAAGTGGGCAATCCATTAAGGAGAAGTGGGGATACTATCAATGAGTGCTCTGTCATATAAATGAGTCCTCCTTCTTATTGCCGAATCCGAAAAGTGAGCCGCAGAGCGACGCCACTTAGTAGAGAAGTTTTACATGGCTGAATATCTTACAGATATCGCCAGCCATGGACGTAGCCATAGGGGTGGGACCACTGGGAACGAGTTATCTCCAAAACAAAAAATCCTATTTTTCGCATGTAAGCGGGTGTGTGTACTTATAATTGTTTTGTAGCTCTAACAAGGCCCCTCCTATATACAATTCCGGCTACGTTCCTGTTGCCAGGATTAGTGCTGAATCCTTTTTTGATAGATTTTTGCTAATATTTTCATCAGGATTCGAATCTTTTCGTTTAACGGACATGCTAATCTCCGTGATTGTCTCGAATGTGTTAAAGGAATGTCGTTAATTAAAGTGACCGTCCATTTCCGCTTAATGAACTTTGTAGTTCAGTTAATTCTCCATTCCAGTTCTGTGAACTTGCCCCATAGTGTGTAGCGCAAAGTTTAAGTGAATGAACAATGATCTGTGAACGTTCACCTTGATATGCAGTATTGGAAATGTGGCTCATTAAAGTGACCGCTCATTTAGTTCACTAGCTCACTTAGTTCATTAATCACTAGTTCATTAAGTTCACTTGTTCATTAAGTCTTTGTAACTTCTATTACCAGGGATATTGCAACTACAATCGGTCATATTGGGAATAGTGGTACAGTACTTTTTTTTATCAAAAATCGGCTCAGGCAATGTGTAATCTACACTGCCTAGAACATCGGATATTATATCAAGGATAACACAATGTCCGTAAACGCCACATGACCAAAGAGAAAGCTCCCTTATCTTCACAGCAGTGATCGCAGAAAATTTGTCTAGTCAAAATGTCCAGAGGCATTAGGTGTAGCATTATATTCGGAGCATCAGATGGTGTCGTCTTCAGTATGGCTATCCTTCTTTGGATCCAGGTGATTATTGAACAGGTGGGTGGACTTTTGTAACGCCGTCCATCAGACCACAACACCATATAGCATTACAGGTCTGAAAACTGCAGTATATGCCTAGTGCATAACACGCAGTTTTAACCCCAAAATTTGCCAGTGGTTCTCTTGCAGGTGTATAGTGAGGTTAGTAGGTTACTTACTACCTCATATCGCTAGTTCAGTTAGATCACTAGTTCAGTTAGTTCACCAGTTCAGTTAGTTCGCTATTCAGTTATTGCAGTAAAATACGTTAAAGAATATGTGGAGGATTTCTTCGTGTTTCTGTGGAAATCATTCAGAAATTCTAAACATTTCGTTAACCACTTTGATACGCACTATAATTCCTCACAATCAAAGCCGTGACACCGCCATACTGTTCACATTAATTCTGTATATATTGAAAGGTAGTGCGGATATTTAAGATCTCTGCCAGGAAGACTTTACACCTGTCCGGCAATCTCAGCGTCACACCCATATTGAGTGTCTCGGAGTAGATTCAATCACTGACTTTATTTGAAGCCATCGGTATCAGACTTTCCTTCTTCTGTTTGGAAAAAGTGAATTTTGAAGATTTCTCTCGAATCGGTCTCGATGCAAAGAAGCTTGAGACCTCCTTGAGCCTACCCTCCGCATCTGTAGTATCCCGAATGGTACGAACGCCGTATCCACCCTCATTTAGCAGGCATAGCTTCCTTTTGATCAAAAATAACTGTCCTCGTTGGTAAGATTCGTCTTTTCCAATTAAATGTGCCTTTGCCTCTTAAGTATGAAATCGTTCCCTTTGGTATTATACTGCTTTTGAGCTTTATGCGATGGTCTTTCTTTATCTACTATAGGATAATGGAGGTCAAACCCAGTAATGGTTTATTTTTTGTTTTTGTGGATAAGACGGCACTTCACCAAAATTCGGTGGGGTATAGACAGCCCCTCAGTTACTTGAACCTACGTTTTAATGCAAGATTCGTATTCTACTCCCAAATACCTTTCATTTGAGTCCAATAGGGTCATGATAGCCCTACATGCCCGTTCTTGGGGGTTTTGGTGGGTTACTCCCCCCAGTTATTAGACCCCAAATTTAACTATGAAACAAAAACTCCCGGTTCACCCATCTCGGGGATAATTTATTTTTTTTTTATAAAAATGGTGTCGTGGTAGAGAGGCGCCCCTGTTCTTATATCGAAATATTGCATAGCCTATTAAAAAAGTAGCTCGTATTTTTGCATTGCGGTCTTTGTATCGATACCTTCCTTTGAATCCTTAAAAGAACTTTGGAAAAAATTTTTTTGGTGACTTGCCTATTTTAGAAAGTCCTTCAGTTTCTACGAAGAGTTGGCGCTGAACTTCACATCGTTTGTACCAAAAGCCTGCACAAATTCAAAATCAAAGAGTATTTCAAAAACTCTTCGTTAAAAAAAAAAAAAAAAAAAAACATTTTATTGACAATTGGGATCTGAGTTAAGCAGATAACAAGACGCGAAGACAACAAGATGGGTGAATGCAAAAAGAGATTGATTCAGTTAGTGCACGTTGTACAATGCATGTATTCGGCTTCATTTTTCTTCAGACAAAGTATTTCCTTGTCGTCTGCTTTCTCCTATACTCCGATACTCCTACGAAAACAACGTGGGCGATTTGACAGCAGCATGGGTAAACACACACATATACGCGTAGATTTTTTATATGAGAAATACACAACAACGATTCGTGTGATCAGTTAATCTTTTGAAAATGGCAGCGAGATGCTTTCATATGACTCAGTGTGCAGCGAGTTATTTCTCATATCCCACTGTAGCGGCGATGAATTCGAGATAAAAATAGTCACCAATGAATGTTCTTTTGCAGACCTTTGATTTGTACAAGGCTGTAGGAAGGATATCCTACCTCCTAGTATATGTTTCATTGATTCTATGAACATTTTTTAATAGTTAAAAATTTTTGATTGGACCAACTTTTTCTGTTAATACACCTTATACAGTTTATTTGATTGATTCTTGTTAAAATCATTCTTATACCATTTCATATTCCTACTCTACTTCTCAAGGCTTAATTGCATTTTAGTTCAGTTTACTTTTTCCCAATTTTACCAAACGAATTCGCAAACATCTTCTTTTCTTATACTCGCATGTGTTCAAGACTCATTGTTCTATTGTGCTGAATGTTTTTCTTCTTTTTGGCAAGCAAGTGTGGCAAATCCTTGTATTTCTTACATGCTGCCATGTTGTCATTTCAGCGACAAGTACTTTGTCGGTATTGATGGCATTAAAAGTATTTTATGGTATCCGCCAATACGTTAGGAAAACACATTGAACTTTGTGGGTCATGATCTCTGATGCTTGCCTTGTTTAACTGCTGACATAGAGAGAGAGAATGGGCGCTCGCTCCTCTGATATTCGAGGAATGCAATGCCATTTGTCAAAGTTAGTTTACCACATGGGTATCTGGTGTGGCAGTTTTTGTTGTTGGCTGTTGTCATTGCTGTTTGTTGCTATTTAGCCAATACAACAATCATTTGACAATAAAAACATTCATGCCACAGATGTTTTGTAGAGTTTGAATTGGGCTGGTGCAATACTAAATCCCTAAACTATGCTGGGACAGCATCATTTGTAATTTGTAATTTGTAATTTATTGACACCCGCACAACAAGAACGCATGTTCTTATGATTATAGTACGGGAAATTAATCCTTTTAAAGTTACAATGTTAGACAAAGTATAAATAAATAAATGTAAAAAAAAAAAGAAAAAAAAAAAATCAAATATAATAAGCTTGAAACTAACAAAATATAAATAGGATGTTAATTTGAGTAATAAATCAAAAATAAGAAAAATATTGGTATACAATTATTTACCGCTCACAAATCAAAATTAACACTTGACATATTTATTTTTAACAAGACTTATCTAGAATCCCTAAAGTGATCTAGTAATTTACCTTTAAATGTTACAACGTTACTGATGGTTTGAAGGTCGTGCGGGAGAGAGTTCCAGAGCTGAACGGCGAATATAAATAGATGCCATTGAGAGACTAAGCTACGGTGTATCATTGGAATCAATTTGTTTCCTCGGTTCGACCTTGCAAATCTGATTCTCTCAAATAAATGAGATGGTGCCTGTGTATATATTATCCTATGTAAAAAGGTCAATGACCTCATGAGCAAAACATCACGAAATGATACACCATATAAGGATCTGGAGAAACGGAAAGTGGAGTCTCGTCGACGAAGACCATATACATAGCGTACCACACTGTTGAAGAAAGTATCGATCTTACGACTGCTTCGAGAATCACAGTTTGCAAATAGCTCACAACCGTAGAGTAGGCTAGGTATAATATATGACTTTGCCAAAAGTATTCTTACCCAAAGAGGAGTAAGTTGTTGAGTGGACCAAAGCGAGCGAAGCTTTGAATACCCTTGACCAACAGCAGCATTAATATGGTCTGTCCACGACAAGGTACTGTTGAAAGTCACCCCCAGGTTCTTTGCACGAGCCACGATCTCTAACCTCTCATTAGCAACAACAACAACAGGATCGCAAGTGAAACGTGAAACCCTTTTCTTAATAACCATGCACTTCGACTTGAGAGGATTAAGGCACAAGCCATTAGCATTTGCCCATTCATAAATTCTGGACAGGTCATGGTTCAGCATCCTGACATGGTCGTCTAAGCATTCCTTCGTGCTACTTATATAGACCTGCACATCATCAGCATACATGTGGGTCTTACAAAATGAGAGCTGGTCTGGCAGGTCGTTGCTATATAAAGAAAATAGAATAGGACCCAAGATTGAACCCTGGGGCACTCCTCGAATAACAGGCAAGGGACTAGAAACTGATGACTTCGAAACCACGGATTGGGTACGATTGGAGAGATATGACATGATTAAACGAACAGACGAAGACGAGAAATGAAACAGGTTTTTTAATTTTGCTGCCAACATAGTGTGATCGACCGTATCGAATGCCTTTGAATGGTCGAGGAGAACAAGCAAATTCAATTCGTCATTCTCCAAGTTACTCCTGATATCCTCCACCACATCTGCTAGAGCACTTATACAACTACGTCCGGGACGGAAACCTGACTGCTTCTCATATAAAAGAGAGTTCTCATTTATATACGAAAATATCTGTCTATACATTATCTTCTCAAAGACTTTGGACAGAAAACACAAAATGGAGATGGGCCGAAACTCCCTACAATTCTTGGGTAAGGGTATAACTTTAGCGTACTTCCATGCCACCGGAAATGAACTTCTGGTCAAAATGCTGTTAAAAATGTGGGTAATGTATGGCAAAATAAATGGTAATAGTACCTTGAGAAATCTTGGTTCAATGCCGTCGAATCCAACTGCATTTGACTTCACCATGGAGAAACCAAGTACCACATCGTTCTGTTCTATACCCGAAAATTCAAAACCTTCGCTGTGACGATCCCCAAGAGTCAACTCAAAGTCATAGAAACTAGGATCTATGGGGTTTGTTGGAATATTGGTGAAAGTAGCATTAAGCTGGTCCACATCCACATCAGTGATGTTATCGGGGGATCTGCGACCGATACCAATGTCGTGAATGGTCTTCCAAGTCTTCCTCGAACCGATCGCAGAGGTAAAACGTCTGAGGTAGTAATTGATCTTGGCAGCTCTTATCAACTTATTGACACGGGATCTGTTGGAGCGATATTCCTCTCGTAGGTGCGACGTCCTAAAACGTTTCCATCTACGGTATGCAGTGTTTCGGGACTCAATTGCAACACGAATATCTGCCGAAAACCAAGGTTTAGTCTTCGAACAAATTTGTCTCATTTTGATCGGGAGCACAAAATCTTGGACAGCGCACACATTTCTAGATAAAAAGTTCACCTGATCGTCTATCGATTCCATGCGGTATAGCAGACTCCAATCGATATCAGAAATCAAAGAAGGTAAGGCTTCGTGGTCCAGACTATTGAAATCTCTATATGAGTAAGACTCCTCCCTTCCAAGGATCTCAAAGTTGTAAGACAGAAAAATCAAGTCATGGTTGGAGAAGCACGATGCGGACAGTTGGTC
The DNA here is from genome assembly GCF_963082655.1 of Stomoxys calcitrans. Classification (NCBI taxonomy): domain Eukaryota; kingdom Metazoa; phylum Arthropoda; class Insecta; order Diptera; family Muscidae; genus Stomoxys; species Stomoxys calcitrans. The sequence continues at coordinate 14,560,372 of NC_081556.1, read as the reverse complement.
ATACAATGAAACTTTAGAAATCTCACTGACAAAAAACAAATCAAGGAGGGTACTGGAACTGGACGAAAAATGAGTCGGCATGGATGTGTTGAAAGGTAATAAGCCCAATTGCCAACATATGGGTCGGGGCATTGTCGATTGTTTAAAAAGTGGGAAAAAGGGCGGGTTTGCCAGCAAATGTGTCCGCTGATGGATCCTCCCTATGCTGCTGTTGCTGTGTGATGTGGCCCTATTTGATGTGTCGTCTGGCCACTTACTTGCGCCCCAGCCCTGGGAGGCTTTAACCGGCGTTTGGTTTCGTTTCAGTTTGCTTTTGTTGCAGTTGTAATTTATTGATTGGCTAACTCAATTAGTTTTATGGCTGCATGTTACTGATGTCCCATATTTGGCATGGTTTATTAAAAAGTAACCAAGAACAATGTTCCCTGCAACATGAATGTGTGTATGAAGTCTGTCTGCCCATTGAGCTTTTCAAAATATCATTGCAATTGACATTTTTATGGCCTGACAATATTTTTTCATAAAAATATGGTATTTTTATCATAAATTTATGTGGACCTCCATCTCAATGGGAAAACAACACCCACAACCCGAAACGAGATGGAAGTACAAAGGAGAATTTGTAGTATGGAGCAAAGGGTTATGGAATATGACAGATATTCCGAAATGGTGGGAAAGTGTAAGCAAGACCTTTAAAATACTTAAAGTAGGTACTAAAAAGTTTTTCAAGGAGGTTTTTACCACAAATGAACCCGAAGTGCGGAATAACAGCCATTTTGACTGAAAAATGTTGCAAAGTCCTTCAACATACCTAAACTCAGGCGGACCGATATGGATGAAATTATCCAACCAGGTTTTCGAATTAATGAGACCTTCCATGGCAGCCGGATTTACCCGATGGAATCCTTCATCGGTAAGGGCTGTCGCCTCAGTGTCCTTTTTTTCGTCATGGGAGAGGCACATCCCGAAGTGCCTTCTCCTCAGGCTTCTGGTCCGTACCGGGATTGAAAAGAACCCCGGACCCTAGTTCTGTACGGTTTGCCAGAACTGCCTCCATCATCGGTCGGTGTCGGTGAAGTGTAATCGGTGCATGGAGTGGGTACATTTCCGATCTTGCTCTGGCCTTACATCACAACGGGAGTATAGTCATACTGAATATGTTGCAAGGTGCTGTGCGAACATAGACAACAGTGGGTCACAAGCGTCGTCGGACTATGTGACTCCCCCGACCTCACCCGTGCGGCAATATACGCAACAGCAGCATCCCAGTCGCAATATTGCCAGACCAGTGCGGGGAAGTGCATCATTTTAGCAACTGAATTGGTCTGCGTGGCAAGATCGACTAATCTGTGGATTTTTTGAGTCGGAAGAACATATTGGTCGCAGCGATCCACGAACACCTGCAGCTTGCACAGTTGTCATGGATACAATGTGATAAATAAGGATCGCTCAAGGAATGGAGAAGGGGGATTGGCCTTCGTGATACACCGTTCTGTTCAGTATAGACCCATCTGCGCCTGCGCCTGGCGTTAGTGGCCCTACATGGAGTGCATGGGGATAGCAGTCAGGTCGAGTACTGCGGGGATAGAGCTACATACCGCCGGTTGGTAGCTGTGTCCCGGTAGCTGGCCAAGCTTACATCCCCGACATAAGTGGGTTAATATCTGCCCATAATCGTCTGGTTCTAGGGGACTTTAATGCGCATCACATTTTATGACATTCTCCCCTATGTAACGAGCAGCGGGGCCTTACTTTGGAAGAGCAGATTAAAGGCTCCATGTTTTGCACGGTGAATGAGGATGCCTCCACTAAGATTACGAGGAGGTGCAGCAACTCGCCAGAGATTTCCATTGCATCCCCTGATCTCCTGAGTGACGTATCCTGGCAAGCCGTCATCTCTTTGGGGTCAGACCACCTTCCCATAATTCTCACCATCGACCGACCTCCCGACTTCATAAGTTCTGAGCGCCGTATGTTTAGCAATCAAAAGAAGGCCGATTGGGCTGGCTTCAGAGAGTATACTAATCGCCGCTTCAGTGAACTGACACCACCCCTCCGATGTGCTAATTGACGAGAGGAAATTCGAGACATCATTAACGCAGCAGCCGCTCGCTTTATACCAGCCGGTTGAATACCCCAAATGCGGACCAATTTCCAGCCGCAGGCAGTGGTACTCGCAGACGAGCGTGATGGGATTCGTTGCACGGGCCCTACTAACCCCAGAATCAGCGAGCTGAATCTGGAATGGGATGCAGGGTAGTCAACAAACATAGGCGGAAGTTGAGTCTAGCTGTGATTTACCATTAAGTCACTTTCTTACCTCGGTAGACGGGATGACGGTACCTCAGTCACTTTTGGCGACGTAAACGTCACTGATCCGAAGATCGGTTGTCCAACCGTCAATTTATTGTCCTTCCCGAGAGTGACAGGGCAAGGAGAAGAGCCATTCGCCGTATCCGTGGTCTCCAAGCCGATGGACAGGCATCATAACTCACCGTGGGGGAAGTTACAAATGTCACTGTAGCGCTAAATCATCCAAGGCTTTGGGCCCCGACTGAATCTCTACACTCATGCTGAAGAAGCTGGATTTACCTGGAATTGAGTACCTTACTACTGTCCACAGCCTATCTTTGAACACGCTTAGAGTTCCCGATGTCTGGAAAATGGGCAGAGTGATCCCGCTACTGAAGCCTGGAAAGGACTTGAGTTTTGTAGAGTTGTACAGACCGATCTTCCTTCTCTCACCAGTAGCCAAGACGGTTGAGGCATTACTCCTCCCGAGCCTCGTAGGAAAATTTCCATTCGCCGAGCATCAACATGGATTTTGAAGACTGCATAGCACAACAACTGCTTTGTATGCCATCATCACACACATTTGCCGTGGCTTCAATCAGCTCAGGCCATGTGATACCAAAATACCATCCCATCATAGGGAGATAATCATACCAAATTTGGTGGGTCTTTCCAAATTAGGTTGGTCTATGACGGCAACCAGATTATAATTCATAATTTTTATGATCTTGTATTTCTACAGTTAATTAAGTTCCAAATTATATCTTAATTAGTCGTAAGCTTTGTCTTTAAGCTGAGCTTGACTATTCTCTTTGGCTGGATTCTCGTTCTAAAGTATTTTTCAAGCATTCCCATTTTCACATAAATGGGAATGCTTGAAAAATACCTTATTGGCCTTTTGTTTTTCTTTTTATTCTTTTTGAAATTACACCATTTATCCCTTATCAACTTTGCCGACAATTTCTATTAACATTTCATCTGCTTGCTTGCGCGCCTGGATGGTGGTGCTGATGGTATAAAAAACAGATTGACAAATTTAATAAAAACTTGTCAACTTTGGTGCTTTTGTGTGCCTGCCTTCTTGCCTTCTCTCTCTCTCTCTTCACTCATTATTAATCCAATTTGCGATATTGCCTTTTTCCGCTTTTGCTCTGCGTTGTTTTTTTTCGGAGGGCTTTAATATTCAATTTCGTTATCAATTAACTTCTTGAACATCACTATCAAACGAAATTTAAATTAAAAATGTTTCCACTTCTCTCTCTCTCTCTTTCTCTTTGCTCCTCCTGGCTCCTGCCATTTTTCTTTGCTCTGGTTAGATGGGTCCTTTAATGCCTTTCCGTTTCAGTTCTGTTTCCTATGCTCCGGGGCAGCATAAACTTTAGGTTCTGCAATTCGTTGCTTGCTCTTTCATTTGATTTTCATTATAGTGTTTGTATTTTTTTAATTCTTTGACATTTGTCTTGTTTTAGGGTCATTATTCCTCATTTACGTTTGTATGACTTTGATGTCTTATGTAAGGTAGAAGTGATTTTCTAAAGCAGCATTTTAGGCGCTCAACAATTGAGCTAATTTTATAGCGTTTAAGATATATCCGTCCATTTGTCTTTCGGTCGGGTGTTCAAGAATTCAAATCGGGAGATTGGTTAGCAGGCAGCTATATCAGGGTCTTGACCGATTGGGACGGAACTTGGCATTGTTGTTGTTAACAACTTAGAGGCGTGGCATGCAAAACAATTAAGGATTTTGTATGTAGCACGCAATTCCTAGCTTAGGTTGAAAGGAGGGTGCAGATATTAATCCGCCACATGCCACTATGGACATACACCTAAGCTAGTAATCGGTTTGCTGTGCGCTCTAAATACTGAAAAAGTAGCCTCTGAAAAAGAAAAATTTTAAGTTAGGAATTCCTTGCTGCTTATAACATCCATAATTGTTTCCCATACCACTCCCCTACTTTGGTGCATGTCTGGTATAGTGTCCCTCCCTAAGTGCCAGTAACTGTTAGACGCGTATGCCGGGCAATGACAAAGGAAATGCTCCAACGTCTCATTTTCTTCCCCGCATGCCCTACACATGCTGTCACTTGCCACAATGATTTTACATAAGTGAGCTCGTAGTCCTATGTGTCCCGTTATGATACCGAGAGCTATACTGACCACCTTTTTACTTCCTTTCAGTAATTTCATCGTCTTCTCACGATCTGAATCCCCCCATAGGATTTTCGCCGTCCTACCGACCGTTTCGCTGTTCTACAGGGTTGCATGCGCATTCGTCGGCCACGCCCTTAACTCGGACTGTGTCGACCCGAAAGGCTTCGGGTTAACCAAGTTTATTGACGGCAGTCCTCTGGCCTTCACCGCCAATCGTCTGCCCTTTCATTCCCAGTTACTCCGTAATGGCCCGGCATCCAAACGATGCGGATTTTGCCATCGTCGGAGAAGGCGTTAATCTTCTTCTTACAATGCAAGACTGTTTGTGACCTTACCGTCCTGGTTGTTATTGCCCTAATGGTAAATTTACTGTCTGTAAAGATGTTAGCACTCGACGTCCTCGCGTTAGCACCACACCACTTCATACATTCCGTGATCGCCTGGATATCCGCCTGCAGGATCGTATTATGGTCAGGTAGTTTAAAACAGATCTCAGTCCCTGGGTTCTCAATGTGAACCCCCAGGCCCCCTCTGTCCTCTAGCTTTGATCCATCCGAGTAACATATTCTTCCATATGGCAATACTAGAGTTCCGTCAATACAAGACTGTGCCGCTGGCATCAGTGCCTCGCACCCGACCTCAAGGTTCGTCTCAGATTTCCGATCGGAAATCCCTACCCTTACTTCTAGGTTTCCTATCGTCAGCTCGATTATACCGCGATGATATGAGCAGCTCCCATCCTCATTCTATTTTCCCATCGCCTCAAGTCTCATAGGCACAGTGGCTGCCTCACACTTAATCTGTATGTCAATGGGTCGGATGTCTAGAATAGTCATAGAATAGGGCGTGGTCCTCATCCCTCCGCCTATGTCAAGACAATATGTTCTCTGAAACTGTTTTATGGTCCTTTTTCCCTACAGCAGTCCACACAAACTACTGAGGCGTAAGTAAGTATTGGTCTAATCCCGCTCCTGTAGAGCCCGAGGACTATCCTGGGTTTCAGGCCACATTTTGCGCCTACGGTCTGTCTACATAGGCCCCAACGTCTGTAAACCTTCTCAATACGCTCCTGAATGTGACACTTCCAATTCAATTTTCTGTTCCACATCACTCCTAAGTATATGACCTTGTCAGATATTGAAATCGTCTTTTTGAGGAAACGTGGTGCGTAAATTGGCCCACGTTCGTCGTCCTCGTTAAAAGACATATTTCAGTCTTCTCTGGGTTAACATTGAGACTTCTGGGTCTAGCCCAGTCATATGCAAGACCCTTTCGGCCTTTTGAAAAGTTACTGCAAATAAATTGCCTAAATAATATTGCCATTGGTATACGTTCCGTTTCGAAAGGTGGCTGGACTTTCTTGTTCACTACCATCGCTTTACTCGTATCCACATGACTGTTGAGGCTCCCAGCTTTGTAGCTCATTTTTGTGATACTTACATCCTTTGAAATTTATCCTATGAAATCCGCCTGAAATTTTGTATAGATACTTCTAATGGTGGTGTAGGCCGATCTCCCAATCTGACATCTTGATCCCCTAGAAATCGGAATTGTTTTCGGATTTTTCACATAGTGGTCTGTTACGACACCTAACAACCGTGCCATATATGGTCTAAATCGGTGCATAATCAGATGTAGTTCCCATGTAAACGTACCTCCCGATTTGAGATCTTGAGCCCCTGGAAGTCGCAATTGTTATCGGATTTGACTGAGATTTTGCCCACAGTGTTCTTTTGTGGCTTGCAACATCGGTGCTGAGTATGGTCCAAATCGGTCTATAATCTGATATAGCTCCCATGTAAACCTTCTTCCCGATTTGAGATCTTTAGCGCCTGGAAGTCGCAATTATTATTGGATTTGGCTGAAATTTTGCCCAGAGTGTTCTGTTACGGCTTCCAACATTAGTGCCGAGTTTGGTCTAAATCGGTCAATAATCTGATATAGCTCCCCTGTAAACCTATCTCCCGATTTGAGATCTTGAGGCCCTAGAAACCGCGATTATTATCGGATTCGGCTCAAATTGTGCCCACAGTATTCTGTTAAGGCTTCCAATATCACTGCCGAGTTTCGTCTAAATCGATCCATAATCTGATATAGCACCCTGGTAAACCTATCTCCCGATATGATATCTTGAGCTCCCGGAAGTCGTTATTGTTATCGGATTTGGCTAAAATCTTGCCCACAGTGTTCTCTTACGACTTCCAACACCAATGCCGAGTGTGGTCCAAATCGGTCTATAATCTGATATAGCTCCCATGTAAACCTATCTGCCGATTTGAGATCTTGGGCCCCTGGAAGTCGCAATTTTTATCGGATTTGGCTAAAATTTTGCCCACAGTGTTCTCTTACGACTTTGAGATCTTGAGATAGATTTGAGATCTTGAGCCCCTGGAAGTCGCTTTTGTTATCAGATTTGGCTGAAATTTTGCCCACAGTGCTCTGTTACGAGTTCCAACAACTATGACAAGTACGGTCCAAATCGGTCTATAACCTGTTATAGCTCCCATATAAACCGATATCTCGATTTCAAGTCTGGAGCCCCTGGAAGCCGCAATTGTTATCCGATTTGGATAAAATTTTGTACGATCTCCAGCAACTATGCCAAGTATGGTCCAAATAGGTTTATAACCTGACATAGCTTCCATATGAATTGATCTCTCGATTTCACATTTGGAGACCCTGGAAGCCGCAATTTTAATACGATTGGCTGAAGTTTTGCATGTAGTGTTTTGCTACGACTTCCAACAACTATGTCAAGTAGGATCAAATCGATCTCTAACCTGATATAGCTCCCATATAAACCGATCTCTCGATTTGACATCTATTGGGTTGCCCAAAAAGTAATTGCGGATTTTTTAAAAGAAAGTAAATGCATTTTTAATAAATCTTAGAATGAATTGTAATCAAATATACTTTTTTTACACTATTTTTCTAAAGCAAGCTAAAAGTAACAGCTGATAACTGACAGAAGAAAGAATGCAATTACAGAGTCACAAGCTGTGAAAAAATTTGTCAACGCCGACTATATGAAAAATCCGCAATTACTTTTTGGGCAACCCAATAGAAGCCCTACAGTGTGTAATTGTGGTCCGATTAGGCTGAAATTTTGCAGATAGTGTTCCAACAATTGTGCCAAGTATGACCAAAATCGGAATATAACCTGATATGGCTCCCATATAGACCGTTCTTCCGATTAGTATTCCAAACAAATACAAATTTTGCCCACGAACATTCCACTAAGGAACAGGGGCAAACTTCTCACATAGCAATGAGTGCAGTCCGATTCAAGTTTTAAGCTCAATGATCCTTTTTATAGCCGAGACCGAAAGGCGTGCCGCAATGCCACACCTCTTTGGAGAGAAGTTTTACATGGCATAGTACCTCAGCATTAGGAGGGGAAAACCACCGCTTAAAATTTTTTCTGATGGTCTCGCCAGGATTCGAACCCAGGCGTTCAGCGTCATAGGCGGACATGCTAACCTCTGCGCCACGATGGCCTACTGATTAGTATTCCACGGCACCAAAAAAGCTTAATTTTTTCCTGGTTTGGCAGAAGTTTTACATGGCATAGTACCTCAAAAATGTTGCCAGCATTAGAAGGGGAAAACCACCGCTGCAAATTTTTTCTGATGGTCTCGCCAGGATTCGAACCCAGGCGTTCAGAGTCATAGGCGGACATCCTAACCTCTGAACCACGATGGCCTCCTGATTAGTCTTCCACAGCCCCAAAAAACTAAATTTTTCCTTGTTTGCCAGAATTTTGCCTCGTAGGTTTATAAACTCTTCAACTAAGTTACGTTTTCTAAATTTTTAGTAGAATCTATGGTGGTGGGCTACTTATATTCGGCACAGCCGAACTTTGCACGTTTTTTACTTAGGTAGTAGTTTGCATTTTGTGTGTCTAAATTACCCATAACAGCAGTCATATCATCATCAAACGAATTCGCATCAGAGCCATCATCATAATCATCATTGTCGAGAAACATCCACAGCTTATAAAAAAAGCGACAATTTGTTTCCATTTGATGTGGGCGAGTGGATTTGCTCTGGTCAGCTACAAGTCGTTCTTTGACGTTCTTTGATTCTCAAAGGTCAGATTAACTTGGTATTGTAAATTTGACTCAGTCTCTCTCTCTCTTTGCCTCTGCCACTTGCCTTGTTTTGGTTTTGTTTTTTTGCTGGCATCTGCTAAAAATATTCAAATTCATTAAACGGCATTTAATTTTATTTGAAAGATAGAGACTTGTCATTGGCGTCCTTTTTTTTTGCATTTCAGTGGAGGTCAAAGGGACTTTATTAAATTTTCAATAAGCCTTGAAGTGAAGTACATCAGCAGTAAAGTAACAGCATTTCGAAAAAAGGACCTTAACAACATTTTCCAATAACAAGAGAAGGTTTTTGAGTGCCAAGATAATTAAAAGAGATAGATTTAATTAAAAATATCGTTTTAACAGTAAGATTAAAGGAAAATGTTAGTTAAAGGACAGCAAAGGGAGGGTTTTGATAACCTTCATCATAGGATAAAAAACCTTGAAATTATGATATAGCTAAACTATAGACCAATCTTAATATTGGGTTGCCCAAAAAGTAATTGCGGATTGTTTAAAAGAAAGTAAATGCATTTTTAATAAAACTTAGAATGAACTTTAATCAAATATACTTTTTTTACACTTTTTTTCTAAAGCAAGCTAGAAGTCACAGCTGATAACTGAAAGAAGAAAGAATGCAATTACAGAGTCACAAGCTGTGAAAAAATTTGTCAACGCCGACTATATGAAAAATCCGCAATTACTTTTTGGGCAACTCAATATCTTGAGCATCTTTTGGTGTAATAATTCTTTCCTTTTCTGTTTCATTGCTTTATGACCAAGCGAATGCAACATCCAAAGGAGAGATTGTTCATTGAGTCTTGAAGAAAAGAAATTGCCAGTTCCTCAGATAAGGCAGGACACATGTCACCCCACTAGTGGACGCCTTTTGATACTTGGGTTTCTTAACGATGAAACTGTTCAGAGAAACTTTACCATGGCGATCATCCATAGAGGAGGTTACATAAATTTCCACCCAGTCAATCTTAGCTCACTTCCATTTGTACTATAAATAAGTTAATAATTTCACTAATTTAATATTTATTACCATTCTACTAAAGGGAATGTGTAATGTTGTGGTTGTAAACATTATCGATTTTTAACTACTGCTCGACATACATTGTTTTGGGATTTGCTAGTGTGCGGATGTGAGTGTCTTGTGCTATTATTATGAAAATTACCATTTTATGCCAATCAATAACCCCCCTATGTCCGTAGCTTAATAATAGACGCGGAATAAGGTCAAAAAGTCAATGAACGTTCAGGCAGCGGAAGTCGTTTTCACACCCTACCATACCCTGGCTAAAATGGCACGCAACAAGCACTAATTTCGATTTCATTTTACTGAAGGAACAGGGGTTAATGTCCTTTGCCCCATGTAAATTGAGATTATTATGAACATGATATCGCCAACTAATGGCGTATGCAGGATGTTTTTCATAAATGATTCCTAGTTTCTTCTTTTTATGACAAATTCTTTAGAAAAAAACCATGTAACGATATTAGTACTACCACCAGCGGGCAGTCATAAGCACTACAATGGATCATCTATTAAAATTATCTAAATTAGCTCATTTGGAGTTCATTTTAATGTTTGTCCAAATTAGATACGCCAACATAACAGAAAAGGATATTGGGAGATGTTGTATGGTCTTTGATGGTGGGCGGCTTTCCAACTGCTCATTACTCAGTTGGTTCGCATTAAGTTCTAAATCGAATGGTTTAGTTAAATGCAATGCAATTCAATAGTAAAAAAAATTTCGATTCATAATCTGATATAGCTTCAATATAAACCGATCTTCCAATCTTGAGCATCTGCAGTGCAAAATCTCATTCGAGAATGAAAAATTGTTGGATGTGATATTTTGTCTTGACTTCCCTTGCAGTGTCTGACTGTAAGAAGAAAACGCCCAGAGAACTTTCAAGATCAAGTTCTCTGCCCAAGAACATTCCATTAAGGAACTGGGGCAAACATCTCACATTTGGATGTGATATTTTGTCTTGACTTCCCTTGTAGTGTCTGCCTGTAAGAAGAAAACGCCCAGAGAACTTTCAAGAACAAGTTCTATGCCCAAGAAAATTCCATTAAGGAACTGGGGCAAACATCTTACATTTCAATGATAAGCGACCTTCTTTTTAGTGTCGAGTCCTCCAAACTGCTTGCCGCAATGCTACACTTCTTTGGAATGAAGTTTATACATAGAACCCCAAAAAAGTCGTCTGCATCAAGCGGGGATAACCATCGTTGAAAGTTTTTTTCTAACCTTCTGGCCAAGATTCGAACCTAGGCATACAGTTGCCTAGAGAACTTATTCGAACTAATATATTGGGTTGCCCAAAAAGTAATTGCGGATTTTTCATATAGTCGGCGTTGACAAATTTTTTCACAGCTTGTGACTCTGTAATTGCATTCTTCTGTCAGTTATCAGCTGCTACTTTTAGCTTGCTTTCGAGAAAAGTGTAAAAAAAGTATATTTGATTAAAGTTCATTCTAAGGCCTACCCGGTTTGGTAGGCCTTTGAAACGTGAGTTGTATAAGGCCTCTCGATATCCGTAACGAATATGCCCCAGATCGGACCCGGATGTAGATATAGTCTGTTTTAAGGGTCTTCTGACATTTTTTAGTTTTTTGGAGGACCTCTTATGTATCAAAGTCAAAATCTTGTGGTTTGTTTGTTTCTACGTTCCGTATTGACTAAAAAAAGCTAAACCTATTTTCCTGAACTTTTCACACAGTGTAGTGTTTAGGGCCCCTATAAAAATAGGTGATATTGGAAGGGGAGCATACCCTCCCCTTACCATAATTTTCAAAAACTGCACATTTTGGATATAGTTTCACTGATTTATGCGTAATTTATATTATTGAAATCTGTTGTTGAGCCGAAAAAAACAAGAATTTGTAAAATAAAAGTATTGGGGATATGTAACATTGATGGAACGCCCCACCCCAAAATCCACCTTAACGGACATGTTTTCCGATTTGCGCGATATGGGTATCAAATGAAAGGCATTTGAAAGTAAATTACGAATATGATAAAAAAAATTTGGCCCCGAGTGTGTGCGGTCCCCCCCCCCCCCCCATAAAAACCGCTCAAAATGCATGTAGGCCGATCGGGACAACATAAAACCCAAATGGAAGGTCTTTGAAAGAAGAATATTAATGTGTTATTAATATATAGGACTGATTAATTACAGGGCCACCCACTCTCCAAAAACCGTCAAACGCAGATGTTGGCCGATTATAACAAATAAGAAATGAAAGAAATACTTGGGATCGAAAAAGCACCGGGACAATATGGTACTTAAAAAATAGGAAAATGGGAGAAGAGTCGGCAATCATTGTTTGGGAGAAGTGTCTGGGAGTTTTAGAGAACAATTCATAAAAATGTTGCCTTAAACTAAAATTTTATGGAAATTTGCTTTTAAAGAAAATTTCATAGATTTTTTTTAAAAAAAAAAAAAAAATTCCAGGAAATTTTCTCTAAAGACAAAATGAGATATTTTGTCTTGACTTCGCTTGCAGTGTCTATCTGGAAGAAGAAGACACCCAGAGAATTTGAAAATTAAAAATTTGCCCATGAGCATTCCATTAGGGAACAAGGCCAAACTTCTTACATATAAGCAACTTACTTACTATAGTCGAGTCTTCCAAACGCCTTGCCGCAGTGCTAAACCTTTTTTTACATGACATAGTACCTCAAAAAAGTCGGCAGCATCAGGAGGAGAAAACCACCGCTGAAAGTTTTTTTCTGACCTTCTCGCCAGGATTTGAACCTAGACATACGATCGCCCAGAGAACTTATTCGAACTTATTTATTACACGGTTCCGCAGACTTTCAATATCCTTATGCCAAATATGCCCCATTTTGAACCCTGTGTAGATATAGCTACCATATAGTCCAATCTCCCGATTTAAGGGTCTTCTGAAATTGTTAATTTTTTGGAGGACATCTTCTTATATATTAAAATCAAAGTGTTGCGGTTTGTTTGTTTCTACGTTCCGTATTGACTAAAAAAGGCTAAACCTATTTTCCTGAACTTTTCACACAATGTAGAGTTAAGTCCCCTCATAAGAATGGTTGATATTTGAAGGGGAGCATACCCTCCCCCTTAGCATAATTTGCAAAAACTCCACAGTTTGGAGGTGGGTTTCTACTGACTTAGACGATATTAAAGTCAAAGTGTTGCGGTTTGTTTGTTTCTACGTTCCGTATTGACTAAAAAAGCTAAACCTATTTTCCTGAACTTTTCATACAATGTAGAGTTAAGTCCCCTCATAAGAATGGTTGATATTTGAAGGGGAGCATACCCTCCCCCTTAGCATAATTTGCAAAAACTCCACATTTTGGAGGTGGGTTTCTACTGACTTAGACGAAAGTTTGTTTGCAATCCGGTGGAAAGCCAAAAACACGAATTTGATAAAAAAAAATTTTGGTTCATGCAACATTGGAGGAATGCCCCAACTCCACTTTAACGGACATGTTTACCAACTGGGACAATATGGGCATCAAATGAAAGGTATTTGAAAGTAGATTACATGTTTATCAACTGGGAAAATATGGGCATCAAATGAAAGGTATTTAAAGGTAGATTACAAATTTCATATAAAAATTTGGATTTTTACTGACTTAAGCGAAACTTTGTTTGCAAGAGCCTTCTTAAATTTTTAATTCTTTTAAGAACATATTCTTGTATATCACAATCAAAGGGTTGCGATTTGTTTGTTTATACGTTCCATATTGACTATGAGAGGTTAAAACTATTTTTCTGAACTTTTTACACAATGTAGAGTTAAGGCCGCCCATGAGAATGGTTGATATTTGAAGGGGAGCATACCCTCCCCCTTAACATAATTTTCAACATCTCTACATTTAAGAGATGGGTTCACTGATTTACACGATCTTTTTATTGAAATCTGTTGTTAAGCCAAAAACACGAATTTAAAAAAAAAAGCGGGTCACGCAACATTGGAGGAACGCCCCACCCCAAAATCCGCCTTAACGAACATGTTTTCCAACTGGGACAATATGGGCATCAAATGAAAGGTATTTAAAAGTAGATTACAAATTTCATATAAAAAATTGATTTTATACTGACTTAAGCGAAACTTTGTTTGCAAGAGTCTGAAATTTTTAATAATTTTGAGGATATATTCTTGTATATCACAGTCAAAGTGTTGCGGTTTGTTTGTTCATACGTTCCGTATTAACTAAGACAGGCTAAATCTATTTTCCTGAACTTTTTACACAATGTAAAGTTAAGGCCCTCCGTGAGAATGCTTGATATTTGAAGGGGACCATACCCTCCCCCTTACCATAATTTTCTAAAATTGCACATTTTGGAGATGGGTTTTACTGATTTCAGCGAATTTTTTGTAACCTGTTGCTAAGCCTAAATCACGAATTTGTTAAAAGAAATGTGGGTTTATGCATCATTGGGGGAACGCCCCACCCCAAAATCCACCTTAAAGGACATGTATACCAAGTAGAGCAATATGGGCATCAAATGAAAGGTATAGAAAAGTAGATTACTAATTTGATATAAAAAAGGTACCCAAATATGTGGGGTCCCCCCATCCTCAAAAATCCCTCTAAAGTACATGTACGCCGATCGGGACAAAATTAATCCCACATGGAAGGTTTTCAAACGTAGAGTAGGTATCTGATAATAATATTTGGGACCAAGAATCTAGAGGCTCTTTCCAACTCAAAAAAAAGTGTTCCCGAAAGGACAAGTAGGCCCATCCCCACAAAATGAAACTCAAATGAAAGGTCTTTGGGAGAAAATGATATTAATATTTAGAACTAAGTGCTAGGAGGGCCTCCCACCTTTCTGAAGATCATAATAGATATGTATGACCATCCGAACAATGTGGAATTGGCATAAATTCTTGGGATCGAAAAGCACTCACATATAGGCAGACCGGGAAAATATGGTACTTAAATAAAAGGTCTATGGGCGTAAAGTACTAATATTCCCATGACAATTCCATTAAGGAACTCTCCAACCATGAGTGCAGTCCGATTAAAATTTAAGTTCAAAGATAAGGCGCCTCATATTTTATTCCGAGTTCAGACGGCGTGCCGCATTGCGACACCACTTGGTAGAGTAAGTTAGGTTAGGTTTAAGTGGCTGACTGCCTGAAAGCAGTTTAATGGAAATTTTGTCTTTAGAGAAAATTTCATGGAAATTTTGTCTTTAGAGAAAATTTCATGGAAATTTTGTCTTTAGAGAAAATTTCATGGAAATTTTGTGTTTAGAGAAAATTTCATGGAAATTTTGTGTTTAGAGAAAATTTCATGGAAATTTTTTGTTTAGAGAAAATTTCATGGAAATTTTGTCTTTAGAGAAAATTTCATGGAAATTTTGTCTTACAGAAAATTTCATGGAAATTTTGTCTTTAGAGAAAATTTCATGGAAATTTTGTCTTTAGAGAAAATTTCATGGAAATTTTGTCTTTAGAGAAAATTTCATGGAAATTTTGTCTTTAGAGAAAATTTCATGGAAATTTTGTCTTTAGAGAAAATTTCATGGAAATTTTGTCTTTAGAGAAAATTTCATGGAAATTTTGTCTCTAGAGAACATTTCAAGTTTTGTCCCTATAGAAAAGTTCATAGAAACTTTAGGGTCAGTACTCTTTCGTTTCTGTTGTATGCCTTCATGAGCATTGCAATACACATTTGTTTTTGCAAGCACTGAACTCCATTTTCTAGTGTTTCCTTAGGATGTATGCTTTAACTCCTTTTTCAGTGACTTTACAAACCCAACGCCTTTGGTCGGTGTTTTGCCATTCGTTTAAATTAAAACTTCCATCACATTTCTTTGTTTATTTGTTGTTGTCTACCGTTTTTGCTTTTGCTGTTTCCCTTTACCCTTGCTCTGTTTCTAAATAAACAAAATAATAAAAAGGTAAAAAAAATCTCAAAAAATATTTTTATTGTCCATTTCAGACTGCCTGGCTGGCAGTCAGTAAATTTGTTGTTCATATTCTTAAGATTACTCAGTAAATAATATAGAAGCTGCACAGTGGCTTGGGGCAAACAAATATTTTTATAAAAAAATAGTTTATTATTAGAGAACATTACATTTTTTTTCCAAAATAATCTTTTGTTTAATTTTCATTTAAAAACCAAATATTTCAAATATTTTATCTAAAAAAAAAATGTTTATAACTTTTTCTTAAAAAATAGTTTTTAATATTGATACTTAAACAACATTATTTCTTAAAAAAATATTTAAAATTTGAAAAATATTTTTTTAATAATTTTTTTTAATATTTTTTCTACAAAATACGTAAACCTTACTTTAAAATAACTTATATTTATTTCGTCAATTTTTTTACCTTTTTTTCTCAATTTTTTTTTTAAATTTTTGTTTTTTAATTTTTTTTTTTAATTTTGTTTTATTTTTTACTTTTCTTTCCAATTTTTTTCTTTTTATTTTTCTTCTCATTCGTTTATTTTTGATTTAATAAAAAAAAAATTTTTTTCGTTTTTTTTTTTTTAATTTTTTTCTTTCATCCACTGTGTGTGTATTTATCTGTTCTGTTGGTCTAAGCTGTTTTACATATAAATTAGTCCCAACCATCGTTTCATTTTATCGTGGTGTTCTTTATTATCATTAAAACAGACACCATTGTCACTTAGTAAATACAAACTGAAGATGATACGGAGACAAGGGTATTGCAGCCATCCCTAGCCTGCGAGAGTACTTCTTCCTTTTCCCCTTTCGACAGAATGGAGTTAAAAATGGTCAAGACAAAAGGACATATATTTACACATTCAGATCATGATGTGTTTTTAATGAGATGACTGTGTCTGAGTTCTCTGGCATGACGAAGTGCATCTCTGCTTAATAAGTAACTGGGGTATTTCGCCCTTTCGAGTTCGAGGGTTGTGGTCATAGGGGTCATAGGGGTTTAAAAAAGATAATCTAAAATAAAAACCATGGTGGGATGGATTTGTAATTAAAATTGTTTAATTAAGATTAAAGCAAAAAATAAAAGTTTTTGTTTTTACATTTGTTGTTGTGTAGTTTTGTAAAATATTTTAAGGCACTTACTTATGTGAGCATCGTAAGAATTTCCATGAAATTTTCCCTAAAGACGAAATTTATATAAAAGTTTTACTTAAGACAAAATTTCCAAAAAGTTTTCTCTAAAGACAAAATTTCCATGAAATTTTTTCTAAAGACAAAATTTCCATGAAATTTTCTCTAAAGACAAAATTTCCACTAAAATTTCTCTAAAAACAAAATTTCTACAAAATTTTCTCTAAAGACAAAATTTCCATGAAATTTTCTCTAGACAGTTCTTTGAGAGACTTTGTGCGGTTCGGTCGCTTTCGGATCACCAAATTGTATATTGTGCATAGTAAATTTTCTATTTTTATTACTGTTCTTTCTCTACAAGTGAAGTGCTCTCGTTGTTTTACAAAAGAGCTCTTTTTCGAAACTTGAATTGAAAAGAAGTTAAAGCAAAATGCCCCGCGCTGCCAAACCTTTGGCGCGCCCAATGGGGAGAAAAACTTTAAAAAGACAAAAATGTCGTTCAGTGCCTTTAAATATTGATTTCATTGGTGCAACATCTTCATCTTATAACAGATATGATGAACTGTCCAGCGTTGAGGACATGGATGAACCCTACGAATCTAACATAAATACGGTAGAAAGTCCGTACAAACCCCCTCCGATCGTAACTGATATTAACGTTCCACTACGAGAGATTCAGCATTTATTGGGCAACGACTGCATCTTTAAACGTACTTCGATTGGCGTGAAAGTCTTTCCCCAAACTAAAGATAAGTTTAAATTTTGTGTCGAAGCATTAAAAGAAGCTAAAATAGAATTTCACACCTTTAATGCAAAGGAAGACAAATTATACACCACTTTTATCTACGGCTTACCACGGATAAAGACTGATGATATCATTGCCGAGTTACGCACTTATAACTTATCACCTACGTCTGTGGAAGAAGTAAAAACTCGATACAGTTCTGAAAACGACGCCGTCTACAGAGTTAAATTTGCATGCAAGTCATTTACTCCAAGCTCGTTAAATAGCATTAAGGCTATATCCAATGTCATTATTACTTGGAGAAAGCAGAGACCCAAGAATGGTAACAAGCCAACTCAGTGTTGGAACTGCTTAATGTACGGTCATGGTGGACAACACTGCAACCGTAAACCTGCATGCATGACTTGTGCCAATCATCATCCAACGAAAGATTGCCCCTTTACGCAACACAACAAGAAACCAGCAGTATTCACTTGCTTTAATTGCCGAAAGCAGGGATATGAAAGAACCGATCATTCGGCAAACGACGTAAACTGTCCACTTCGCTCTCACTATTTGGAAGTTAGAGCAAAGGTAACCGCTGCACCTAGAAATAGAAATACGAGACCTCAACGGAATAACAACAACCACATGTCAACACCTGCAGCCCCCGCTCGGCATACCGCAATCGGCAATGCATCCCAACAGCGTGGGAACAGTTCTTATGCTGGAGTGACACGCAATATGAACAGTGATCTCTTTGATATTGATGAGCTGTTCAACATTTTCTCATCTGCTCTTGATGAACTAAGTCATTGTACAACAAAAATTCAACAGATACAAGTAATAATGTCTCTTATAAAGTACGCCCATGACATTCGATAACTCGTCGCAACTCAATTTACTTCACTGGAACGCTAATGGCATTACTACTTACACTCTTCAAAGACAACTAGAGAATCTCTTAACAGCCAAAGACATACACATTGCATGCTTAAATGAAACCTTACTCAAAGAGAATCACAAGACTTATTTTAGAAATTATTTTGTTTATCGCAACGATAGATTAGGATGTAGAGGGGGAGGGGTAGCCCTTTTGGTTCGTAAAGGCCTTAATCATTCGCTGCTTCCAATAACAAAAACTACTATAGTTGAAAACATATCTGTGGATATTATAATAAACAGAACACACGTTATAGTCACCTCAGCATACTCCCCCAAATTCAGCAGGAATTTTCGTAATGACATCTCAGCCTTAACACCATGCAGCAGGGATTTTATTGTTCTTGGTGACCTCAACGCCAAACATGTTTCATGGAATTGTCGAAATAATAACACATCTGGTCTTGTGTTGAACGATTTGCAGCAAAATTCAAATTTCTTCGTATATTATCCTTTAAACCACACACTATACCCCCACCAAGCAAACAGACACGCATCCACTGTAGACATTGCACTAAGTAACGTTACGGTTCCACTTAGGTTGGAAACTTTGGACTACGAACTGCCGTCAGACCACCGTCCGATTGTATGCTCAATACAATGCCCGTCTATTCTTTCTAATGATTCAAATGCTCATTCGAATAAGAAAACTAATTGGAAAAGATTTAAAAATATAATAGATAGAAGCATCGGCTCATCTATGACCATATACACCAGCAAAGAGTCAATTGATCATGAAATTGAAAATTTTAAAAATCTTCTTATCTCTGCGAGGAACAATTCTACAATTTCGACTGTAGTCAATAGAAGCTGCTCCTTGCCAAATCATATCTTGCGTTTGATTGGGCAGCGAAAAAAGTATAAAAGGAAAGAACAACGCTCAAATAGTGCCCAGCAGATTCTCTTTTACAAACAATGTGTGAGTTTTCTCTCGCATTCTATAAACAAAAGAATCAACGATGAAAGAAATAGGAAATGGAGCAGCCTATTAGAAAATCTGAGACCAGGAGACAAAAAATTTTGGAGTCTAAGTCGCTCATTAAGAGGTAAACGCCGCCAAAACATTTCCCATTTAATGGAAAATAACATTAAAGTTATCACCGACCCTGAGAAAGCGGAACTACTGGCAAAAACTTTCATTAAATCTCATACATTAACCTTAAATTATTCTGACCCAATAGATTCAACTGTGGAATCTGCCGTTGCTAATATTTTGATTGAACCTCCAAACAGTGAGGATATAGTTCCGGCAGTTATGCCTGAAATTTCCTTTATTCTATCATCATTAAAAACTTCAAAGGCACCAGGATTTGACGATATATCTAACTCTATGCTAAAAAATCTTCCCATTAAAGGTGTCAAACTATTGACTAACTTATTTAACAGCTGCATTTCACTGAATTACTTTCCAAAAGATTTCAAAAAAGCTAAAATTATTCCGATTCGTAAACCGAACAAACCAATCCATAATGCCTGCAGCTACAGACCCATTAGTCTTCTGAGTAACATTGGGAAGATATTTGAAAAAATAATATTTAACAGACTGAGGGAATTTACTGCAATGCATAATACCATAACTGAAAAACAGTTTGGTTTTAAAAAAGGCCATAATACGGTTCATCAGGTTGGCAGAATTAAAAACAGAATTACAACAAACAAACGTTTGAAGAAATCTACAGGAGTAGTTCTATTGGACATAGAGAAAGCATTCGACACCGTGTGGCATAGGGGCCTCCTCTACAAATTACTGTCTGCAAATATTCCAAGATATATTTGGAAAATCGTCGCAGATTTTTTAACCAATAGGTCTTTTGCTGTTTCAATAAATACGAGTACCTCCTCGTTTAAGAATTTACCGGCTGGGTTACCTCAAGGCTCCATACTTTCCCCCATTCTTTACTCTCTATATACGTCTGATTTTGTACCGCCTAGAGAGGTAGATGTTGCATACTATGCGGATGATACTGCCCTCATATCCACAAGTAAACTGACCAGTGCCTTGCTCAAGAAAATGGAAAGAAGTTTTATTGCTTGCAGTAAATATTTCTATAAATGGCGAATTAAAATTAATGATCAAAAAACGCAAAGCATAATTTTTCCATGGAACAAATCACCCAAAAGAGTCCCATCAAGACAGCTACTGTTAAACAACAACTCTATAACCATTCAGGACGAGGTTAAATATCTTGGTGTGATACTGGACAAAAAGTTAACCTTTCGGCAACATATCGAAAAGTCCTGTGAAAAGGCTGTTAAAGCCTTTAGAGCTTTATGGCCTTTGCTAAACAGACGTTCATTACTAAGTCACAAAAATAAAAATCTGATATATAAATGCGTTATTAGACCTATCATTTCATTTGCATCACCCATTTGGTGCAAAGCTGCAAATACACACCTTAAACGTCTACAGATCATCCAAAATAAATGCTTGAAAATGATTAATAACAAACCATGGCATCACCCCACCACACATTTACATAGGGAGACTGGATATGAACTATTTTCCTCATTTATACGAAGACTCAATGAAAACTACTTCGAAAAACTATCAAATACTCCTTATGAAATACTAAGAGAGTGTAATGAAATATCTTAGATAATAAACGTAATTTACCAAACTAAAAATATAGTTAATAGATAACTATTTTATGAATAATTATCCTATACTCTATATTTTTTAATTTTGTTTGATATCTCCTTTAATAAAATTTCATATGAGGTTTTTTCGAATCCTTTTTGCCTTAAAATGATCAATTGTAAAAGTAACATAAATATTAAAGTAACTCAATTGTTGAAATATCATACTGATAAAACTCAAACATTAGCCTATAAGTATCTTACCCTAGAGATAAAAAAATGTTAATTTTAGATAAATAAAACTGAAACTGAAACTGATGAAATTTTCTCTAAAGACAAAATTTCCATGAAATTTTCTCTAAAGACAAAATTTCCATGAAATTTTCTCTAAAGACAAAATTTCCATTAAATTTTCTCTAAAGACAAAATTTCCATGAAATTTTCTCTAAAGACAAAATTTCCATGAAATTTTCTCTAAAGACAAAATTTCCATGAAATTTTCTCTAAAGACAAAATTTCCATGAAATTTTCTCTAAAGACAAAATTTCCATGAAATTTTCTCTAAAGACAAAATTTCCATGAAATTTTCTCTAAAGACAAAATTTCCATGAAATTTTCTCTAAAGACAAAATTTCCATGAAATTTTCTCTAAAGACAAAATTTCCATGAAATTTTCTCTAAAGACAAAATTTCCATGAAATTTTCTCTAAAGACAAAATTTCCATGAAATTTTCTCTAAAGACAAAATTTCCATGAAATTTTCTCTAAAGACAAAATTTCCATGAAATTTTCTTTAAAGACAAAATTTTCTCTAAAGACAAAATTTTCTCTAAAGACAAAATTTCCATGAAATTTTCTCTAAAGACAAAATTTCCATGAAATTTTCTCTAAAGACAAAATTTCCATGAAATTTTCTCTAAAGACAAAATTTCCATGAAATTTTCTCTAAAGACAAAATTTCCATGAAATTTTCTCTAAAGACAAAATTTCTATGAAATTTTCTCTAAAGACAAAATTTCCATGAAATTTTCTCTAAAGACTAAATTTCCATGAAATTTTCTCTAAAGACAAAATTTCCATGAAATTTTCTCTAAAGACAAAATTTCCATGAAATTTTCTCTAAAGACAAAATTTCCATGAAATTTTCTCTAAAGACAAAATTTCCATGAAATTTTCTCTAAAGACAAAATTTCCATGAAATTTTCTCTAAAGACAAAATTTCCATGAAATTTTCTCTAAAGACAAAATTTCCATGAATTTTTCTCTAAAGACAAAATTTCCATGAAATTTTCTCTAAAGACAAAATTTCCATGAAATTTTCTCTAAAGACAAAATTTCCATGAAATTTTCTCTAAAGACAAAATTTCCATGAAATTTTCTCTAAAGACAAAATTTCCATGAAATTTTCTCTAAAGGCAAAATTTCCATGAAATTTTCCCTAAAGACAAAATTTCCATGAAATTTTCTCCAAAGACAAAATTTCCATGAAATTTTCTCCAAAGACAAAATTTCCATGAAATTTTCTCTTAAGACAAAATTTCCATGAAATTTTCTCTTAAGACAAAATTTCCATGAAATTTTCTCTTAAGACAAAATTTCCATGAAATTTTCTCCAAAGAAAAAATTTCCATGAAATTTTCTCTAAAGACAAAATTTCCATGAAATTTTCTCTAAAGACAAAATTTCCATGAAATTTTCACTAAAGACAAAATTTCCATGAAATTTTCTCTAAAGACAAAATTTCCATGAAATTTTCTCTAAAGACAAAATTTCCATGAAATTTTCTCTAAAGACAAAATTTCCATGAAATTTTCTCTAAAGACAAAATTTCCATGAAATTTTCTCTAAAGACAAAATTTCCATGAAATTTTCTCTAAAGACAAAATTTGAGTGGAATTTTCCCTAACAATAAAATTCCCATAAAATTTTCTCGGGAGACAAAATTTCTCTAGAGAAAAAATTTCTATTATTTTCGCCACATACAAAACTTCCATGTAATTTTCGCCAAAGACAAAATTTCCAAGAAATTTTCTCCAAGGAAAAAAATATTTGTAGTGCCCTTTCCTTTCGGAAAGTACCTTTTACTTTGGGAAAGAGTAGTTTTAGTACCCCTTCTTTTAGGAAGGGGTAGTTTTAGTACTCTTTCCTTTGGCAAAGTGTAGTTCTAGTACACTTTACTTTGGAAAGAGTAGTTTTAGTACCCTTTTTTTTGGGAAAGGGTAGTTTTAGTACCCGTTCCTTTGGGAAAGGGTTGCTTTAGTAGCCGTTCCTTAATGAAAGGATAGTTTTAGTACTCCTTTATTTGGGAAAACGTAGTTTTAGTACTCTTTCCTTTTAGGAAAGAGTAGCTTTAGTACACTTTCTTTTGGGATGGGGTAGTTTTAGTACTCTTTCTTTGAGAAAGGATAGTTCTGGTACCCTTCCTTTGGGAAAGGGTTGTTCTGGTACCCTTCCTTGGGGAAATGGTACCCTTTCCTTTAAGAAATGGTAGTTTTAGTACCTTTTTCTTTAGGATAGTGTATTTTAAGCACCCTTTACTTTGGGAAATGGTAGTTTTCGTACTCCTTCCTTTGGGAAAGGGGAGTTTTAGTAGTCTCTCCTTTTGGGAAATGGTACTCTTTCTTTTGGGAAAGGATAGATTTAGTACACTTCCTTTTGGGAAAGGGTAGTTTTAGTACCCGTTTTATTGGAAAAGGGTAATTTTTGTTGGGAAAAGGGTACTAACTTTCGATTGGGAAAGGGTACTAACTTTCGATTGGGAAAGGGTAGTATTATTACCCTTTCGTTTGGGAAAGTGTAGTTTTAGTCCCTTTCCTTTGGGTAAGGGTAGTGTTAGTACTATTTCCTTTCGGAGTGGGTAGCTTTAGTACTCTATTCTTTGCGAAATGGTAGTTTTAGTACCCTTTTCTTTGGGAAATTGTAGTTTTGGTACTCCTACCTATGTGAAAGGATAATTTTTAGTACTCTCTTCTTTTGGGAAAGGGTACTCTTTTTTAGGGAAAAGGTAGTATTAGTACTCTTTCCTTTCGGAGAGGCTAGTTTTAATACCCATTCTCTTGGGAGAGGTTAGTTTTAGTACCCCATCCTTTGGGAAAGGGTAGTTTTAGTACCCGTTTCGTTGAGAAAGGGTACTTTTAGTAACCGCTTTGTTGGGAAAGAGTAGTTTTAGTACCGGTTTCTTTGAAAAAGGGTAGCTTTAATACTCTTTCCTTTTGGGACATCGCAGTTCCTGCACACTTCCTTGGGGAAAGGATAGTTCATGTACCCTTTCTTGAGGAAAGGGTTGTTCTGGTACCCATTTCCTTGTGCAGGGGTTCTGGTGCCGTTCCTTTTGGGAAAAGTTAGTTCTGGTACCCTTCTATTGGGGAAATGTTACCCCTTCCTTTGGCAATGGGTAGTTTTAGTACCCTTTCCTTTGGGAAAAGGTGGTTTTAGTACCCGTTTCTTTGGGAAAGCCTAGTTTTAGTACCCGTTGCTTTGGAATAGGGTAGTTTTAGTACCCATTCGTTTGAAAAGGGTAATTTTAGTACCCATTCGTTTGAAAAAGGGTAGTTTGAGTACCAGTTTCTTTAGAAAAGGGTATTTTTAGAACCCGATCCTTTGGAAAAGGTTGGGTTTAGTACCCCTTCCTTTGGAAAAGGGTAGTTTTAGTACCCGTTCCTTAGGAAGAGAATAGTTTTAGTACCCATTACTTTTGAAAAGATTACTTTTAGTACCCGTTCCTTTTGAAGAGGGTAGTTTTAGTATGCGTTTCTTTGAGAATTTGTATCCTTTTTTTGGGAAAGTTTAGTTGTAGTACCCGTTCCTTTGGGAAAGGGTAGTTTTAGTACCCGTTCCTTAGAAAGAGAATAGTTTTAGTACCCGTTCCTTTTGAAACGATTAGTTTTAGTACCCGTTTCTTTTGAAAAGATTAGTTTTAGTACCCATTACTTTTGAAAATATTAGTTTTAGTACCCGTTCATTTTGAAAAGGGTAGTTTTAGTATGCGTTCCTTAGGAAAAGAATAGTTTTAGTACCCGTTCCTTTTGAAAACATTAGTTTTAGTACCCATTACTTTTGAAAAGATTAGTTTTAGTAAACGTTCCTTTTGAAAAAGGGTAGTTTTAGTAGGCGTTCCTTTGATAATTTGTATCCTTTTTTTGGGAAAGTTAAGTTTTAGTACACGTTCCTTTGGGAAAGGATACTTTAAGTGCCCTTTCCTTTAAGCAAGGTTAGTTTTAGTATCCGTTTCTTTCGGAAAAGGCATTTTAAGTACCCTTAACTTGCCATGCAATTTTCTCTAAAAACTAAATTTCCATGAAATGTTCTCTAAATATATAATTGCCATTAAATTTTCTCTAAAGACAAATTTTTCTAGAAATTTTATCTAGAAACAACATGTTTGTGATATTGATTCTAACGATTAAATTTATATGATTTTTTTTAGAATTTTTCTCTTAATCTTCTTAAGAGAAAAATTTCATATTTTCATAAATTTCTCGCAAAAGTATTTTTTTTTTATATTTTCTGTTTAAAGTTGCTTCATTTCAATAATTTGTCATTTCTTGAAATATTTACTTTGTTAAATTTCCTTTATATATATGAAAAAAATTGGTTTTTCTTTGTTATTTACTGACACGCTTTTATGGCAATTGCCAAAAAAGCGTGAAACACCTTATTTGTTTTGAAGCCCCAGCTATTCACTGCAATCGCTAGTCAGCCGCCCATGTCATTATGTCTACCGCTTTTTAGGGTAAATAAAAATTGAATACGGCGAAGAGCTAAATGTACTGGGGGCATGTCACACTTATCGTTGGCCGACAACTGTGGGATGCAAACATTTGTTTACGCATTTTCGAATAAACAATTCGCGTGCGGTTCGTGGTCTCGTTCAGGAATTCCGGCAGTTGGAGGAAACATTCACTCCACTTTGCCGATGGCAAGGAAAATTGAATGAAAACTGGCGGTTGGTTAACAGCTCAGTGGGTGGTGGTGGCATGTTGCCTCATATAATGAAGATTTCTCTTAATTTTGTTATTGTTGTCAAGTTTTATTTGCTGTTAGGGTTTCAAAATATACTCGTCCGTATGTATAGTATACATACATATATATGGCAAAGTTTGTATGCCACATTGCCAGATTATTGTATACCTTATGGCATAAATATTTGCTAATGCTGGTTACCTAAATAATTCTGCCAATTGTCATATAGGCACGTTGGAAAAATGGTTGGTATATGTTGGCGGCTAAAGGGAGATAGGAAAAACGAAAACAAAAATTGGAAATGTGTCTTTTATATTGGCCATAAATTGAAATTTTGCAAAAAAAAATAGTGTTGTCAAGATTAACAAAAACGGGAAAATTGCCTTATAGGGAGTGAGACTAGAATTATGTCACTGGGGTTCGCTGTTCACAAGTCAATGACAACTTTAGTTTCAAAAACTGGTCCTTCACCATGGACTATTCGCACCGGCCAAACTTGACATATATATATTGGGTTGCCCAAAAAGTAATTGCGGATTTTTTAAAAGAAAGTAAATGCATTTTTAATAAAACTTAGAATGAACTTTAATCAAATATACTTTTCTTCTAAAGCAAGCTAAAAGTAATAGCTGATAACTGACAGAAGAAAGAATGCAATTACAGAGTCACAAGCTGTGAAAAAATTTGTCAACGCCGACTATATGAAAAAATCCGCAATTACTTTTTGGGCAACCCAATAATTTTGTATATTTTGTCTATTACCCTTTAAAGTCAATAACATGTCTACTTAATAGTCAGTGTTGAAAGCTTTTTACTTAAATTTAAACCCTAAATATGATTCCAGCTTTCCTATTATCCCAACCAGTAAATGGTGACAAGTCAAAGAACCAAAGTCAAGCAGAAATTAAGCTATTGAAATGGACTTTTCCTAAACCATATGTAAATAAGTGAATTTCTCTCATCTGAATAAAGTCCAACAAATTCTCGTTATTTCAATTATTTCCATTGTTTTGTTATTTCCTCGTTGTTTTAATTCAAATTTCATCCCAATAGCCCACCCTTCCTACCAACTTTTGTTGTTCAATTCTGCTGTGAATATCAAAAAACGATTTGCATTCGCTCTGCATTATTTGGACATTGCTTTGTGGCTGCAGTATACGCATGGCCATTATGGTCATTATTTTGTGGTAAAGTTTATTAAATTATTTATTAAATATAACAAAGCAGCAAAAACAAAAGTAGCAATATTCCGTATTATGCAAATGGTTATTTGTGTTTATAAATTAACTGAAACCCAAGGCTTGCATTTTATATTTCAATTAGCTGAAAGACCAATATAAATTGACAAAATCATAAACATGTATAATTTTAAAGCATTTTAATGGATTTTGAAATTTATACATTTTTCGCATTTCCTTTTGGTGGCAAAATATGTGAATTTATGCCAGAAGAGGTAAATTTATGGATGCCGCTTCGAACGTGTATTGCTCTGCCTGTCTGTGCGTAAGACGGCAGTAACTCCAGTAAATATAGGTCTGTATGTCTACAAAACTCCTGTAAGTATGGTTTAGTTTTTCGTCCAATTTCGTTAGAATTTTGTATGGAGAGTTGCTTATGGCCGACTAATATGCTAAACGCAAACTTGGAAGTTGTTATAATAACAAAACGTGCGAAAAGGAGAAGTCCTCGGTAGGGTTTGGTCCTGCCGATTCTCTAGAACCTCTCCATAATCAAATTTTTATACATCTTAACAATGAACGATAAGAAATAAATCGCATATACCGACCCACAGTGGGATGGAGCAAAAAATTAGTGAAAATAAATCAACCCTTTTTTCAACGGATAATAATATCTTCCGAATATTATTTGTAGGGTTTTTTGAGCACTTTCTAGCAAATAAAAAAAGTTTGAAAATCGAACCATAAATGCACTTTTGCCAGTCCGAACTAAATTTTTAAGAGCCGGGGCGACCACACCAATGAACCTTCGTGCGCTCTAAGGCCCTAGAAATTTTGAACATAAGCAGGCTAACACCTCAGCTAAAACTCGTA
Source organism: Stomoxys calcitrans (assembly GCF_963082655.1). Lineage (NCBI taxonomy): Eukaryota > Metazoa > Arthropoda > Insecta > Diptera > Muscidae > Stomoxys > Stomoxys calcitrans. The sequence continues at coordinate 14,532,537 of NC_081556.1, read as the reverse complement.
AAATTTCATGAACATGTCTTTATCCTTTCAAAAATGGCAGATTTATTTCTACTTATTGTTTTTTCTTCAACCCACTGTGCGACATTGTCGTGCTGTTATTCCGAGGGAAATATCTGTTGACGATTAATAACACATCCATTACTTATGATTTTGATGGGTCCATATAAAGTATTAGTCCTCATATAAACATTTGTACTAAACAAATATTTAATCTTTTTTTTATTAAAAACTATTATTTTTTTTTCTTTTCTTCTAGGTAAGTTACTCGCTTAATAATTGTTTCCATAAAAAGTGGATCCAGGTAAATAAATATTCCATTCTTTATGCCCCACTTTTACTGAAAATCAAAATTCATTCAACAAAAGTTCATAGAATATAGTCCAGATCGGAAGATATGTCGATGAATTTGTCATATGTAGACCTTGATACATTAAAATGTAAAATATTATGGAAAGGCTCAAAAAGTACTCTTAATCAAGGAAAAGTGTGCTAAAACTACCCTTTTCCAAGAGAAAGGGTACTAAAACTACCCTTTCACAAGGAAAGGATACTAAAGCTAGCCTTTCCCAAAGGAAGGTGTACTTAAAGTACCCTATCCCAAAGGAAAGGAAACTTAAATACCAAACGAAAATGTACTAAAACTACCCCTTCCCAAAAGAAAGGGTACTAAACCTGCCCTTTCACAAATAAAGGATACTAAAGCTACCCTTTCCCAAAGGAAGGTTAAAGTGCCCTTTCCCAAAGGAAAGGAAACTTAAACTACCCGTTTTTCTATGGAAAGTTTACTAAAACTACAATTTCCCAAGGGAAACGGTATGAAAGCTACTCTTTCCCAACGAAAAGGTTACAAAAACTGAAGTTTCCCAAATAACCACTTCCCAAGGGGAAAGAGCACTAAACCCTTTCCCAAGGGAAAGGGCACTAAACCCTTTCCTAAGGGAAAGGGCATTAAAACTACCTTTTTCCCAATGGAAAGGACATTAAAAACAAGTAAAAAGACTAAGTTCGGCCGGGCCGAACTTTGTAGCCATATCTAAAAATAAACCGATCCGAACCATATACGACACGGATGTCGAAAAGCCTAACATAAGTCACTGTGTCAAATTTCAGTGAAACTGGATTATAAATGCGCCTTTTATGGCGCCAAAACTTTAAATCAAGATATCGACTAAATCGGGACCGATTTGGGTCAAATTGCAGGAAAGATTCGAAGAGCCTAACACAACTCATTGTCCCAAATTTCGGCGACATCGGACAATGAATGCACCTTTTATGGACCCAAAAACCTTAAATCGGCGGATCAGTGTATATGAGAACTAAGACTATCCTCTCCTAAAGGAAAGTGTACTAAAACTACCCTTTTCTAAGGGAATGTGTACTAAAGCTACCTTTTTCCAAAGGAAAGGGTACTAAAACTGCACTTTTCCAAAGGAAGGAGTACTTGAACTATCCTTTCCCCAGGAAAGGGGTACCAAAACTACCCTTTCACAAGGGAAGGCGAACTAAAAGTACCCCTTCCCAAATGAAAGGGTACTAAAACTGCCCTTTTCCAAAGGCAAGGTTACTAAAACCACACTTTCACCAAGGGAAGGCGTATAAAACTAGCCTTTTTCTGGGAATAGGGTACTAAAACCAACCTCTCCCCAGGAAAGGGATACTAAGACTACTCTTTCCCAAGAGAAGGGGTACTAAAACCACCCTCTCTCATGGTAAGGGGTACTAAAACTACTCTTTCCTAACTGAAAGGGTGCTAAAATAATCCTTCCCAACAGTACTCAAACTACTGAAACTACCCTTTTCCAAAGGATAGGATATCCTTTCCCAAAGAACCACCCTTTCCCAAAGAAGAGGACACTAAAACTACACTTTCCCAAGGAAAAAAAAACTACCCTTTCTCAAATGAAAGGAGTACTAAAACTCCCCTTTCCCAAAAGAAGGAGTACTAAATCTGCCTTTTCACAAAGAAAAGAATACTAAAGCTACCCTTTCCCAAAGGAAAGTGTACTAAAACTAAAGGGTACTTAAACTACCCCTTCCTAAGAGGAGGGTACTAAACCAATCCTTCCCAAGAGAAACAGTGCTTATCATACCCTTTCCCAAGGGAAAGTGTACTTAAACTACATTTTCCTAAAGGAAATCCTTTCGCAAAGGAAGGGGGTACTAAAACTACTCTTTCCCTTTGCCAAAGAAATGGGTACTAAAGCTACCCTTTCCCAAAGGAACAGTTACTACAGCTTCCCTTTTCCAAAGGAAAGATTACTACAGCTTCCCTTTTCCAAAGGAATGGGTACTAAAACTAACCTTTCCCAAAGGAAGAGGTACTAAAAATACCCTTTCCGAAAGGAAAAGGTACTAAAACTGTCCTTTACCAAGGGGAATGGTACTTTCCCAAAGAGAAAGTTTATTAAATCTACCCTGTCCCAAGAGAAAGTTTATTAAAACAACCCGTTCCCAAATGAGAGGGTACCAAAACTACCATTTCCCAAAGGAAAGGGTACTAAAACTAACCTTCCCCGAAGGAAAGGGTACTAAGACTACCTTTTCACAAAGGAAAATATACTAAAACTTCCTTTTGCTATAGGAAAGTAAAGTAAGTAAATGTAAATTTTTCAAAGGAAAAGATACTAAAACTACGTTTTTCCAAGGAAAGGGTACTAAATCTACCCTTTCCCAGTGGACCCTTTCCCAAAAGAAGGGGTACTAACATTACGTTTTCCCAAAAGAGGGGTACTGAAATTACCCTTTCCCAAAAGAAGGGTTCTAAATCTATCCTTTCCCAAAGGCACTACAAGCTAACCTTTCTCTAGGAAAGGCATACTAAAACCACCCTTTCCCAAAGGAAAGGGTAATAAAACAGCCCTTTTCCATGGAAAAGGGTGCAAAAACTTCCCTCTCCCTAGATAAAAGGTACAAAAGCAACCCTTTTTCAGAGGAAAAGGTTCTAAAACTATCCTTTCTCAAAGGAAAGGGTACTAAGATTACCCTTTCCCAAAAGGGTACCAAAATTTCCCATCCCAAAGGAAAGGGTACAAAAATTATCCTTTCCCAAAAAAAAGGTACTAACACTACCCTTTCCCAAAAGAGGGGGTACTGAAACTACCCTTTCCCAAAGGAAAATGTACAAAAAACTGCACTTTCCAAATAGAAAGGGCACTAAAACTACCCTTTTCCCAAGAAATATGTACTAAAACTACCCTTTCCTTTGGGAATTACCCTTTCTTAAAGGAATGAGTACTAAAACTACCCTTTTCCAAAAGTAGAGGTACTAACACTACCCTTTTCCAAAAGAGAGGGTACTGAAACTACCCTTTCCCAAAGGAAGGGGATCTATATCTACCCTCTCCCAAAGGATAGTGTACAAAACTACCCTTCCCCAAAAGAAAGGGTACTAAAACTACCCTTCCCCAAAAGAAAGGGAACTAAAACTTCTCTTTCCAAAAAGAAAGGGCATTAAAACTTCCCTTTTCCCAAGAAAAGTGTACTAAAACTACCCTTTCCCAATGGAAAGGGTACTAAAGTTACCCTTTCCAAAAGGAAAGGGTACTAAAACTACCCTTTCGTAAAAGAGGAGGTACTGTAACTACGCTTTCCCAAAGAAAAAGGATCTAAAACTAACCTCTCCCATAGGATATTGTACTAAAACTAACATTTTCCATTGGGAAGTGAACTAAAACTACCCTTTCGAAATGAAAGTGTAGTGAAACTACCCTTTTCCAAAGGAAGGGCACTAAAACTACAATTTCCCAAAGAAAAGTGTACTGAAACTACCCTTTCTCAAAGGAAAGGGTACTAAGACTACTTTTTCCCAAAGGAACGGGTGCTAAAATACCCTTTTGTAAAGGGTACTATAACTAACCTTTCTCCAAAGAAAGGGTACTAAAACTACCCTTTCCCAAAGGAAAGGGTACTAAGGATTCTTTCCCAACTGAAAGGATAGTTTTTACCTGCGAAGTTATTAATTCTAGTATACATTAATGGAAATATGAATTTCTTTTTGTTGTTGATTGTCAGGTGGCTATTTTTATTCCAAATAGTTTTTGTTTGATTGTTGCAATTGGTCAACATGCTCAGATATGTTTTGGTAGATCTCACAAGATGAACCGCACTATCTGGCGTTTATGCGACCACTACGGGCGGTAACCATGTTGCTTTTCCATTTAGTATTTCTACCAGTGAATTAATTTTTTTATGTATCTGGCAATTTTAACACATTTTTTCCTTTGTTAGTGTTAAGCTAATTTTTATCGCATAAATTTAATACTCTCACCATTATTGCACATCATATTAGCCCCATTCTGGCGCACTGCTCCTGTAAGCAACGCTTTGATTCTTTATTGCCTTAAGAGAAATTATATTTCTCATATTAGCTATAAACAAAGCGTTTATGTTGTTAAGGTGTTGGTGTATAAACCCAATGCTCCTCTTTTTTCAGACTTGTGGCAAAGCTGTTGATGTTTTCACTTCTTATTATGTCATGAGGACAATCCTTGTTAGTAACATGGTGGTGGTGGTGGTATAGATGTTTGATGGGTTTGGCGGCACGGTCGTGCGCTCTATTATGCTTGCCTCGTTGTTGATGACATTTTGTGCTGCCAATAAACACAAGAATAACTTTAACACAGAATGTTAATATCCTTATAAAAATGATGATAATATTCTTAATAAAAATTAATTGCCACCATCAACAGCATCAGCACTATCATGGAAGGGGGTCGAAGGCACGAGAAATCTGCTCTTTGAGTTGTCACCTAATTTCTTTGGCACATGGAGGGGAGATTAGTTTTGGTTATGACTTGCCTTTGGGGTATGGCAAAGTAATAGTTTTCTATTAGATTTTTTCCTAGGGAGAGGGTAGTTCTATGTTGACCAACAATATTTTTGTACCAAGGACCTTAGAAACGAACAAATAGAGAAAGTGTCACTTTTCAATGGATAATTCACAGAAGTACTTTTCTTTTTGAGGAATTTAAGGGAGAAATGGAACTAGTTTGATTTGTGTTAGGTTTCTCTTTTCAATTTCCCCGAAAAAGGAAGATAAATTCCGAAAGCCAATCGAAGTTCAAGTTACCTGCTTGAATCCAAAACTTTAGAAATGTTTATTTTTCTTGCCTTGTCTTTTATTTATTGAGATGATTTCTTATGATAAAAACCAATTGTTGGCAATATAATTTAACACAGCTTCAATAACACGCTCAATGTGTGTTTATGACATCCATCACTTATTTCCCTCCCAAAAAAAAAGAGAAGCAAATTATTGGCCAAAAATATCCCATAAGGCACTCCATTCTAATGGAAAGTCATAAAGTGGGAAGTTTAATTTTATTATACCAAGAAAATGGCAAAAATTAAATAAAACCAACGCACCTGATGCCACAAAATATGTGAGTAACACACCACATGTAATTAAAGTACATTTCAGCAACATTTTCATAGGATGGCGCAAGGCAAGACAACACGAGCAGACGATGAAAAAAAATAAGTACCTACTCTCAGCGGAAACAAGAGAGGAAATTGATGCCCATCGAAGTGGAAGAGACAAAGAAAATGAAAAAAAAAAATTAAATAAAGACAAGCACCACATGTCCTTGAATCAAAAGCAACAGCAAGTAGACAAGAAGAAAATTGGTAATAAGAGGCCCCCAACTCCAGTTTTAGCCTGAAAACACCATCAGGCTTACAAGGTCACTAAAGTATGGGTTTCAACCATAACCACCAGTAAACAAGTCATGTGGTTATTGTCAGCATAGGCTTTATGATTTTGTATATAAACAGGATGAGGCCATGGAGGAAATGTGCTCAAGGCCAGTATTAATGGCGGCAGCGTAGCTTTTCAAAATTGCACACGTATGCTCTTATGTGGTGCCATCCAGAGTTCATTCAGCAAGAATTATCTTAATACGTATTCATTTTCATCTCAATCCCTGTTGAGATTACATTTCGATAGCACCAATCGATGCATATACAACCAGGGACACTGATTTTGTAAAGCTCATGATGTGAAATGTTATGGAAAAAGGCTATCCTATATGAAGCACAGTCGATGAGCACAGTTACATAGTCAAGAGATCATTTGTGTTTAGTGAAAATTTCATGGAAATTTTGTCTTTAGAGAAAATTTCATGGGAATTTTGTCTTTAGAGAAAATTTCATGGAAATTTTGTCTTTAGAGAAAATTTCATGGAAATTTTGTCTTTAGAGAAAATTTCATGGAAATTTTGTCTTTAGAGAAAATTTTGTAAAATTTTTGTCTTTAGGGAAAACTTCATGGAAATTTTGTCTTTAGAGAAAATTTCATGGAAATTTTGTCTTTAGAGAAAATTTCATGGAAATTTTGTCTTTAGAGAAAATTTCATGGAAATTTTGTCTTTAGAGAAAATTTCATGGAAATTTTGTCTTTAGAGAAAATTTCATGGAAATTTTGTCTTTAGACAAAATTTCATGGAAATTTTGTCTTTAGAGTAAATTTCATGGAAATTTTGTCTTTAGAGTAAATTTCATGGAAATTTTGTCTTTAGAGAAAATTTCATGGAAATTTTGTCTTTAGAGAAAATTTCATGGAAATTTTGTCTTTAGAGAAAATTTCATGGAAATTTTGTCTTTAGAGAAAATTTCATGGAAATTTTGTCTTTAGAGAAAATTTCAGGGAAATTTTGTCTTTAGAGAAAATTTCAGGGAAATTTTGTCTTTAGAGAAAATTTCATGGAAATTTTGTCTTTAGAGAAAATTTCATGGAAATTTTGTCTTTAGAGAAAATTTCATGGAAATTTTGTCTTTAGAGAAAATTTCATGGAAATTTTGTCTTTAGAGAAAATTTCATGGAAATTTTGTCTTTAGAGAAAATTTCATGGAAATTTTGTCTTTAGAGAAAATTTCATGGAAATTTTGTCTTTAGAGAAAATTTCATGGAAATTTTGTCTTTAGAGAAAATTTCATGGAAATTTTGTCTTTAGAGAAAATTTCATGGAAATTTTGTCTTTAGAGAAAATTTCATGGAAATTTTGTCTTTAGAGAACATTTCATGGAAATTTTGTCTTTAGAGAAAATTTCATGAAAATTTTGTCTTTAGAGAAAATTTCATGGAAATTTGGCTTTAGAAAAAATTTCATAGAAAATTTCAAAATTTCATAAAAAATTTCAAAATTCATGGAAATTTTGTTTTTAGAGAAAATTCCATGGAAATTTTGTCTTAAATTCGTACTTTACACTCAAGTACCTTTTATTTGAGACCTATATTGACCTGAGCGGTCTACGCTTCCGTCTGGTGGTCTTGGATAACTTGGAAGTCTCAAATCTGGATGTCAGATTTGGACAATACTCTAAAATAACTGTGTTTGAGTCCCATATTGAAGTGGATCTGTTTACATGTCCGCCTGGAAAGTTTCCTGACACTTGACTTTCAACTTTCATACCAGATTCGTACTCTGTTCGCGAGTTCCTACTTATATGGTACTTGTACCAAGACCCTAAAGGACTGTCTTCACATCCCTTAGAGGTTCTCCGAGTTGACTCCAAATTTGATTATGAGATTCATAATCTAATCTCAAATGCCTTTCATTTAAGACCCATACAACACTGATTGGTCTACATGCCCGTTTGCGGCGGTCGTTCCCCCATATTGATTGACACCAACAACAGTAGTTGGCTTAGGTCGATACAGCAATCTGTGAGATCTGTGTTCTTGAATATTGGGGTAAGAAGGAAAGTAGAGACAGGTCCTATACGGTTGGATGCCCGCGAATATGGTTGGATTTGATCATGTGCCGATTCTGGTCGTAACAGTAATCCCGAGGAGAGTTCTGCAACAGTAAAACGCATCGGCTTTTGCCTTGGTCAAATTGAACCTGGAGGTCTTGAAGGAGTGAGAAGTCCCAAATTTTGATACCAAATATCTACACTATTTCAATATAACTGCATTTGAGACCCATATTGAATCGGTCTATGTGTCCACCTGGGAAGTTTCGTGACACTTGGCTTTCAATTTTGATAACAAATTCGTTCTCTACTCGCAACTACCTACTCGTATTGTCCCAAGACCAAAAAGATCAGCGGGATTGCTCCCTAATACTTATCTCCAAATACAGTTATTTGATTCATAATCTACTTCCAAATTCCTTTCATTTAAGATCCATATTGCCCTGATAGGTCTACATGCCCGTTTGTGGCGGGCGTTCCCCCATGTTGTATAATGCAAATTTGCCCATGAGCATTCCATTAAGGAACAGGGGAAAACTTCACACATATCAATGAATGCAGTCCGATTCAAGTTTAAGCTCAATTATGAGGGACCTCTTTTCTATAGCCGAGTCCGAACGGCGTGCCGCAGTGCGACACCTCTTTTGAGGAGAAGTTTTTACATGACATAGTACCTCACAAATGTCGTCAGCATTAGGAGGGAAAAACCACTGCTGAAAATTTTTATGATGGTCTTGCCAGGATTTGAACCCAGGTGTTCAGCGTCATAGATGGACATGCTAACCTCTGCATAATACCAAAAACAATAGTTCGCATAAATCGATGCAGCCGTCTCCGATATCTGGAATTTTTAAAATTGGGGTTAGAACGAATACTGCGGTAGGCTCTATGCAGTTGGATGCGCGACAATGCCGGTGGATTTGACTATGTGCCGATTCTGGTCGTAACAGTTTTGCCTCGGTAAAACACCTTGCCTTTCGCTTCGGTAAATTGGACGTTTTGAAGGATACCAGACACTACTCCAAAATAACTGTATTTCAGTCCCACATTAAGGTGGATCGGTCTACATGTCCACCTAGAAATTTTCGTGATACATGGCTTTCAATTTTGATACCAAATCCATACTCTACTCACATCTACCTACTCATACTGTCCCTAGACCCCAAAGATCGGTCTACGGGGTTTTTAGGCAGTGCCTTTCTTTTGCCTTTCGCCTTGATCCAATTGGACTTGAAGGTTTTGAAGCATACCAGACTCTACTCCAAAATACATTGAAGCGGATCGGTCTACATGTCCAACTTGGAAGATTCATGATACATGGCTTTCAGTGTTTTTAGGCAGTGAGATGGCTCCCTAATACTTGGCTCCAAATACAATTCTTCGATTCATAATCTACTCCCAAATGGCTTTTATTCAAGACCCATATTGCCATGATCGGTCTGCATGCCCGTTTGGGGCGGGCGTTCCCCCAGGATGCTTAACATCAAACTTTTTTGTTCCAGATTTGTGTTTTTATGTATTTGTGTTGCCGCAAGGCAAAAAACAATAGTTCCCATAAATCGATGCAGCCAACTCCGAGATATAGCGCTTTTGAAAATTGGAGATGGATTGCTGCGATAGGCCCTATGATGTTGAATGCCCAACAATGTCGGTTGACTTGATTATGTGCCGATTCTGTTCTTAACAATCTTGACAAGGACAGTTCAGCTATGGCAAAGCGCCTCTCCTTTTGCGTTCTTTAAATTGATCTTGGAAACGTGCTTCGGACCTTCGGACCTCATTATCACTTGTTTGAGCTTCCTGACCTTGGTCTTAGAGTGCTTTTACATTCTGCTGAGGAAATTTTCGAATTAGGAGGTCCCCCTTGTCCGCACTTTTAATGATCTGCTTATGTGGTTCTTCTCAAGTTTAGGAACTGCTTCAAGTATGCTTCGGGCCTGCCATGAGGAGAGTTCCCTTCTATTTCACATCATTATCACTTGTTTGAGCTTCCTGACCTTGGTCTTAGAGTGCTTATACATCCTGCTGAGGAAATTTTCACATAGGGAGGTCCCCCTTGTCCGCGCTTCTAATGATCTGCTTATGTGGTTCTTCTCAAGTTCAGGAACTACTTCAAGGTTCCTTTCATTGACCAGACCATCGACCTGAAGCATTTTAAAGACGTTTAGATTTTGTCCTAGGAAAGGCGCTATCCGATTGAGCTGCCTTAGAGTTCCGACTTGGCTTAGGTCCCACTTTTGAATATTGTAAGAAAATGTTTACTGTTTTTGCCACTATGGCTTGTTTAGGATAGAGTTATGCCTTGTTTAGGATAGAGTTATGCTTCTAAAATGAGCTGTGTACATACTCCATAACACCACATTGCTCCTTTTTTCAAACAATATAAGCGACTAACCATCGTTTTGTTACAGAGGATGCAATTTTCATCGTTGAAACGAACTATGATAATGCTTTTTTCCTAAATAGCTTATGCGGCAACCCTTCGGTGCTTGCTGCTTGCTACTTATAAAGCTTTTGACAATAAAAAAACCCCAAGCCAATTTTCTTCTCTCTTCATTTCGATACTTTTTTTGTACCACTGTCTGGTATCATTTGCCAAACACAACAAGTGTCGTAATTTCAAGATGTTTACTTCAAATAACTGAATTTCGCAATTCTCTACAAAAAACTTTTTTTGCGTTGTATTATATGCTTAGCCTGAATACCATACCGGGGGGTTAACCAATGTTATTTCTGGATATTTCAATTTTTTTTTCTTGTGTGTGTTGTTTCTATTCTCGTGTAACACTTACATGCATGTCCCTTAGCTAAGGCATTACGCTTACAACATGACACAGGACATTCACATTAAACCACAACGACATTTTATATGGAATTTTATTGTGTTGCTCTTTGGTGGAGTATGTGTGGCATACTTATTTTGTGGTGTACTGGTATTTAGTAGGAAAAGGGTGTAGTAGCAGAGAATTGTAGCATAATTTGGCAGCGTTGTGATACCGAAGAAAATCGAAGTGTATGCTATTGTTTCCTGAAGAACTCTACTCTGCTATCAATCCAAATGAAATCCAGTTGCTTAGAATGGTTCAAAATATTACAATCAGTTGTGACACACTTATCAAGAGTTTAATATTCCTGTTTTATGACTTTAGTTTGAGTACGATTGATCTGATCTTTTCTTTTCGTGACTACAGGAATTGAGACTACAGTATTGTGGAGGAGAAATATCATGAAGTTGATTGGGACGGAGTGTATGGTCGAATTTTTGTAGATCAGCAATTTGAATTTCTTCAGTAGAATATCCTACTATTATACAATGTAACAGCTCCTATAAGAAGCAAGCATCAGACTTCATTCAATTCTATAAGCCATGGTTTAATTTCAACATTAAACAACATCCATTTCTTACAGAAACAGAGTTGGAAGAGGTACAAAACCCCAGAACTATACGAGGAATTTCGTTCTGCACACAGAATGGTGAATAGTTGCAACAATACCGATAAGACTGAATATTATTATACGCGCTTTAGTTCTACACTAGACTCGAAGAGGAGATGGAAGGTGATTCACGATATAGGTGTTGGAAGATCAAATACATCTGGGAATTATAATGGTGACGTAAACGAACTTAACAAGTCCTCAGTTAATATACCAACTGTTTAAGTTGATCCCTCTTTCAATGACACTCATGGTGGGCAACTAGGTGAGGGAATTTTCGAGTTCCGATGCGTTACTCATGAAGAGGCTGTGATGAGTTTTGTACAGGCTAAAATGAATGCCATCGGTTCTGACGGTATTGACCCAAGGTTCATATGCATACTTCTCTCGCCTACTGTCTCTTTTTATCTAAATTTTTTTAGCACTATCTTGACTTCTTGTATATATCCCACTTCTTGGAAACATGCTAGAATTATTCCCGTTCCTAAATCTAATACGTAATTCCGACCGATAGCGATGTTTTCATATCTTTCTAAGGTTTTCAAAAAGATAATACACTGGCAGATTTCGGAATATCACGATCGTACATCATTATTGAACGATAGCCCGACTACATATCGTTCAATAATGATGTACGATCGAGATATTCCGAAATCTGGCAGAAATCTGGACACTTCTATTAGGGTGCTAGCACAACTATGACCAGCGCGGAATATCTCTGCCAGATTTCGGAATATCACGGTCGTACATCATTATTGAACGATAGCCCGACTACATATCGTTTAATAATGATGTACGATCGAGATATTCCGAAATCTGGCAGAGATATTCCGCGCTGGTCATAGTTGTGCTAGCACCCTAATAGAAGTGTCCGTGTCAATTCGTAGTGAAATCGATTACAATAAGGTTTGTTTTCTTATCCTACTCGACAAAGCTTTCCACACCGTAGATCACCGGAATTTGTAGTTGAAACTCCGCCTGTTTTACACTTTTTCCGGACACATCGTCCAGGCTTATAGAGTCTTATGTGTCTAACCGTTCCCAATCGGTTTATTCTGGAGACGTGAGATCTGAACCATTGATCTGAACTAAGGGAGTAGCACAGGGATCTATCATAGACCCACTACCTTTCTTTACCAATGGTCCATAGTCGGGCAAACATGTATGCTGATGATGTGCAAATTTACCTAAGCAGCTCAGAGAAGGACGTTGATCGGAGCATCCGTAGACTTAATGAAGATCTACAATGTGTATGTAGATAGGCAAGAGCGAATGATTCACTTCTGAATCCTCAGAAATCGAAGTGTCTGATTATTCATAAGAATAAAGGATTCTCATTGCCGAATACTGGCATTTTTGTTAGTCTAGAGAAAATTGCCTTTGTTTCGAGTGCTGAAAATTTGGTCGTGGTGTTTAACAGGTCATTAAGTTGGACAGATCATGTAAATGTGGTTGTTGGGCAAACTTTTGTTACTCACTCGTTTACTCCGCCTAGTATTCGAGTCCCTTTGGCAAAGACTTTCGTGATTCCTGGACTGATATATGGTTGTGAGCTGTGGTGTGATTCGTTGAGCCGCCGGAAATTAAACAGATCGCAATTTTCATCCGCTCGTCTTCAAATTTGGTATAGGCATGTTTTTTGACCAAGAGACGAAGCCTATTGAAATTGGAAAAAATCGGTTCAGATTTGGATATAGCTTCCATATATATGTTCGTCCGATTTGCAGTAATAATGCAATAAGATAGTCATTTGTTAACCGATTCTCTTGATTTTTGGTAGGAAGGATTTTCTTATGTCTCTTGATATTAAAAGTGAATATTATAGAAATCGGTTCAGATTTGGATATAGCTCCCATATATATGTTCGTCCGATTTACAGTAATACAGCAATAAAATGGTCATTTGTTAACCGATTCTCAAGAAATTTGGCAGGAAGGATTTTCTTATGACCCTCAATTTTAATGATGAATTTTATAGAAATCGGTTCAGATTTGGATATAGCTCCCATATATATGTTCGTCCGATTTGCAGTAATACAGCATGAAAATGGTCATTTGTTGACCGATTCTTTTGATATTTGGTAGGAAGGATTTTCTTATGACCCTCAATTTTACTGGTGAATTGTATAGAAATCGGTTAAGATTTGGATAAAGCTCTCATATATATGTTCGTCCGATTTGCAGCAATACAGTAATAAAATGGTCATTTGTTGACCGATTCTCTTGGATATTTGGTAGGAAGGATTTTCCTATAGCTCTCGATGTTAAAAGTGAATATTATATAAATCGGTTCAGATTTGGATATAATTCGTCCGATTTGCAAATAATACAGCAATGAAATGGTCATTTGTTGACCGATTCTCTTGATATTTGGTAGGAAGGATTTTCTTATGACCCTTAATTTTACTGGTAAGTTTTATAGAAATCGGTTCAGATTTGGATATACCTCCCATATATATGTTCGTCCGATTTGCAGTAATACAGCAATCAAATGGTCATTTGTCAACCGATTCTCTCAAAATTTAGCAGGAAGGATTTTCTTATGACTCTTGAAATTACTGGTGAATTTCATAGAAATCTGTTCAGATTTAGGTATAGCTAACAAAAATATATTTCGCCCGATTTTCACTCCTAGACCCACTGCAAGCGCATTTATTGACCAATCTTCCCAAAATTTTGTACAACGCTTTCCTCGTTTTATCTAATTTCGATTAAATTTGGACCCGTGAGTTTTGGTAGATGTCTAACCTTTTTGTTGAATGTGGTCCAGATCGGACTATACTTGGATATACCTGCCATATAGACCGATCTCCCGATGTAGAGTGTTGAGCCCATTAAAGAAGCTTTTTTTATCCGATTTCGATCAAATTTGCAACAATGAATTTTGACAGATGTCTTACCTTTTTGTTGAATGTGGTCCAGATCGGACTATATTTGGATATAGCTGCCATATAGACCGATCTCCCGATGTGAAGTGTTATGCACATAAAAGAAGCATTATTTTATCCGATTTCGATTAATTTTGGAACAGTGAGTTTTGGTAGTTGTCTACACTTTTTTGTTGAATGTGGTCCAGATCGGACTATATTTGGATATATCTGCCAAATAGGCCGATCTCCCGATGTAGAGCGTGGAGTCCATAAATGGAACATTGTTCTCACATCCGATTTCGATGAAACAGCGAGCTTTAATATGCCTACTGTGATCCTACCCGAATATGATCCAGTTCGGACCATATTCAAATATGACTGCCATGTAGACCGGTCTGCCGATTTAGGGTCTTAAGCCCATGATATCATTTATTAGCCGATTTCGGGGAAATTAAGAATAGTGAGTTGAACTAGGAGGCCACCGTAGCGCAGAGGTTATCATGTCCGCCTATGACGCTGAACGCCTGGGTTCGAATCCTGGGGAGACCACCAGAAAAAAATTTTCAGCAGTGGCTTTCCCCTCCTATTGCTGGCAACATTTGTGAGGTACTATGCCATGTAAAACTTCTCTCCAAAGAGGTGTCACACTGCGGCACGTCGTTCGGACTCGGCTATAAAAAGGAGGTCCATTATCAGTGAGCTTAAACTTGAATCGGACTGCACTCATTGATATGTGAGAAGTTTGCCCCTGTTCCTTAGTTGAATGTTCATGGGCAAAATTAGCAATTAGATTTGGACTAGGACTCCTGTTGTTAGAACCAGCGATGGTTCAGATCGGGTCATTTTTACATATGACTTCCATATAGACCGATCTGCCGATTACGGGTCTTATGCCAATAAAGCGGCATTTATTATCCAATTTTAGTGAAATTTGAAACAGAGAATTGTATTAAGACTCTTGGTATCTGTGGTGAATATGATACAGATCTGGTTATTTACATACAGCGAGCCACAATGATTTGTTCTAAGATACCCGACATCCGACCCGAATATGGTCCACATCTGATCGTACTAGATGTAGCAGTTACACAAAGGGGCCCACAAAGTCAAAACTGGGGATCGGTTTATATGGGGGCTATATCGGTTCATATGGGGGCTAGACCATTTACAATCTCCAATGATCTACATCGATAAAAAGTATCTGTGCCGAATTTCGAACATTATAGTGATTTCAACAGACGGACTAACGGACAGCGGGCAGGGCTAAAACGAATTAGGACGTGATTCTAAGCCGATCTGTACATTTTTCAATGGATCTAGCTCTTCTCCTTCTTAGCGTCACACGATTGCACAAAGTTGTTATACCCTGTACAACAGTGGCGGTGAAGGGTATACGAAGCAAACTTAAGAGACGAATGTCTTACATCTCATTCATTTAGCCATGTTTCGAGAAGTTGTCATGGCATGACTAGTGGCATTTTCATTGGCTAACAAAATGCCAATGCTGTGTTTCAGGCCTTCTATAATGCAAGATGCCAGATGTTGAGTGTGTATATATTGGGTTGCCCAAAAAGTAATTGCGGATTTTTCATATAGTCGGTGTTGACAAATTTTTTCACAGCTTGTGACTCTGTTATTGCATTCTTTCTTCTATCAGTTATCAGCTGTTACTTTTAGCTTGCTTTAGAAAAAAGTGTAAAAAAGTATATTTGATTAAAGTTCATTCTAAGTTTTATTACAAATGCATTTACTTTCTATTAAAAAATCCGCAATTACTTTTTGGGCAACCCAATATATGAGCTCTCTTGTAACGTCAACTTTCATTAGTTTTTGGGCAACTGTTTTCCGCCGCTGGGTAGGGACACTTTGTTATCCATGGTACTATGCCCCATTTTGTTAGTATTAAACTTTCCTATTTTCATCCCTAAATACAGCACCCTATACTCTTCGACAAAAAGTATTCCATGTCCCCACCTTAAATGGCAATTCAAAAATGGCAATTCTCTGATTTTACACACAACACCAAAAATCCTTGTTTATTGCCTAAAACAAAGTAACATTTTTGCAACAAAAACAACAAAAAAAAAACCAAAAACAAAGTCCATAACATGACTAAAACTTCCAATTGACACTCAAGGTAAATTCTTGTGCAAATGTCTTAATTTCATAGACTGGGTGGGTGTGGGAACGAACAGGCGACATGGTTTTTTATCCATGTTTATCCCAACAATTCCCCAATGGCAGCAAAAACATTTTAGATAATTTCCATTACATAACAAAGTTTGTAGAACACATTAGGATACTATCTACCCGGCCAGCCACCTACAAACCTACATGCTAAGGAATTTTTACCTATTTTTTCTTTGCGGGGCCCTTCCCCTCCTTCAACATACTCAAGGGAGCAATGATTTTTCTTTTTGATAGTTTGTTTTTGCTTTTTTTTTCTCTCCCTTTTTTGTTCAGGTACACACAAACTAAAAACTTTTCTCAAATATTTCTATTGAGTTTTGTTTGTGTGCCCCCTAAGGTCATAAGTCAATTTAGTTTTATGTATGCTGTGCTATTGAAGAGTTAAATAAAAGTTGGCTGTGTTTTTATTTGTTTGCTTTTTTTTTGTAGAGAGCAAAAATATAATATTCGACATTTCATATGCTATTTACATGTCAAGGCCCATTTTTCTCGTCTATGCAGTTTCAGCAGTCACCTTGATAAAGATGACCTTACCTCAGTAGTCGCCTGACGAACAGAACATTGGGTCATTTTTGCCATTTGAAGGTCTTGTTGTTGATGGCAGTAATTAATGGCAGAAAATTAGAGAAGCCAAGTAATAAGTTGTACCACATTTTTATTATATTTTTGCATGGCATCAGCAAGATTTAATAGAATTTGGGTTAAATAACATTTGCATTTGAATGTTGGTATACACAAAGGAAAATGTTGTGAGATTTTCACTTATTTAGTTGGGGAAATGAAAATTCAAGCTTCTAGGTTATCAAGAAATCAAATACGGCATTGCTTTATGCAAATTTGCCCATGGACATTCGGTTTAGGAACAGGGGCACACAGCTCACAAGTTCAAACTCAGTCCTTCCTTAAGGAAAAGGACTCGGCTATAAAAAGAGGCCTTCTTTTTATAGCCGAGTTTGAACGGCATGCCGCAGTGCTACACCTCTTTGGGTAAGATATTTAAGATGGCCAAATTCCTTACAAATATCGCCACCATAAGGGGATAACCACCGCTGAAATTATTTTTAGTGTTCTTGCCAGGATTCGAACCCAGGCGTTCAGCGTCATGGGCGGACATGCTAACCTCTGCGCCACGAGGTCAATGATTTATATGTGGGGGTATTTGGGGGTAAATAAAGAAGGTAGTCCGTGTATTTCTAGTACAAAATTTCTAGCCAATAGAGCAAAAACTCAGGCTTATTGGTGTTAAGCAAGACAAGGGAGGGTTAAAATGGGGCTTTATCTGCCTATGGACCATTTTTTACACCTTTTTATGCTCCTACTTGTGGACCTACTTCTGGATCTTCTATCTAAATTTCCCATGAACATTCCATTAAGCAACAGGGGATACTTATGCTCCTACTTGTGGGCCTTATTCTGGATCTTCTAACTAAATTCCCTTTGGACATTCCATTAAGCAACAGGAGATACTTAACACATATCAATGAGTGCAGTCCGATTAAAATTTTAACTCAATGAAAAGGGGCCTCTATTTTTAAACCTAGTTCGAATGGCGGGCCACATAGCGACACCACTTGGTAGCGAAGTGTTAACAAAATAGTACACCTCACAAATTTGATTTGACGGGATTTGAATTCAGAAGTTCGGTGTTATAGGACATGCCAAACCTCTGCGGCACGGTGGCCTTAAAATTATGGATCTACATATGGACGTTCTTCAGCACGTACTACAGGACCTATTTATCGATCTTATTATGGACCTACTTCTGGATTTACTGAACTTATGGGCGTTTTTATGGATCTCCTTAAGGATACCTTTGTGGATCTACTTATGATTCTATTAAAATATCTACTTATCTATCCGACTATGAACCTGTTTTTGGATCTATTTTTTGATCTGCTAAAGAGCCTACTTATGGGCGTAGTTTGGGCACTCTCTAGATCCTACCTAGGTTTTCTTCTTATCGATCTACAATACGTATGGTTTTTCTTATTGACATACTTACTTACCTACTTACTTTCTCATATATTCACTTACCTACATACTTATTTACTTGCTTACTAACTTATTTTCTTACTTCCTTCCTTGCTTACTTACTTACACGTCTACCTACTTGCTTACTTACTTACATAAATACTTTCTTACTTACAAACTTACTTGCTCACTTACTTACTTACCTACCTACTTACTGACTTCCATACTTGCATACTTACTAACTTACTTATGCACTTACTTCCTAGCTTACATGCTTACTTATCTACTTACTGACTTACATATTTCCTTACTTACTTGCTTACATAGTTATCTACCTACTTACTGACTTACATACTTACACTGGGCTACACCTAGGGGTCTCAATTTTAACCCAGAGAATGTTAACTCATGAGCAAGACGCATATGTGTCAATTTGACCAATCACGTTTTCTCAATGAAACGATTGCGATAACTGGTGTGGTCTTCGACGGGAAACTGAATTGGAAGTTTCACATTCAGGATCGCACCATGATGACTCACAAATGTTGGGCATTATTCAGGAGAGTGATTAGACGACCAATGCCTATATTTACGCCTCAGTATTTTGGTAGTCTGCGATGGAGCAAAAGTGCAATGTGAGGATAATACAAGAGGTTCAGAGAACATGGTGTCTTGCAACAAGCGGAGCGATTATCACCACGCCAACTAGAGCACTGGAGAATATTTTAGATATACGTCCAATAGACAGACATACAGATTAAGTGTGAGGCTGTGCGGCTTTGACACTTAAGACAATGGGAGAATGGATATAGTAATAATCAAGGCGTCGATAGGAAAATTGGAAGGAATGGAAGAGGTTTCCGATCGGACACATGAGACGACATTTGAGGCTGAATGCGAGGCACTGCTGCCAGTGGCACAGTCTTGTATTGACGGAACTCTGGTATCACCATTTATAAGATCATGCTACACAGATAAATCAAAGCTAGAGGACAGAGTGGGCCTTCGGGTCTACATTGACAACCCAGGGACTGAGATCTGTTATGGCTGCCTGACGGTCCTGCAGGCTTAGATCTTGCGATCGCGGAATGGGTGAAGTGGTGATGCTAATGCGAGGACATCGAGTGTGAACATCTTTACGGACAGTAAACATCTTTACGGACAGTAAACATCTTTACGGTCAGGCAATAAGAATCAGGATTGTAAGGTCAGGAGCAGTCTTGGAGTGTAAGAAGGAGATTAACGCCTTCTTTGGCACGATCCGCATCGTTTGGTTGCTGGCCATAAGGGTGTAAGGGGGAATGAAGGAGCAGATGATTTGTGCCAGTGAAGGCCGGAGAATTGATGTTAACAAACATGGCTAACCCGAAATCTTTGGGGTTGACGCAGACTTAGTTAAGGGCAAGGGCGACAAACGCGAATGTAATACTGTGGAACAGCGAATCGGTCGATAGGACGACGAAAATTCCATAGGAAGGTTCGGATCGTGATAAGATTAGGCCATTCCTGAAAGGAAGTAAGAAGGATTTCAGTATAGCTTTTGGTATCATAACGGGACACATAGGATTACGAGCTCATTCATGCAAAATCGTTGGGGAAGATGAAGAGACATTGGAGCATTTCCTATGTCATTGAACGATTTTCGCGGCCAACAGACTCCGTTGGGGACAAAAAATGCTAATTTTCCCGTGAACATTCCATTACAGAACATATCTATGGGTCCTGACCAAATTAAGTTTAAGCTCAGTGATAAGGGACCTCCTTTTTATTGTCGTGTTCGAAGGGCGTGCCCCAGTTCGAATCCTTCTTGGGGAGAAGTTTTTACATGGATTTTATTCATGACTTAGTTCCTCACAAATGTCGCCAGCATTAGGACGAGATAACGGCTCGACTCCTTCTTGGGGAGAAGTTTTTACATGGATTTTATTCATGACTTAGTTCCTCACAAATGTCGCCAGCATTAGGACGAGATAACGATTGCTGCAAATTTTTGGTGATGTTCTCGTCATTGGCTTCCGATACCTTGTTTATGTTCGACGCCACTTCGAGTATCCATAGCTTCTCTTTCCGTATCCATCTCAGTAACATACTCGAGTCTCTTGGCAGATTTCGTTTCTCGCTGCACATTGAATCATTTGCCTCCACCAGCGTGCTCGGATAAACAATGCGTAGGTCTAGGTTTTGATTCCCACAAGAGGCCTTGTCTGTCGTTACAATGTGGTATCACAATGGACTAAGGTAGTATAAGTGAGTCTGTTTATGGACTGTCATTCTAACCTAACGTAATCTTAAGCCCCTATTCTGACCCTCGAAATTAACCGTACAAATTTTAAGACCCATGGTATCAAATTTTGTTTTCAAGTTTGTATTCTACTCTTAAATACCTTTCATTTGAATCCCATATTGTCTCGATCGATCGACATACCCGCTCGAAAGGGGATTTGGGTAGGGCGTTCCCCCCACCAATTGATCTGAAATGTTTGTTTAGACTTATGGTTTTGAGTTTGTGCAAGGGGACAAAAAAAATCTCGTTAAAATCGATTATCCAGTTTCCAGTTATGAGAAAATTTTTGACAATTAGATTGAGATATTAAAAATAGTACAAGTTGTTTAAAAACTTTACCGTGGATGTGATTCCAGTTCTATAATTTTTGGGATTGATGCTGCCTAGTCGCCGCCTCTAGTAGTTTGTTCAGCCATCTCGTTTGTAATGGGAAAGAAATTAATTCTAGTGCTTACCCTTATTTGTGTAGGTTTCTAATTTTCCGGAATTCGTTATTATCCCCAGAATTTGCATATGAGATGATGCCTATATCTTATCAACAGGTGGGCTGCTGTTTTAAATACTTTAACTGGTAACCCATTGTCTTCTGATATTTTGTTTATGTTAAGCCAGAGGTAACTGCTTTTGTTTCTCGAGCATTCCCATCGCCGCCACTTTGATTATCGCTAGCTACTCCTTTTGTATCCATATTAGCACCCATATCTGTTGGCAGATTTCCTTTTTGCGCCAAAGCCATCGATTTGTGTTTTAATTCTTAGGTAGATTTTTCGGACCTTATACTAACTCCAGAACATGGGTTATCGCTCACACCCACATCCTTTTGTTGCCTCCATTTACCGATTCTTCTGCGGTTCTCGGTGCAAGTTTTCTGTATTTGTAATTTTTAGTTCAGCAGCCTTTCGACACTTCCGGTCTTCCATGGGCGACTTATATCCAAAAACTTGGTGTGGAACTTTTCATGGACTTAAATTCGTTCGTTTTTGTATTCTACTCTCATTGTAAATACCTTTAATTTGAATCTCATATTGTGTCGATAGGTCAACATACCCGCCCCAAAGGGTATTTGGGTCGGGCGTTCCCCCCATTAGTTGGCCCAAAATGTTTGTATAATAATCATGTTTTTGATTTTGTACAAGGGGGCAAAATTTCGGTAAAAGCGATTACCCAGTTCCGAGATATGAGGAAAATGTTGATAATAAGATTGAGATATCAAAACAAGTAGAAGCTGCTCAACTTAGTCTCGCATGAAGTTTGAATACCGTCTACCATGTATAGGATTTCTATCCTACTGATAGTTACCCACTGCAATAATCTTGAGATTCCCTTAGATGATATGACTTTAAAAACACACACATACTTGGATCCCACCAAAAGCATTTTGTTGAAGAAATCAAACCGAAAGATCGATTTTGTATGCTGTAAATACCAAAGGCAAGTGTTTCTTAAGTTTTTGCTGGGTTATGTGGGCCTCAGTAAAAGAAACTGCCATGCAACCAAATTAGTCTTCGAAGGAAGAAACAAACAAAACCAAACTATGTATCTCAAATTTTTGTGTCAACATTCCCGCCAGAAACTAGAAAATCCGAACTGAATTAGAATAATGTACACAATTTGCTCTGATTATACTCCTCCTTGCAGACAATTTGAGTGATTCATTATAAATTTTATATGGCAGTCTTCTCGTGCCAGGCTGTGTGGCACATGATGATGGGATAGGTCGGAAGATGTGATTTGGTCACATTTTGCCTCCCTTGTCGGTTTTGCTGTTGTCGCTTGCGACGTACACATTCGCACAATGGCAGGCGTATGCAATGCGTAAAAATGGGTCCATATCTGCGGCTGTGTTTATGGTTGAGCTTTTAAAAATAAACTGAATCTCCCCAAATATAAAAACCACAGGAGAAAAACTGCTCATATCAGAAAACATTCACTACCCGGCGGAAGGGAACACTGGTAAGGCATGGGAAACAGGAAAACAAAAGACTAGGCAGGACGAGTATGAGAGAGACAGTGTGAGGGAAGTTGAAGGTAGGTGTAGGCTGTTACCAGGGGCTGCCAGATTTGTTTTCTTATGTGAAAAAAGTGAAGTGATTGTGTAAGGGAGCGAATCGCGTTAGAGAAAAGTCGCATAAGCAAAAGTGTTGCATAAGCGCGAGAATCGGGTAAGTGAGGGAATTTCGTAAGCGAGAGTTCTCGTTAACGAGAGAATCGCATAGGCGTGAGAAAGGCGTAATCGCGTAAAAAGCTTTAGCCAGAGAATTTCGTAGGAAAGAAAATCGCGTAAGCGTCAAAAGTCGCATAAGCAAATGTGTCGCTTGTTAATGTGGGAGAGTCAGGTAAGCGAAAGTTCGCATTAATGAGAGTATCGCTTAAGAAAGAGAATCCCGAAAGCGAGAGAAAATCTCTAAGGAGAGAATCGCGTAAGAGGGAAAATAGCGTAAGCTTAAAATGTCGAATAAACAAAAGTATCGTACAACCACGAGAATTAGGTAAGAAAGAGTTCGCGTTAATGAGAGAATCGCAACAGCGAGAAAATCGCAAAAGCGAGTGAATAGCGTAAGCGAGAGTATCGCGTAAGAGAGAAAATCGCGTAAGCGTAAAATGTCACATAAGCAAAAGTGTTACATAACTGCGAGAATCGGGTGAGCGAGAGATCCGCGTAAGCGTAAAAAGTGGACGCATCGCGTAAGCTCAAAAAGCGAGAGAATCGCTTAAAAGTAAAAGATGCGAAGGAGTCGCATAAGCAAGAATCGCACAAATAAAAGAATAAGTAGAGTAAAATAGCATGAGCGATAGAAACGCGTAAGCCTAAAAATCGAGTAAGTAAAAAATCGAATAAGGGAAAAATCGCATGAGCGAAAGAGTTACATAAGAGAAAGAGTCGCATAAGCATAGGAAAAAGGAAGCAAAGAGTTGCATTTTAGCAAATGAATTGCATAAGCGAGATCCGCTTAATAATTAAAATGGCTTTAGCTAGAGAAACTCGCAAGAATAAACATCGCGTTGGCGAAAAATCAAAAGACGTTGTGTTAGACCCCTCGATATTAGTGCGAAACGTGTAAGCATAAAAGTCGCGTAAACATACAAATCGTGTTAGCGAAAAAATGGCGTAAAAATTGCGTAGGCAAAAAATCGAATGAGCGAAAGTGTCTCATAAGCGAACGAGTCGCCTAAGCAAAAGAGTCGTAAAAGCCGTTTTAGCGAAAGAATCCCATAAGCGAAAAAGTAACCAAAGAGCTGCATCTGTGCAAAAGTCGCATAATCGAGAGTGTTTCATAAGCGAGAGTCGCTTTAAAATAAAAATAGCGGTAGCTAGAGAAACGCGTTAGAATAAACATCGCATAGGTGAAAAAGTCGCGTAAGCACAAAGAGTTGTGGTAGGCCTCTCCATATTCGTGCGAAAAGCGGAAGCATAAAAATCACATAAACGGAAAAATTTTCATAGATATACAAATCGTGTAAGCGAAAAAATGGCGTAAAAAAATCGCGTAAGCGAAATAGCCTACAATAAAAAGGAGTTTGCGCGAGAAATGCTAAAGAACAAAAACATTGCATCAGCGAAAGAGTTGCGTAAACATAATAATCCGCGTAAAACCGCGTAAGAACAAAGCTTTGTGTTAGCTCCCTCGATATTCGTACGAAACGCGAAAAAATTCGCCTAAACATAAGCACAAAAATAGCGTTAACAAAAATCGCGTAAGCGAAAAATCTAAAGAGAAGGATAGAAAAAAGAATCGTAAAAGCGAAATAGTCATATAAGCGAAAGAAAAGTAAGCAAAGAGTTGCGTCAAAGATGCAAAGAGTCAAATAAGCGAAAGTCGCATAATCGACGCAGTCACATTAGCGAAGAATTGCATAATCGAAAAATTACATTACAAAACGGATAAAATAAGCGGGCGGAGCTCTCCGCCGAGCTTATTGGGTTGTATTTATGTCAAGGGGATAAGCGCTTAAGTCGTAAAGTGGGACAATTAAAGATCCTTCGAATTGATTTTTTTTTTCTGTACAAATGATAAAATGCCTACAATTGCTGGAAATATTTGGTAATCATGGAGGTCAATAAACATGAAAGCATAAAGACTGGAATATCATTGAAGTCCTATTGGCGAAATTCTTAGCTTAGCCTAACCTTAACCATTTTTGCCATATGTTTTTCATTAAAAATTCAATTTTTGTATATCATCTGGCAGCTTTTCCTTTGCCAAAAGGAAGTCCCAGCACATTCCATAAGTGATGATGGGATTATAATCACAATCATCATACTTTTGTTACACTTCATGGTAAGGACCCAAAGATGCCACATTTACCACTTTTGCTGCTCTGACTCACATCCTTTTTTTGTTTGCCTTCAAATCCAACGCACATTTGGGGATGACAGTTTGTCTGCCTGACTAGCGAGCTGCCTGGTACTCGTCTTATCTGCTGTGGGTTGAACTCCTCCTTCTCCTTCCAAACCTTTATGAGGCGGCGGCATCGATGAATGTGAATCCCCTTTGGGAGGGAGGGGCCAAAACATTGTTGTTCATATTTAAATATGCTTTAAAGCTCTTTAGCATGACAGGCAGGCAATGCCCTGCTTACCGTGCGTATCTTTGTCACTGCCACGCACAAACGGGCCTTGTTTGTGTTATCTGAACATTTGCAGTTGCTAAAATTAAAGTGGAACAGTTCAGTTTTACATGCAAATGTTTAATGAAAGCGAAACATTAATATTGTATATTTCTGCAGTTTAATTTGGGTAGGGCAAAAAGGAGGAAAGGAGTTTCAAAACGTTTTTTCTTTTGGTTAAAATATTTTAAAGGGAATATATGAAAACTTATGTTACACGCAATGATTCAAAAGAATAGCTAAAAACATTGTAAACGAGTCATGGTTTGCTGTAAACCAAGAATTTTTGTGAATTTAGATATCGTTTGTATTGTAAAAGAATCATTTTTACTGTACTCAAAATTCTTAAAATTTTTCCACAAAGTGAGTGATTTCCGACAAAAGGTCTCTCATCCAACGAAATTATTTGTTTTTGTTATTTCCGTTTTATTAAAGCAATGTATGCACTCCAGAAAATTTTTCTACCAAATATATAATACTAGCCGAAGCGGGCCTCCCTCCGCAGCGCCTTATTTAACGCTTTTTTGAGCCCTATATTGCAATGGTCGATATGTAAGTCATGTTTTGGGGACATTTCGCCCCGACGGGCAAACTTGTCCCCTGTTTCCATTAGCGAACTCGTCCCCTGTTTTGGGGGCAAGTGTGTATAGATCTTAACTATCTCACGATAGGTCACATGACGATCTATCAGTTGGCGCACAGCATCAATGGTTTTTGAAACAACAAAGGATTCTGGACGATCTTCTCGAAATTCGTCTTAGAGTGGACTACGCCCTCGGTGGAATTCACCATACCATCGATAAACACAGGTCCTTGATGGAGCTTCATCGCCAAAAATTGAGTTAAGTTCAACGATGCACTGTTGTTGTGTTAATCCACGTCGAAAATTGTAAAAAATAATCGCACGAAAATGTTTACAATTTAATTCCATTTTTTGGGCGAGATGAATCTTTTTAGTTACTGTAAACAACACAAATAGCGCTCGTTTGTCAAAACGTTGTGAGTACGTATAACCTCAAAAATGTCAAGCTTTACGATAGAGCTGTCAGTAGGCAGATTGCAACACAAGGGTTGTTTAATACCAAAATATAAAAGGCAACCCTCGTTTAGCTATGATTGACAAATGTTCCTATTTGAAGAGGGTTTATGGAGTCCCATATTGTCATGATCTCTAATATGCCCATTTGACTGGGTTTTCGGGTCGGTGCGGTCAAATTAGTACTCTACTGTCGAATACCTTAAATTAAAATTCCATATTGTCTCCATCGTTTCACTTTGTTTTTTTTTTTTTTTTTTGTTGGTGCTTTAGGGTTAAGGGGAAAGTCCGCCTCTCTTTCGATATCAACAAATTATATAGCCTACTGCTCCTTCCAAACCATATTCGTAATCTACTCCCTAATGCCTTTCATTCGAGTCGAATATTGTCATTATCCTCCAATATGCTTATTTGAGGGGGTTTTGGAATCTGGCGGCCCCTAGTTACCTGGACCCAATATTTAATATTAAGTTAGTACTCTTGTTTTGTCTCGATCGCTAAACTTTTATTTTTGGGTGGTGCTTTTGGGGAGGGTTCGCCTCCTTACGATATCAACAAATTCTATGCCTATTGATTCTTCCAGACAATATTCGTTATCTACTCCCTTATACCTTTCATTTGAGTCCCATATTGTCCCGATTGGTCCACATTTAATTTAGGTTGGTGCTTTTGGGCTAAGGAGGAGGATCCTCCCCCTTACGATATCAACAAATTCTGTGCCTATTGATCCTTCCAGACCACATTCCTTATCTATTCCCTAATACTTTTCATTTGAGTCCCTTATTGTCATTATAGTCCAATATGCCTATTTGAAGCGCTTTTGGGTCGGGGCGGCCCCCTCGCTACCTGGTCTCAATTTTTAATATCAAGTGAGTACTCTACTCTCGAACACCTTTCATTTGAGTCCCATATTGTCCCGATCGGTACTTATGGGCTTAGGGGAGGGACTTTTGGGGTTAGGGGATGGACAGCCCCCTCGCTACCTGGACTCTATTTTTAACATAAAGTTAGTACTCTACTCTCGAATATCTTCCATTCGAGTCCCATATTTTCTCGATCGGTCCACTTTTAATTTTGGGTGGTGCTTTTGTTGTAAGGGGGAGGGTCCGCCCACCTACCGATATCAAAAAATTATATTGCCTATTATTCCTTTTAAACCAACCTAGATAATTTGTGAAAATTTCAAGAAAATAGGTACAGCCAAACAAACAATTAAACAGACAGATAAACAAACACTTTTTGAGTATTATCAGGTAAATGAATCATATTTTACAGTAAACAATATAAACCGATCTCCCAATTTGACTTTCTGAGCTACTTGAAGGCGCAGTTATTACTCGATTTGCCTGAAATTTTAGAGGTGATATTTTTATATGACTTGTACGGCATGACAAGTACGGTCGACATCGGTCAATAACTTGATTTAGCTCATATATATTTGAAAAAGTCATTCAAAGATCTTGACAAATGGGATCCATGGTGGAGGTTATATTAGATGCGGCTCGGCCGAACTTAGCACATTTTTCTCAATAAACTTTAATTCGTATAAACCCCACGTTTTAATTAAAACAATTAATCTGTTAAACGAGTCATATTTTACTGTAAACGACGAAATTTTAATGAAAAGAAAATTTTTGATTTAATTGTAAAATAATCGTTTGTAATCATTATTTATCCAAAAATTTTAAATGCCTCTTATAACATAACGATATAAAATATTACCGAAAAATGTGGTAAAGGAGCCATATTTTACTGTAAACGAAACATTTTTAGTGAAAAGAAATTTTTTTTTTGTAAAAAAATCGTTTTTTCATTAGGATTCTGAAAAGATGTTTCATTTGAGACCAAACAATTTAGTTTTTTTTCTTTAACTGCTTTATTCAAGGAAAAAAATAAGGCAATTCAGCCATTTTTTTCTGGTAAACGAGTCATCTTTTACTGTAAACGACGAAATTTTAATGAAAAAGAAAATTTTTGATTTAATTGTAAAATATTCACTTGTACTCATTGTTTATCCAAAAATTTTAAATGCCTCACATAAAATAACGATATAAAATATTACCGAACAATGTGGTAAATGAGCCATATTTTACTGTAAACGAAACATTTTTAATGAAAAGAAAGGAAAGAAAGGAATCTGAAAAGGTGTTTCATTTTAGACCAAACAATTTAGTTTTTATTTTCTGTAACTGCTTTATTGAAGGAAAAAGTAGGCAATTCAGCCAATTTTTTCTGGTAAACGAGTCATCTTTTACTGTAAACGACGAAATTTTAATGAAAAGAAAATTTTTGATTTAATTGTAAAATAATCGTTTGTAATCATTATTTATCCAAAAATTTTAAATGCCTCTTATAACATAACGATATAAAATATAACCGAACAATGTGGTAAATGAGCCATATTTTACTGTAAACGAAACATTTTTAGTGAAAAGAATTTTTTTTGTGAAAAAATTATTTTTAAGGTAGATTCTGAAAAAAATGTTTCACTTGAGACTAAACTATTTAGATTTTTTTCTTTAACTGCTTTATTGAAGGAAAAATTAGGCAATTACGCCAATTTTTTTCTGGTAAACGAGTCGTCTTTTACTGCAAACGACGAAATTTTAATGAAAATAGAATTTTTGATTTAATTGTAAAATATTCACTTGTAATCGTTATTTATCCGAAAATTTTAAATATCTCACACAACATAACGATATAAAATATTACCGAAAAATGTGGTAAATGAGCCATATTTTACTGTAAACGAAACATTTTTAGTGAAAAGAATTTTTTTTGTGAAAAAATCGTTTTTTCATTATGATTCTGAGAAGACGTTTCATTTGAGACCAAACAATTTAGTTATTTTTCTTTAACTGCTTTATTCAAGGAAAAAAATAAGGCAATTCAGCCAATTTTTTCTCGTAAATAAGTCATATTTTACTGTTAACGACGAAATTTTTGATTTAATTGTAAAATATTCACTTGTACCATTATTTATCCAAAAATTTTAATGCCTCAGATAACATGACGATGTAAAATATTACCGAATAATGTGGTAAATGAGCCATATTTTACTGTAAACGAAACTTTTTTAGTGAAAAGAAATTTTTTTTGTGAAAAAATTATTTTTAAGGTTGATTCTGAAAAAAACGTTTCACTTGAGAATTTAGTTTTTTTTTCTTTAACTGCTTTATTGAAGGAAAAATTCGGCAATTAAGCCAATTTTTTTCTAGAAAACGAGTCATCTTTTACTGTAAACGAGGAAATTTTAATGAAAAGAAAAGTTTTGATTTTAATGTAAAATATTAATTTTTAATCATTATTTATCCAAAAATTTTAAATGCCTCTTGTAACATAACGGTATAAAATATTACCGAACAATGTGGTAAATGAGCCATATTTTACTGTAACCGAAATATTTTTAGTTAAAAGAATTTTTTTTTTTGCGAAAAAATCGTTTTTTCATTAGGATTCTGAAAAGATGTTTCCCTTGAGATCAGCCATTTCAGCCATTTTTTGGAGGGTATATATCTCGCTTAGAAATTCGGCCATCAAATTCGATTTAACTTTTAAACCAATGTCATTTTAAAACTTGCAAACTTGTCAAATTGTGGGCTTTAATTTTATTATTTGAAATTTGAATTTGCCTTTGTTATGCAAAGTTATTAAAGAAACAACACTTAAAAATTTCCCTCTTACACCTCCATCTCGTCGCCTGCTTTCAAGAACCATGACTGTGTTATATGCCAACGTCTGGCACATGTCAATGTCATTAACCATCAACTTGGAGATATGCAAGGACGACCGACGTTAACTAAAATCCCCTGCAGAGAAGGCTCCAAGAAGAACATGAGTCAGTAGTAGGCAAGCTTCTTGTATAAATGACTGGACTCTTTTTTTCTTTCCAGAGCTCTGTAGCTGTGGTGATTAAATCCGTAGAAGAAAATTCAATTATTCAAAATTCATTTATTTCCTGGCGGTAAAGGAAAAGGGTTTTGCCTTTTTGCAAAATGAATTTCACATACATAAATTTTATAATACAATCCTCCCCAAAACTATGGAAAGCGCGCAAGTCAATGTCCATGTACAAAGCCATAGCCATACTTCAACTCTGCCACCAGCACATCATGAAGGGGATTTTTATATGGTAGGGCCACCATGCAGAAGAAAAAGTGATGACGTTGGAAAAATCGTAATTCAATGTCCAAAGTTCTTTTTGAGGAGGAGCAAAAGTGTGTGCGTACTTTTTTTCGCTGTTTGGCTTTCTGGCTTTAACTTTTGGTTGTTATCAAAAGACCATAAACAAAATAATAAATGTCAGACCATTACCAAACATCCTCCCTCCAACTTGGTAAGCTCTCTTTTCAGAGGGGTAAACTAGGATAAATAATTCCAGAAAAATTGGCTAAAAAACGTTAAGAGAAGAACAAAATCAAGAATAATGTGATTTTTTTTTTCTTTTGATCAAAGATTTGTTGGTGTTGTTGTTATTGCTTATTAAAAAGATAAAGCTGAGCACAACTTCTTTGCCACAAGGCTTTGCAAAAATAACAAATACATTTATCTGATCATTTTAAATGTAAAAGGTCGTTTTCCTCTGCGTCTTTCAAAAGGCAAATTTGTTTAAAACAATTTTTCTTACTTTTTTCTTCCTTTCACTTTGTGATATTTCTAAGGTCCTGGGACACATTTACTTGGCCATCATCATTCTCATCATCATTATTGGTTCCTTTTCACCCCCAGGCTAAAAGAAAAAGTAGCGATTTGTTTTCCTCTTTCGTTTTACCATTAAAGCGATTTTTCCTAGCCATAAAGTCCTTAAAGGTTCAATAAAAATAACGCCCAATTTATGGCAAAGCAATTGAAAACACATTCGTTTCGTTTTTTTTTTCTTGTTTTTCTCATCCTTTCGCTCTTTTGTCGACAAGCAGTACTTTCACTTTGAGCACTCTTGCCAAATATTTGTTTATTGAAGCGTCAAGTAATTCGAATTCAAATGCATTCGCATATGAAGAAGGAGTGCTCTTTTCTATGATGGCTGAGTTGAGTGTGTGGTGCACATGGTCCATTGATGCTGAGTGGGTGGGAAAAATGGAAAAATCGTTACCAAATGTTAATCTGATTGAATATAATCGAGATGTTGCAAGAAGAATTTAATTTATTTTTCGTTGCATAATAAGCACTCATCATCTTTTTGCACTATTTAGGGTAATAGGGACTAAGAATATGCTATTGAAGGAAGTAAGGTTTCACTAATGATGGTTTCAAATAATGGTAATTCATTAGCGTCCTTGATTTAAAATGGGTTTGGAAATGAACTGCAATCAAATGGTATTGTTCCCACAAAATATGTGGGGGGAAACTATTCTTAGGGGAAGTAACCAACTTCCTTAACCTGCACGTAAGTTAATAAGAAAAAGTGTCTCGTATACAAGACTAGCCAGAAATGGTGCAGACTATGCTAAGCCATCACTTTGCTGCCAACTTTTCAGGATAGCCAAGACCCTGTGGCCGAATTTCTCAAAGACAAGATCTGCGCTTACCTTAGGGCTGAGAATTTATTACCACAGGCTTAGGGTACTTTAAGGGTTCTTGGCTGGTCATTGGTCTGTGGATGCATTACTACAGACTACTGTTACGAATCCCTGTTGGCCATTGCAGGTCAGACCTTCGAACTCATTTACGTGCGACCGACATTTTCTACGGTGATTAGGCGCGGACTGATGCTACTGGCTATAGTCTCGTCAAGTTTTTATGGCTCAGTTACTTAAGGTGGGGAATGACGAGTATCTTAGCGCTAGGGATGATAGATGGTTGCCGGACTGCAAAGGCGCTATGGCCGGTCATCAACCGTAGGTGGACGAGGGAATTGCTGGCGTTAGATAAGAGGCCGATGAGTACTTTGACATGGGTCATAACCAGACACTGTGCCATAGGCCACATGGCGGCGCGCCTGGGGATACCGCACAATGACTTCCGCAGAAGTTGCCTCGATGAGGATGAGGAGGAAACTATTGAGCACTTGCTTTGTTCCTGTCCGGGTCTGCAGAGACGTAGGCTGTTACTTAAGGTGGGGAATGGCGAGTATCTTAGCGCTAGATAGATGGTTGCCGGACTGCAAAGGCGCTATGGCCGGTCATCGACCGGAGCAGGATGAGGGAATTGCTGGCGTTAGATAAGAGGCCGATGACACACTGACAGACACTGTGCCATAGACCACCTGGCGGCGCGCCTGGGGATACCGCACAATGACTTCCGCAGAAGTTGCCTCGATGAGGATGAGGAGGAAACTATTGACCACTTGCTTTGATCCTGTCCGGGTCTGCAGAGACGTAGGCTGTTACTTAAGGTGGGGAATGGCGAGTATCTTAGCGCTAGGGATGGTAGATGGTTGCCAGACTGCGAAGGCGCTATGGCCGGTCATCGACCGGAGGAGGACGAGGGAATTTGCTGGCGTTAGATAAGAGGTCGATGAGTACTTTGACATGGTTCATAACCAGACACTGTGCCATAGGCCACATGGCGGCGCGCCTGGGGATACCGCACAATGACTTCCGCAGAAGTTGCCTCAATGAGGATGAGGAGGAAACTATTGAGCACTTGCTTTGTTCGTGTCCGGGTCTGCAGAGACGTAGGCTGTTTCTTAAGGTGGGGAATGGCGAGTATCTTAGCGCTAGGGATGGTAGATGGTTGCCGGACTGCAAAGGCGCTATGGCCGGTCATCGACCGGAGGAGGACGAGGAAATTGCTGGCGTTAGATAAGAGGCCGATGACACACTGACAGACACTGTGCCATAGGCCATATGGCGGCGCGCCTGGGCATACCGCACAATGACTTCCGCAGAAGTTGCCTCAATGAGGATGAGGATGAAACTATTGAGCACTTGCTTTGTTTCTGTCCGGGTCTGCAGAGACGTAGGCTGTTACTTAAGGTGGGGAATGGTGAGTATCTTAGCGCTAGGGATGGTAGATGGTTGCCGGACTGCAAAGGCGCTATGGCCGGTCATCGACCGGAGGAGGATGAGGGAATTACTGGCGTTAGATAAGAGGCCGATGACACACTGACAGACACTGTGCCATAGACCACCTGGCGGCGCGCCTGGGGATACCGCACAATGACTTCCGCAGGAGTTGCCTCAATGAGGATGAGGATGAAACTATTGAGCACTTGCTTTGTTTCTGTCCGGGTCTGCAGAGACGTAGGCTGTCCTTTCTGGGGTTCAGTTTCTGCTGTAATCTATGTGAACCTGCGAACGTACCTCTGGTATCTCTCCTGAGGTTTGTTGAGGGAACAGAATGGTTCCGACGGGGGGTGACACAGGCTCCAGCGTAGGTAGATCCGCGCTTTCGTAGCGAAGGGCGGGTTCTTCACCTCTCGCTCAGGTTTCTCCACTCCTCCTGTCTGCTTATTTTAGTCATGTATAATCTCTAGTACGAGGTCTCACATTTTCCTTTTTCTTCATTTTCTCTCTTTAGGGTAGCACAATGTGCCAAACTGGCCTCCGAGTTAACTTAACTTTGGTGGGCGACCCATTCAACCTAACCTAAGCTAGGTCTAGGGAAGCACGATCTCGAGCTATTGAACCCAGCCTTGTGTAAACTCCATTGTAGGATAGATGCTTTATGCGGTGGCTGAGTGAATAGGGCGTGAGCTGTTGCTAGTTAATGCAGTTCGACCAAAACCCTGCAGCTAAGCTTTTTAGGAGGATAACGGCGCTTATCGTAGAGGAAAATTTTGCTAAGGCTACTTCTTTGCTAGCATAGACATTTTCTACGATGACCTAGGCAAATTTAGCGTGGAGTGATGATACTGGCTGTAGTCCCGCCAAGTTTTTGCGGCTCAGTTTCTTAAGGAGTAGAATGCCAATTATCTTAGGGCTTGGGGAAGTATGACCTCTAGCCATAAATAGGGGTCGTGGCCGCCCATTGCAAATAAGTTCTTTGAAACCATTCCTTTGCAAATTCCGCTGTAAGATAGACGCTTTATACGATGACCATGTGAATCCCGGCACGAGATAACTGCGAGCACCACACAGTCTGGAACATTGAGTGCTGATCTGTGTGGTGTTCATTGCTGCTCCGAGAAGCTTAGCTGCGTGCTACCTTTCGCATCCACACAGATTGTGGATAGTGTTCTGAGCCTTTCTCAGCTCGTCTTCATATTTTCTTAGCTCAGCCTTTCTTATGAGGCCACCTTAGCGCAGAGGTAAGCATGTCCGCCTATGACGCTTCTCTGCGTTGTGTGCCAGTTCTGCTAAGACCCTGTCACCGATTTACTCAAAGAGGTGTTCATAACATATCTTATGGTAAAGGAAATATTAACTCAGGCTATGCCTACAAATCTTGGGTAGCCATTGCCGGTTTTTGACATTAAATTCCCAGATATCTTAGATGGGTGAACTGATTAAGCGAATTTTTGTTTGCTCTATAAAGGTAACCCAAAAACACGAACGCCGCACCCCAAACTGAAGCAAATAGATCGAGTCAAAATGAGTACCATGCGTTTCTGGCAATCAGTTTTTTAACCATGATTCTTAGTCAAAATCGGCCTTAAATAAACAGTGCGTATATATCCGCTCTTTAATTATGGGTACACATCTTGTCTGTATATCTTCAGTCACATACCCCTCTCGTCATTCTTAGTTTAGAATGACTGAAGGAAACTCTTACCAACTAGAGCTCCTTTTCTCTCCGTTTGACGTACATTCCTAGAACGGAAACTCTTATCAACTAGAGCTCCTTGTCTGGCATCCATTCTTTCTTTTTATGCTCGCTGTTTACTTTCCTTGCTGTGCTGGTTCTACTATCTCACACCGCACTTTGGTGCTTATCTTTTTGTCTTGTAGGGCCAAAAATTTCAGTATTCCTTCTTATGGCCCAAGATTTGCTCAAATCTGTCTCTCTCTATTGTCCTTAGCTCGGCTTGAACCTTGGCACGCGCAGACAAACCATGCCTTATAGCCAATATTCAACTGAGGATGGATTATTTAAGGGTCGTCCACCGTACCACAACACCATATAAGATAATAGGTCTGACTACTATAGTATACAGAATGTAGGCAGAACGCGACACGTGTTTTGCAACCAACAATTGACTGTTTCACATGCCCTTGCTATTTATTTCGATGAAATAAACGGCTGTTTGCATGTCAAAAGAATATTCTGTCAAAATTTTTGGAAAAAATTATGCTACTAATATTTCTCTACAATGTCGTCAAAGAGCATTTTGGCCCCAATATTTTTCTGCAATTTCTTCAAACTGACTTGTTTTGCTATGATATATTTCCCCTTTGTTCGTTACTGTAAATATTTCTTATCGCCTTTCCAACTTGTATTGAAATTGACTTCCATTGAATAACATCTTGGGTTAGAAACGAACTATGAGGTCAAATTTTTCATAACTTTTAAACATGTTTTTGCAATTTGCAATCTTGCAATAGTTATATAATAGTTTCCAAACTCAATATTTCAATTTCAAATAGTTTTTCCAGCTACTATTCCCTCCCTAGATAATGTACAACATGCAATCCAAATTATGGAATTGCCTTTCAACTTACTTCTGTGCCATTTCATTTTTATGCAATTCTCTTTTCCTTTATTTTTTTTTTATTGGATCAACATATTCTCCATCTAACCAATGAATGAATATTCCATGTCCTTTTTTTTATCTGTTTATCTACTCATATTGCTTTTGACCACTTTGTTGGTGGATTTATGATCGGGCAGCTAGACAGTCAATCCCACCCTCATTCCTGGGGAAAATTGAAGTATTTGTACATCAATTGGCATGTTGCCTATGTAACATCGTCCACAACTAGTCCACATTCTAAGAACCTTCTGATAAAAGGGAAGCAGCAGGCGCCAGGGGTTTTTTATGCCTTTCTAATGTTGTACATCACCATCATCGTCATCACGAATGAATATTGTGTAACATATCACGTGAATAACTGCACATAAAGAAATAATCACCAACACATACATGAAGATATCCCAGAAATAGAGAAAGGGATGGGTAGATTGGGTTGGCGAAGGCTTTAGGGAAGGCATAACCAAAAGAATAATTTTTATCAGGAAATTATTTAGGCGAACCTTCCTTAGTACAACATAAACTAACTAAATTAGCTTAACTTGTGGCTTGAAAAAAGGAGGAATAAACTGAAGTTCATTGACCCCAGACATACAGCTAGGTAAGCTTGTAGTCTTGCCTCATTGTCTAGTTTCAGATGGCTTATTTTCACATAAGATGCTCTAAAGGGTGATTTTTTAAAAGCTATAGGAAAGTTTTTTTTGTTAAAAACAAACACATAAAATTCTGAAAAATGCTTGAAATCTTTATTTAAATCGATTCTACGGTCCATACAATTTAATGTTTGAAGATTATTTCAGGCAAATGTTGACCGTGACTGCGCCTCAAATGGTCCATCAGCTAAGTCCAATTTTGGTATATTCCAATGCGTTAATTGAAGCGCGCTTGTCTGTATAGATACGAGATTTAACATAGCCCCACAAAAAATAATTTAAAGGCAATAAATCGCACGATCTAGATGGCCAATTGACTTGTCTTGAACGTAAAATAATAATAAGTCCATTTTTACGCGTGCTGTGTGGCACCGTCTTGTTGATGCCACATGTCATGCAAGACATGCCCTTGCATTTTGGGCAAAAAAAAGTTGGATATCATTTCACGATAGGCCACACTATTCACAGTTACACTACGATCCGCATCATCTTTGAAGAAGTACGGTCCAATGATGCCACCAGCCCATAAACCGCAGCAAGCCTTGACTTTTTCTGGATGCATTAGTAGCTCTTGCAATTCTTCTGGCTGATCTTCACTCCAAAATCGACAAGTCTGCTTATTTACGAACTCATTGAGCCAAAAATGTGCTTCGTCATAAAATGGAAGAAGCGCGCGATGAACTTTCTTAACAGAGCACGCATTTTGATAAAAAAAATTGATTAATTTGCAAAATTTATTAATAAGACGAATGGTTCATGGTTAAAATATGGACCAAACTGAAGATGTTTGACAGTGAAACAAAACACGAAACGTGCGTGAGCTGTTTAAACCAGTGTTCCCAAAAAGATAATAGCTAAAAAATCACCCTTAATTTTCATTTGTTCACTGATAGAAAAACAACGGTACTTTACCAATACCGCCTGGTATTATTTTGATCGCGTCATTGGCAAAGATTGTTAATACCATTTGGTTTCAATTCAATACCAGACAAAGGAGTGTTGGTGTATTCATATGAAAACCACTTCTGGGATTCTATGGATGTGAAATCAATTGCCGAATACAAAGAATTGAGGTTGGTCACTGTGAAGAACAATACTTTTTAAATTATTAACAAAAATAATCGAAATAAAATTGGATTAAAATTATGTTCAATGTTTTCTTTTTTTTTTGGTTCATTACGGGGTGGAATTATCGTTAACGGTCTGGTGCTAAAACCAATAACGGTTTGGTGCTAAAACCAATAACAGATTGGTATTAAAACCAATAAAAGTTTGGTATTAAAACCAATAAGAGATTGGTATTAAAACCAATAACAGATTGGTATTAAAACCAATAACAGATTGGTATGAAAACCAATAACAGATTGGTATTAAAACCCATAACAGATTGGTATTAAAAACCAATAACAGATTGCTATTAAAACCAATAACAGATTGGTATTACAACCAATAACAGATTGGTATTAAAACCAATACCAGTTCGGTAGTAAGGCTAAACGGTACTAATCATTTTATGTTTCATCCATACCATCCGGCATTGCTTTTGTTCCATACGGTGTTGCTTTACTATCAATACCATATGGTATTGAAATGAGCACATTTGGTATTAACTTTTCTCTGGGTGTTGAGTTACATACGGTGTCTGCATCATTATTTGTATACCCTACACGATCACTGTGGTACAGAATATTATAACTTAGTGCATTTGTTTGTAACAATCAGAAGGAAGAGAGATGGATCCACAGATAAGTATACCGATCGACTCAGAATGACTTTCAGACTCGATTTGTCCGCCTGTCTGCTTGAGCGTCTGTCTGCATGTCCGTCTGTCCATGTTTATTTGTGTACAAACTATAGGTAGCAATTTTCATCCGATCGTCTTCAAATTTGCCACATACATTTTTTTTTGACGTGAAGACGAAGCCTATTGAAATTGCAAAAAAGTCGGTTCAGATATAATTCCCATATATATGTTCATTCAATTTGAAGTAATATAGCAATAATGTGGTCATTTGTTAACCGATTCTATCGAAATTTGGTAGAAAGGGGTTTCTCTTGACTCTCGACATAAATGGTGACTTTCTTAGAAATCTGTTCAGATTTAGATACAGTTCTTATATATCTATATATATATAAAAAAGTTGTGTGACTGACTGATTCCTGACTGACTGACTGATTCCTGACTGACTGACTGATTCCTGACTGACTGATTCCTGACGGACTGACTGACTGATCATTGCCCAGCCCAAACTGCTGAAGCTAGAGTCATGAAATTTTGCACAAATGTTGGTCTTGAGTCATAGGCACGGTATAAGGCTGGATTTGGTGATATTCGTACGTTTATGTACTAAAAATACCAAAAAATACGAAATGGTACATATTTGCCCAGTGCGAACGTAAAGGGCTAGAATCATGTTGTTAGGCTCAAATTAAAAAAAAATATGTTTTGGTTAAAACAATTTTGGAAAATCGTACGAAGTTGGAGAAATAGTACCTTTAGTACTATGGTAGCGGGAGAAAACGTACATTTAGTACCGCAATTGGTACCATTTAGTACTTTCTTTACAAATGGAGTTGCAGAGCTGAAATTTTGCACGAATATTGGTCTTGAGTCATAGGCACGGGACAATGCTGGATTTGGTTATTTTCGTAGGTTTAGGTACTAAAAAATACCAAAAATTACGAAATAGTACCAAAAAGTACGAAATGGTACATATTTGCCCGGCGCAAACGAAAAGGGCTAGAATTATGTTATTGGGCTCAAATTAAAGAGCGTCACGAAAAAATATCGTTTGGTAAAAACTATTTTAGAAAATCGTACCGGAAGTAGGAGAAATAGTACATTGAGTATCGAAATCGGTACTATTTGGTACTATCCTTGTAAATTGAACTAGATCTATGAATTTTGGAACTTAGGTAAACTATGGCAACCTGTATTTGGGTGACTATAAGAGTTTTCGGAAATTTTTATATTTCGGTGCTAAAAACAGTACCAAAAAGTAAGAGTGTGCTAATTTCGGCCGGGCCGAATTTTGGGAACCACCATAGATTCTGTTATACATACAAAACTTCTGTCAAACCAGCAAAAATTAGAGCTTCTAGGAACCGAACAAGGATAACCGAGAGACCGGTTTATATGAGAGCTATACTAGGTTATGGACCGATTTCGAACGTACTTGGCCCAGTTGTTTAAAGTCATAACAGAACACAATGTGCAAAATTTTAGCTAAATCGGAAAAAATTCTGGCTTCCAGTGGCTAAAGATGTCAAATCGGGAAATCGGTTTATATGGGAGCTATATCAGGTTATAGACCGATTCAGACCGTACTTGGCACAATGGTTAGAAGTTGTAACGGAATACTATATACAAAATTTCAGCCAAATCGGATGAAAATTGTGGCTTGTAAGGGCCCAAGCAGTCAAATCGGGAAATCGGTTTATATGGGAGCTATATCAGGTTATAGACCGATCTGGACCGTACTTGCCATAGTTGTTGGAAGTCATAAAAGAACACTGTGTGCAAAATTTCAGCCAAATCAAACAAAAAATGTGGCTTGTTAGAGGTCAAGAAGTCAAATCAGGAAATCGGTTTATATGGGAGCTATATCAGGTTATAAACCGATTCGGGCCGTACTTGGCACAGTTATTAGAAATCGTAACGGAACATTATGTGCAAAATTTCAGCCAAATCGGATGAAAATTGTGTCTTGTAAGGGCTTAAGAAATCAAATCGGGAGATCCGTTTACATGGGGGCTATATCAGGTTATAGACCGATTTGGACTATATTAGACACACTTGTTTAAAATCGCAAAAGAACACCGCAAAAAAATTGTGGCTTCCAGGGGCTCAAGAAGTCAACTCGGGAAATCGGTTTATATGGGAGTTTATCAAGTTATAGACTGATTTGGACCGTACTTGGTACAGTTGTTAGAAGTCATAACGGAACACTACAGGCAAAATTTCAGCAAAATCGCACAAAAATGGTGGCTTCCAGAGGCTCAAAAACTAAAATCGGGGGATCGGTTTATATGGCAGCTATATCTAAATCTGAACCGATGTGGCCCATTTGCAATCCCCAATGACCTACATCGAAATCGAAATTAGTATACCCCCATCCTATGGTGATGGGTATAAAAAATAAAAATATTTTTTTTCCATAATCTTATGATTCAACATTTTTATACCCTGCACCATAGGATGGGGGTATACTAATGTTGTCATTCTGTTTGTAACACCTCGGAATAAGGGTCTAAGACCCCATAAATTATATATATTCTTTATCGTCATTACATTTTAAGTCGATCTATTTCGTCCGTCTGTCTGTTGAAAGCATGCTAACTTTCGAAGGAGTAAAGCTAGGTGCTTAAAATTGTGTAAAAATACTTTTTATTAGTGTAGGTCGGTTGGGATTGTAAATGGGCCATATCGGTCCATGTTTTGATATAGTTGCCATATAAATCGATTTTGGATCTTGACTTCTTGAGCCGCTAGAAGGCGCAATTCTCGTCCGATGACTGAAATTTTGCACGTGGTGTTTTGGTATCACTTCTCACAACTATGCTGAGTATGGTTCAATTCGGTTCATAACTTTGTATATAGCTACCATATAAGCCGATCTTGGGTCTTGATTTGTTGAGCCGCTAGAGGGCGCAAATCTCTTCCGATTTGGCTGAAATTTTGCACGTGGTGTTTTGGTATAATTTCCCACAACTATGGTGATTATGGTTCAAATCGGTTCATAACTTGGTATAGACTTCCGACAACTGTGCTAAGTATGGCGCCAATCGGTACGTCACCTGTTATAGCTGCCATATAAACCGATCTGGGATCTTCACTTCTTGAGCCTGTAGAGGGCGCAATTCTCATCCGATTTGGCTGAAATTTTGCTTGAGGTGTTTTATTATGATAACTTGATATATTGAGTTGCCCAAAAAGTAATTGCGGATTTTTCATATAGTCGGCGTTGACAAACTTTTTCACAGCTTGTGACTCTGTAATTACATTCTTTCTTCTGTCAGTTATCGGCTGTTACTTTTAGCTTGCTTTAGAAAAAAAGTGTAAAAAAGTATATTTGATTAAAGTTCATTCTAAGTTTTATTAAAAATGCATTTACTTTCTTTTAAAAAATCCGCAATTACTTTTTGGGCAACCCTATAGATGCGATATAAACCGAACATGGATCTTGACTTCTTGAGCCGCTAGAGGGCGCAATTCTCATCCGATTTAGCAGAACTTTTGTACTACTGCTTGTCCCATGACCTTCAACATGCGTGTTCAATATAATCTGAATCTATCTATAGCTTGATACAGCTCCCATATAAACCGATTTCCCGATTTTGCTTCTTGAGCCCCTACAAGGCGCAATTCTTATCCGAATGGACTGAAATGTTACACAATGACTTCTACAATGTTCAGCATTCAATTCATTTATGGTCCGAATCGGACTATTATTTGATATCGCTCCAATAGCAAAACAGTTCTTATTCATTATTCTTTGTTTGCCTTAAAACAGATACCGCGCAAAGAACTCGGCAAATGCGATCCATGGTGGAGGGTTTATAAGATTCGGCCCGGCCGAACTTGGCATGCTTTAACTTGTTAAGAATGTAATGTAATTTTTTTTCCTTCCTTCCAACACTATCCATTTTTCTGTCGCAAATACACCCTAATGTCCATATCTTTATTTGCCCATCTTATCTTAAGTATTTGTAAAATATTTATTCCTCCGCCTTACTGTTTTACTGCCCGTAGGCTTCTCCCTTAGCATCAGCGAGCTGCCTGTTCCTCTTTCTTTTCGTTTGTGTTATGTTTTATCGGACATTCATTTATGGCTGTGCACGTGTTTCTTTTGTAATTCAAGACCAGACTGATAAACCGATATCCGAGAAGGAATGGCATGGAATGTTGAAGTATAAGGTGTGGGTACATGTATCCCACAAGAAGCACATCATCACATACATCATCGTCGTGGATAGTGTATCACAAAAGGAATTATGTATTAATATTTTATTTGCGGGTTCTTGTGAGCAGTGTTTTTTCGTTTTTTTTTTCATTTTCATCGCATGAGGGCACAGTGTATGCAATATAGAGAAAATTTAGGAGCAATAGAAAGCGTTTTAGTGTCATCGATGGTGATTACTCTCTCAGGCAAGTCGTTTGTCTGGCACACAGGTCTCCACCCTAACTTTACTCCAAAAT
Source organism: Stomoxys calcitrans (assembly GCF_963082655.1). Lineage (NCBI taxonomy): Eukaryota > Metazoa > Arthropoda > Insecta > Diptera > Muscidae > Stomoxys > Stomoxys calcitrans. The sequence goes on along the minus strand of NC_081556.1, from coordinate 14,490,029 downwards.
TGTGTAAAGTTTTAGTAAGGTAATGATGGCACATAGGCCATTGCAGCCGAAGAGTAAGCTTCCTCTACCTAGGGGCAAAAAGCATAATGTCTCCAGGAGCAGATAGTGTAGAGCGACTGCAATATACAGACCATCCCACAGTTAAATCCGGCTGAGTATTGATCATTGCATATGCAAATTTGCCCACTGTAGAACTGGGGCAAACTTCTCACATATCACTGAGAGTTATCCAAGTCAAATTTTTAGTTGAATGATAAGAGGCCTCCTTTTTATAGCCGAATCCGAACGGTGTGCCGAAGTGCGACACCTCTTTTGGGAGAAGTTTTAACATGGCATAGGACCTCACAAATGTCGCCAGCATGAAGAGGGGATAATCTCCGCTGAAAACTTTTTCTGATGGTCTCTCCAGGATTCGAACCCAGGTGTTCAGCCTCATAGGCGGACATGCTGACCTCTGCGCTATGGTGGTATTAAACATTGGGTGTGCTTTTGTAGATACGTCCACCAGACTACAACACCATATACTGATAACTGCATTGTGTACCTGAAGCGCGGTTTTAAGTCCCTTCTAGAGTTGACATAGCCTTTTTCCACGTTTATAAAGCAAGATTTGCCTTTTGCGCTTTTTCCAATATGATGGATTCTCGTCTATTCTTCTTAGCCAAATCAATTGGAAATTTAATATAAGAATCGTTTCCATGCAATCATGTCCTTGAAAAGTTGCCACAAGAAATTTCCCAAAAACATTCATTCAACTTAAATCAATGCTGACTTTTACCCTATGTCCGGAGGATCTTGAGTTTGTATCCACTGTTTATTATGATGTGAAACACATGTTCGAAAAGGAGCCATGCCAGGGTTTGGCTGTCATGCATTATTTATCCGTTTATGAAAATTTAATTTCATCTGTCTTTTTGGGGGGTTTTCCTTCCAATTTTGGCAAGCTTTCTCTTCATGGTTTTCCACATGGGTGGGTGTATGTGTGTTTGTGTGTAATATTATCATTGACCATTGATCTGTAGAGGTCGCCGGATTTATTGCTGCGTAAATTGAGTTCTCCACAATTTCCTAAGGTTGTAAATACATTTTTATTTGGGTTGATTTGTAAAATTATATTTCATGAACATGATTTTACAACATGGACCAATTTGTAGAGATAATTTTTAAAAAGCAGAGCTCATAAATATTTTTGGTTGCTTAGTTGGTTGGTTGATTTCCTTCGATCAAATTTATTTTATCAGAGTTCATTTACATTTTGTTCAACGAAAAATCATTGATTTTATAATTTATGAATACATTTAAGTTAAATTTTCTAAACATGTTTTTATATAATTTCTAATAAAAATATTTAAAAAATAATATAAGAGAGAATTTTCAAGAAATTAATTTTTTGACAAATTGCAAATGAAAATTTGGCAAATTTCTCTTTGGAATATAAATTTGTACAAAGTGCAAAATGGTTTTGCTATACTATTCTTAGAATAGAAAGTATTAAACAATGGTCTAAAGCCGGACAATATCCTGCAATGGAATCTCAAAATAAAATTTTGTCAAAATTTTCTGTACAAAAATAAAATATTGACAAAATTTTCAATAAAAATAAGATTTTTAACAAATTTCTATAAAAATACAAGTTTTATTGAAAATTCTATAAAAATAAAATTGTTATAGAATTTTTGATCTATCTCTATACACAGATAACAAAAATTTTGAAAAACAACAACTTTTATCGAAAAAACGACGACGAAATATGTTAATTTTCGTGCAACAATTTATTTTGAATCTCAACCACCGAAAGTACACATTTTTTGTTGAGGGTAATCTTTGCAAGCCAATATATAACAATAACCACAGAGTTATTCTTAGAGTTATTTTTTTCTGTGTATTTAAAAACTAATTTGTGTTTGCTTTGTTTTATACCCACCACCAAAGGAGGGGGGTATATTAATTTTGTCATTCCGTTTGCAACACATCGAAATATCCATTTCCGAACCTTTAAAGTATATATGTTCTTGATCGTCGTAAAAAACTAAGACGATCTGTGCGTCCGTCTGTCTGTCTATCCGTCTGCCTGTTGAAACCCCGCTACACTCTTTATAAACGACGATATTGAGCTGAAACTTTGCACAGATTCTTTTTTAGTCCATAAGCTGGTTAAGTTCGAAGATGGGCTATATCGGACTATAACTTCGGTCCAGATTTGGATATAGATGTCATATAGACCGATCTCTCAATTTAAAGTCTTGGGCCCATAAAAGGCGCATTTATAATCCGATTTCTCCGAAATTTGAGACAGTGGCTTATGATAGGCTTTTCGATATCCGTGTTATATATGGTTCAGATCGGTCTAAATTTGAATGAAGCTACCAAAAAACCAATATTTTGTTCTAAAAAATGTAAATGACTTGTACTTATTAGACCGTGGTCCTTACTTATTAGATTTGGTCCAAATCAGACCCTATTTCGATATAGCTGCTATTTCACCGGATTATGACGAAATGTGTTTACATATATACTGTATATACGGCCCGGCCGAACTTTACGCCTTTTTTCTTGTTTTTTTGTATGCTTGTTTGTAAGTTTGTTCCGCCTAGACTCAAAAACGACTGAAATTTTCACAGATTGTGGGGAGTGGTCTGGAAGGAATAATAGGCTATATAATTTTTTTTATATCGGAAGGGGACGGACCCTCCCCCTTACCCGAAAAGTACTACCCAAAGATAAAAGTGGACCGATCGTTACAATATGGGAAAGGTATTCAGTAGTAGAGTTCGAATTTCTTATTTATAATTAGATCCAAGTAACTGGGGGCCGCCCCGACCCCTAAACCTTCTAAAATAGGTTTATTGGACAATAATCACAATATGTGACTCGAATGAAAAGTATTCTGGAGTAGATTACGAATATGGTTAGGAAGGAGGTAAAGGCTGTATAATGTAATGATATTGGAAGGGGCGGGCCCTCCCCCGTTACCCCAAAAACACCAATCAAATTCAAAACTGGACCGATCGGAACAATATGGGTATCAAATGAAAGGTATTTAAGAATATAGAATTAAGAAATTTAGTCTAAGTACCCAGAAAGTCGTCCTAACCCCAAAACTCCTCTATGCTGATAAATTGAACGTTCATATCAATATGGGGCTCAAATGAAAGGTATTCGGGAGTCGATTACGAATCTGTCATTCAAAATCAGGTCGAGGTAAATATAAAGTATACCCCCCAAATGGGCACATTAGCCAATCACGACAATATCGGACTTCGTTCGTTTATTTGTTCCGTGTAGCTTTAAAAACGACAGAACCGATTTTCGTGAAATTTTCACAGATTGTGTAGGTTGGTCTGGAAGGAAGCATAGGCTAAATAATATTGGGATATTGGAAGGGGGCGTACCCTCCCCCTTACACCGAAATCACCACCCAAAATCAAAAGTGGACCGACAATGACAATATGGGTATAAAATGAAAGGGTTTGTAGAGTAGAATACCAATTTGTTATTACAAATTGTGTCCAAGTATCCAGGAATTTGCACTTACCCCAAAACTTCTTCTTTTTTATAAAATAAAATTTTGACAAAATTTTCTATAAAAATAAAATTTTGACTAAATTTTCTATAAAAATAAAATTTTGATAAAATTACCTATGAAAATAAAATTTTGACAAAATTTCCTATAAAAGTAAAATTTTTACAAAATTTTGTATAAAAATAAAATGTTGATAAAATTTTCTATAAAAATAAAATTTTGACAAAATTTTATAAAAAAAAAATTTACAAAATTTTTTATAAAATTTAAATTTGACAAAACGCGCTATAAAAATTATAATTTAAAATAAAATTTATTATAAAAATAAAATTTTTAAAAATTTTGTATAAAAATAGAATTTTAAAAAATTTTCTATAGAAATAACATTTTGACAAAATTTTCTTTAAAAATATAATTTTGATAAAGGTAAAAATAAAATTTTGACAACATTTTCTATAATATTAAAATTTATACAAATCTAGCTATAAAAATTATAACTTAAAATAATTAAAATAAAATGTTTGCAAAATTTTCTATAAAAATAAAATTTAAATAACATTTTCTATAAAAATCGAATTTTTGTTAAATTTCCTATAAAATGAGGGTTTAACAAAATTTTCTACAAAATTAAAATTTTGCCAAAATGTTCTATAAAAATAATGTTTGACATTATTTTCCACAAAATTAAAACTTCGAATAAAATTAACAAAGTTTTCTAAAATTAAATTTTTTTCTAAACATCCCAAAAAAAATAAAATCTTGACAAATATTTCACAAAATTTTCTTTTAAATTAAAAAAATGGAAAAAATCTTACACAATTCCTCTATCTTTAATTCCTTAGCATCCTGTTTTATGCTTTAATTAGATTTTTTCAACATAATTCGCATGTAAACTTGCTTAAGTTGCGTGACTTTCAGCAAAATACCTGATTGTGATTCCGCAAAGTTAAACCTTGCCCATCTTTTTAGCTTTTAATTTATTTTCCTTCGAATTTAATTACGAAAAATCCTATTAGCCTTAAGCCTCAATTTCCTCTCCGCCCATCGGTAATTGACTAAATTAAAACTCACTTTATAAACAGCGACCAGTAATGCTTTTTGTCAACCTATTTAAATATTAATGAATTATTGTCATTAATTATTTAAATTAAATTCCAATTATCGAGCTTATTGTTTTCGCTTTGCTTTTTTGTTGTGTTGTGACCAATTCTCAGTGTTCGTTTCCAAGAATTCTTCTTGAAATTTTAATTAGATTTGTCCTTGTTTTGTATTATAGCGCATAGCAAGCAATAAGAACAACAAAAAAAGGACTTTTAGATTTTCATTGACACGTTTTGCTGTAGTGCCTATGGAATTTTTGTGTAATTGTTGTGGCAACACAAAGGATATCATCGTCAACGTCAATAGCATTAAAATGTGGTACTGTAATAAATAGACGTGTTGGTGGATTGATTCCTGGAATAATGAAATGGACGTTGCGAAATTTATAATTAGAGAATTTTTCATGGGAGGCTTAGAGGCGAGGTAAAGAGGAATGAATGAAAAATTCTATTATTTTTCAACAGAAGTGCTTTAATGAAAAATGTTCATAGTTGGATAATTTTGTGAGTCCAAAAGTTAAAAATGGCTTACAGCAATGATAAGCTCATCTTAATCGAAATTTCCTTGAAATTTTGGCTAAAGATAGAATATTCGTGATTTTTCTTCATGAACTTTTTGTTCAAAGACAAAATTTTTATAAAGTTTTCTCTAAAGACAACATTTTCATGACATTTTCTCTGCAGGCAATATTTCCATGTATAATTTTTTATATAATACTAGCCGTAGCGGGCTCGCTCCGCTGCGCCTTCTTCAACTCTCTAATATCTTTTTAAGGTCGGTACACTTCGCCCTAAATGCGGATATCAAATTCGTGCCATTGTAGCCTATGACGCTGAATGCGATCAAATCCTGGCGAGAGAACATCGGACAAAGCGGTGGTTATCCCCTCTTAATGTGGTCATGGTCATGTATTGGGTTGCCCAAAAAGTAATTGCTGATTTTTTAAAAGAAAGTAAATGCATTTTTAATAAAACTTAGTTTTATTAGTTTTTGTACACTTTTTTCTAAAGCAAGCTAAAAGTAACAGCTGATAACTGAAAGAAGAAAGAATGCAATTACAGAGTCACAAGCTGTGAAAAAATTTGTCAACGCCGACCATATGAAAAATCCGCAATTACTTTTTGGGCAACCCAATACAAAATGTTCCCCTAAGAGGTGTCGAACTGCGGGAGGCCGTTCGGACTCGGCTATAAAAAGGGTCCCTTGTCATTGAGTTTAAACTTGAATCGGAAAGCACTCATTGATGTGTGAAAAGTATGCCCCTGCTTGGATCCTGGTGTTTTTGAAAACAAGGGTAATGAGAAGTGCTTTTTATGGGAGGGATGACACCTCAGACATTTCGATTCAAATATGGATATCAAATTCGTGCTGCACTTCCAAATACCTTTAATTTGAGCACCATATTGCCATGGCCGGTAAATATGAACCGTTTGTTTGGGTGTTTTGGGGCTGGGGCGGCCACCGGCACTTTGCATTGAAAATAGTTATCAAATTTTTTCTTAATTCCCAACGGAAATTAAATTCAGTTTAGGGGGTGCTTTGGCCCCAAAATACTTGGCTCTAAAATTGGATATCAAATCCGTTTAAGAAAACCGGTTCAAACAAGTACCATATAGTCATAATGGGCCTAATAGCGTTTTTTTTTTTTTTTGGGTGGGGGATGACCCCTTATACCTCGATCTGATTTTGTATGCCAGATTTGAAATCTACTCCCGAATACCTTTCATTGGAGCCCCATATTGAAATAAACGTCCAATATGTCTGTTTGGGGGAGTTTTGGCGTTGGGGCGGGCCTGATGGGTACTTAGACCCAAATTTTAATACCAAAATCGTGTTCTACTCTCCAATACCTTTTATTTGATACCTATATTGTCCCGATCGGTCCACTTTTGATTTTAGTTTGTGTTTTTGCCATAAGGGGGAGGGTCCGTCCCCCTTCCCATATCGAAAAATTATATAGCCTATGTTTCCTTTCAGACCAAACTACATAATCTGTGAAAATTTCGAGAACATCGGTTCTGCCCTTTTTACAGTCTATACGGAACAAACCAACCGAGTCTGTGATTGGCTGATGTGCCCATTTTGGGCTTTTTGTGGGGGTCGGATGACCCCCTATACTCCGACATGAGTTTATATGCCAGATTCGTTATGTACTCCCGCATACCTTTCATTTGAGCCCCATATTGAAATGAACGTCCAGTATTTTTGTTTGGGGGAGTTTTGGGGTTGGGGCGGCCCGATGGGTACCGAGACTCATATTTTAATACAATATTCGTATTCTACTCTCCAATACCTTTCATTTGATATCTATATTGTCCCGATCTGTCCACTTTTTATTTTGGGCAGTGTTTTTTTGCATAAGGGGGAGGGTCCGTCCTCCTTCCCATATCGAAAAATTATTGGGTTGCCCAAAAAGTAATTGCGGATTTTTTAAAAGAAAGTAAATGCGATGAGTACATAGACTCAAATTTTAATGCCATATTCGTATTCTACTCTCCAATATCTTTCATTTGATATTGTCCCGATTGGTCAACTTTTGATTTTGGGTTTTTTTGGCATCTAGCCTATGCTTCCTTCCCGAACAACCTACACAATAATCGAAAATTTCGCAAAAATCGTTTCTGCCGTTTTTCAGTCAATACGGAACAAACAAACCGCATCCTATATATCCGTGATTGGCTAATGTGCCCATTTTGAACGTTTTTGTGGGGATGGGGGACCCTCGTCAAATTCGTTATGCAAATGCAAATTTTGTCCATGAACATTCCACCAAATAACAGGGACAAACTTTTCACATATCAATGAGTGCTGTCCGATTCAAGTTTAAGCTCAATGATAAGGGGCCTCCTTTTTATAGCCGAGTCCGAACGGCGTGCCGTAGGGCGACACCTCTTTGGAGAGAAGTTTTACGTGACATAGTACTTCACAAATGTTGCCAGCATTAGGAGGGGAAAACCACCGCTGAAATTTTTTTCTGATGGTCTCGACAGGATTCGAACTCAGGCGTTCAGCGTCATAGGCGGACATACTAACCTCTGCGCTACGGAGGCCTCGTTATCTACTCCCGCATACTTTTCATTTGATACCCATATTGTCCTTATCGGTCCACTTTCAATTTTGGGTGGTGTTTTTGGGGTAACGGGGGAGGGTCCGCCCCCTTCCGTTATCTACAAATTATAACGCCTATTCCTACTTCGTGACCCCCCCCCCCCTAGATTCGTTATCTACTCCCGCATACTTTTCATTTGATACCCATATTGTCCCTATCGGTCCACTTTAGATTTTGGGTGGTGTTTTTGGGGTAACGGGGGAGGGTCCGCTCACTTCCGCTATCTACAAATTATAACGCCTATTCCTACTTCCTGACTATATTCGTAATCTACACCCGAATACCTTTCATTTGAGTCCCATATTGTCATGATCGTCATATAAACCTATTTTAAGGGGTTTTGGGGCAGGGGCGGCCCCCCAAGTACTTGGAACCAACTTTTATTATGAAATTCGTACTCTACTCTTAAATACTTTTCATTTGAATCCCATATTGTCCCGATCGGTCCACTTTTATTTTTGGATAGTACTTTTGGGGTAAGGGGGAAGGTCCGTCCCCCTCCCGATATCAAAAATTTATATAGCCTATGTTTCCTTCCAGACCAAACTACACAATCTGTGAAAATTTCAAGGGTAACGGTTCAGCCGTTTTTGAGTCTATACAGCTGAATCAATTACCTTGGAATTTTCACAGATTTTGTAGGTTGGTCTGGAGGGAAACAAGGGCCAAACAATTTTTTGATATCGGGAGGGGGACGGAAACATAAATTGAATTTTATATATAAGATTGAAGTTATTTTTTTTAAATTTCTTTCATTTTTAAAAATCGTTGTTCTAATTTCGTAATGTTTCTTCTCTTTCTTGCAGGTAAATTTGAAAAGCTTTTCATAGAGTCAAAAGTCAGGACCATGAAGGATGACAATCACGTATGTTAATGTAGTTGTTTATCTAAAGTTTAGTAAACGATATGTAATCTCCCTCGGAAGCCAACCAATTCTATTTGCGTTGAGTTAATGTCTGTAATTTTCTTTTTTGTTCTTTCTAATATTCTTTGCCCCCGGTGTTATGCGTTCTCACATTAGTGCGTGATGTAAATCCTTTATTTACCACCTTTCATTCAATACCTATCCTATACCTAAGCTAATTTTTTATACACAGATCAATGTTCTATGTACAGAGATGGTATAACAGCTTTATTTTAATTAGTTTGCTGGCTAATAAGTGAATTGAACTTAATCCATTGTTTTGCGGCATTTAAGAAGGAGGCAAACAGCATTCAACTGCTTGCTGGAATAATTAACCGATGAGGTGAAGTGGAAAAACAATTTAATTCCAGGGATTTGAATCCCTTCACCTCACTTGCTGCCACTCTTAGACGCTCTCTTTTAGTATGCACGAGTAAATGAGCATGAATTTTCTTTTATTTAAGGATTAGTTGGGATTTGTTGGCACTTTAGCGGCCAACTAACTTACCAAACAAGCAACCAACCAACCAACCAACCATGAGTCGAAAGGCAAACACAAAGAAAATCTCATGAAATTTTCTTGATTAGAAATATTCATTGCTGGAGAGAAAATGGAGAAGAAATTTTCGGCTAAGAAAGATGCCATGGGGGTGTAGAGTCTGCTAGGCTCATTTAAAGGAGAGTTGAGTGTGCTAAATAAAATTTAATAATCGGTAAACGGCGAGCGAAACACAAATCAGAGATTCTGGTTTAAATCGTTGAGCGGAGCGGACGTTTTGTTATTTCACTCCGTAAGAATTTTTCTGTAACTCGTAATAGGTCATTATTTTTAGCTGCTATAGAGGTATCCATTAGGCGGTTGATGATCTGCGTCTGTTTCCAGTTTCAGATCTAAGGAGAGTTGAGTGTGCTAAAAAAAATTTAATAATCGGTAAACGGCGAGCGAAACTCAAATCAGAGATTCTTGTTTAAATGGTTGAGCGGAGCGGACGTTTTGTTATATCACTCCGTAAGAATTTTTCTGTAACTCGTAATAGATCATTATTTTTGGAAGAAAATGTAATGTCACTCAAGGCTAACTGCCATAGAGGTATCCATTAGTTGATAATCTGCGTCTGATTCCAGTGGAGCGGCAGAGTAGGTTTAGAATGCACTCCAAAGACCCAACAGCTGCGGTGGTGGTGTCAGGCCGTAGCATGTTGTCTGAAACCTCGACTGGTGGAGCGGCTGCTCCAGGTTCCACTAGCCGACAGACGTCTGGTCAGCAGGGGCTTTTGACGAAGACACCTGGTCCAAGTCCTAAGGATAAGGCCGAACCTATTCTTTCTTCGCATGCCTACAATTTGCCTAGGTCATCGGCCTTTCCCGGCAAATCAACACGCTCTTTAAAAGGTTGGAATAATAGAAGACGCATCGCTCTCAGGTTTATTGAGTGGCTTGGTGCGAATGATCCTAAGACTCTCACTAATAGGGAGAGAGATTCCCTAAATTGGGTTCGGGAATTTGCTGCACAGGCTACCCCAAAGACTACACGTCTAGATTCGGAAACTGCACCGCAGGCAGCCAATAGGCTGCGGTCACCTGGAGGGCATCCCATGCCTAAAAGAACTAGGGCGACCAAGAATCAGATGGGTCTAAGAACCTTTGCTAATGTCGCTAGGGACAGTTTAATGATGGCAGTTGTCGACTCGACAAGGGAGAAGAACAGAGGAATAATTGGAGTGGGATAGTCAATGTACTGTCATCAGTATACTCCGATGTCCTTGCGGAGTCTCCTAGGTCTCCTCCAGTTTGTGACGATGCAGGCTGATATCGGGATAATTGGAGTGGGATAGTCAATGGACTGTCATCAGTATACTCCGATGCCCTTGCGGAATTTCCGGGGTCTCCTCCAGTTTGTGACGATGCAGGCTGGTATCGGGGCCGATAATTGCCTTCGGGGATCACCGCTCAATTGAAAATGCATCGTTGTGCGCTAAAAAAAGGATTGGTGACATATGGCCAGGTGCAGCACTGGATTTAGTCAAGAAGCAAGATATTCCTTCTCGACCGATAGCACATGGTTGGATATCAAGGATTTCCCCAATCCTGAAGTGATACTCGGAAGACTATAGGCATGTAATCACAATATTTCAACCACCGACTGGAAGATTGGTAGATTGGATGAGGCTGATGGTGAGCGGAGACATGCAGTGTGCGTACAAAACTCCAACTGTCTCGCAGACCTCAACATGTCTGAAGAGGTTGTATCCTACGGATTCAACAAGTTGAAACTAAAGGTCTATAGAAGCGGTGGGGTTGGGGAATCAGGAGACGACACAGCAGTTGTTGCTTAACACTTGCCTGAGGAACTATCGACCACATTGCTAAAGTCTGGCGGATTGCAGGAGAATGAAAATCCCCCTGCCACAGGATCGTCACAGAAGGGGATGGCATCGAAACGGGGCCCGGCAAGCCCTGTGCGTGTGGGTCACAAAGTTGGACTGGACTCAAAGTGTGGGGAAGCATGGAACTCAGAAAGTACTTCGACAGCAGCAGTTATTGAAGCATCTAAGGAGAAATCGTCCACACTGCAAGTGCCCAGTGTCCTGAGGAAGAGTGGTTCCACAGTTTTCTCACCTGCCCCTTGATGCGTACGGAAGCTCATCATGACAAGTTCTAATGAATGAACCCCTGGTGGAATCAGAAAGCGTGGCTAACGCAACAGTGGTGGAAGAATGAATCCTGAATATGGTCCGATTTCTACAGATAAATCTCCACCATTGTAAGACCGTTTCGGCGGCACTGAAGGTGACGTAGTTCTTATCCAGAAACCATGGGTGTGTGGAGGAATGGTTCGTGGACTAAGAATTCCGGGATTTAAACTTCTCAAAGTTAGGGGGAATGGGAGACACAGAGAGAAGACCTTCTGTGTGTGTGTCCCGCACAAGCAATCAGAAGGAGTTCCACTTTAGTTCCTGTCTGATTTAGCGGATGTGAACATTCAGAAGTTATTGGGATTTTTAAAGCGGTCTGGATGGTTCAACAGAAGGAACTAGAAGGTATCTTCCTTCTTCTGTTCCTGTGGTATCACAATGGACGAAAACGTCTAAGTGAGTCTGATGACAGACTGCCACTTAAACCTAACCTAACCTAATAAGAAATGGCATTCAAATACCCACCGTCCTTGCAACATTTGAAATAAAAACTTTTTGCTAACATAAAACCAGAAATCACCATTAAAAAATGGGATTATTTATTTTCGCTCTTTTGTTTTGTATTGCACATTTTAAACTTTTTTTTTTTAATATGAAAAATACTTTGACAGAGTCTAAATCCCTCTTGATTTGCTTTTCTAGATTTGTTTACGAAACCCTTCTTGAAATTATTATTTCAAACATATTGCAGCAGCAATTTTAGAAAAAAGTAAAGAAAACAGCAAACAAATATCAATGAAAGAAAGCATTACACTTTGGCTAAAAGGATTTCCCTTTTCTTTGTATTTCTCTTCCTCATTACTTTTGAACCTTTGCTCTTTCTCTCTCTCCTTCTCTGTCAGCGTCTTTCAATCATTCTCATGCTGCTTTGGTGGTGGCACAAAGGGATTACAGTTAAAGTATGGAAAATATTGCCATTGCTTAATGGTGCATGGTTTATCAAAGGTCCTTTTAAGTCCTGTATAATGCGCGGCAAGAATCTTATTTACAGCTCTCACACCACACTATAAAGAGGTGAACGACAAGCAGCATGTAGTCTAGGGAAATTGAAAATTATTGAAATAACCATTAGTTGGAGAGGTAGCATATTAATCTGGTCATTTCGTTTGTTTCTAGTGTAACAAAATTTTCTAAAGAAAAGTAGTGAAACTTGAAAATGAATAAGTTGGGCAGAGCCAGGATTTGAACTTGGGCACACGGAGCAATAGCGAAAGCCTTTGTTCGAAGCCACCAATGCAATTTCCAACAGAAGCATAGAATCATGTGCACAATGGAGGTAGTGTAATTGTCACAGACAAAAAATCTGTCATTACTCGAAAACACATGCATTGGGAAAAGTACAGCTAAATGATAGGAATTGTCGAGCGTAGTTAATGTGGTATTTGTATCCTAGAGGCGTTTTCGCAATAAATACGATTCAAATACAACATACCAATGTAAGACCCTTGAAGCCATCACACTTAGTATGGTTGAAAAATCTTCAAACCAAAGACGAAACGTGTCCCATAGTGGTTGGTGTGTCTAGCGATCTCTGGCTTTCCTTTTTCATTTGCAAAGAAAATCTCCGATCATTGAGCTCGTCTCGAAAGAGAAACATTTTATAGAGAGAAACGAGATGTCTAGCGTTCGAAGCCGTCAATACAACATCCAACAGATGCACAGAATTATGTGCACCATGGAAGTAGTGTAATTGTCGCAGAAAAAAAGTCTGTCATTACACGAAAATACATGCATTGGGAAAAAGTACAGCTAATAGACAGGATTGTCGAGCGTGGTTAATGTGGTATTTGCAGATGACAAAATTTTCTAAAAAAAAAATTGAAAAAAATTTTTATAAAAACAAAATTTTTACAAAATTTTCTTTAAAAATAGAATTTTGACAAAATTTTCAATAGAAATAAAATGAAAAAAAGAAAATTTGACAAAATCTTCTATATAAATAAAATTTTGACAAAGTTTTCTTTAAAAATATAATTTTGATAAATTTTTCTTTAACAATAAAATTTTGACAAGATTTTCTTTAACAATAAAATTTGGAAAAAAATTTCCATAAAAATAAAATTTCTTACAAACTTTTCTAAAAACACAATATTGACAAAATTTTCGTAAAAAATAAAACTTTGACAATTTTTTTTTTTAAATTAATTTTGACAAAATTTTCCATAAAAATAAAATTTTTAATAATTTTCTATAAAACTAAAATTTTGACAAAATTTTCTATAAAAATAAAGTTTTGATAAAGTTTTCTTTAAAAATATAATTTTGACAAAAAATTTTCCAAAAAAATATAATTTTGACAAAAAATTTTCCAAAAAAATAAAATTTTGACAAAATTTTCTATAAAAATAAAATTTTGTCAAAATTTTCTATAAAAATAAAGTTTTGGCTAAATTTTCTATAAAAATAAAATTTTGACGAAATTTTCTATAAAAATAAAATTTTGACAAAATTTTCTATAAAAATAAAATTTTGACAAAATTTTTTATAAAAATAAAATTTAAATAAATTTTATATAAAATAAAATTTTGACAAAATTTTCTTTAAAAATAAAGTTCTGACAAATTAAAAAAAAAAATAAATTTTGACCAAATTTTCTATAAAAATAAAATTTTAAAAAAATTTTCTATAAAAATAAAATTTAAAAAAATTTTATAGGTAATAAAATTTTGAAAAAATTTTATATAAAATAAAATTTTGAATTCTTTAAAAAATAATTCTTTAAAAATAAAGTTTTGACAAATTTTTTCAAAAAAAAATAAAATTTTCTATAAAAATAAAATTTTTTAAAAAAAAGTTTATATAAATAAAATAATGACAGAATTTCCTATAAAAATAAAATTTTGACAAAATTTTCTATAAAAATAAAATTTTGACAAAATTTTCTATAATAATAAAATTTGGAAAAAAATTTCCACAAAAATAAAATTTCTTACAAACTTTTCTAAAAACACAATTTTGACAAAATTTTCGTACAAAATAAAATTTTGACAAAATTTTTTTTTTTAAATTAATTTTGACAAAATTTTCCATAAAAATAAAATTTTTAACAAATTTTCTATAAAAATAAAATTTTGACAAAATTTTCTATAAAAATAAAATTTTGAAAAAATTTTCTATAAAAATAAAATTTTGAAAAAATTTTCTATAAAAATAAGATTTTGACAAAATTTTCTATAAAAATAAAATTTTGACAAAATTTTCTATAAAAATAAAATTTTGACAAAATTTTTTATAAAAATAAAATTTTGACAAAATTTTCTATAAAAATAAAATTTTGAAAAAAAATTTCTTTAAACATTAATTTTGACAAAATTTTCTTTAAAAATTAATTTTGACAAAGTTTTTTATAAAAAAAAAAATTTTGAATTTTTCTATAAAAAAAAATATTTTAAAAAATTTTCTATAAAAATTAACCTTTTTTAAATTTTTTAATAAAAATAAAATTGTGATAAAATTGTCTATAAAAATAAATTTTGACAAAATTTTCAGTAAATATAAAATTTTGGTCTAATATTTTGAAATCAAATAACGTGGAGGACGCCCCAGGTTATAGCCCAAACAAAACGATTGGCACAGCCAAAACGATTGGTATCAAATGAAAGGTTATTTAAGAGTGGAGTACGAACTTTGCATAAAAATTTCACAGTGTCTGGGGGTCTCCCACCCCCAAAAACACCAACCAACAGGACACTTGTACCGATTTGGGCAATATGGATTTCAAATGAAACGTATTTAATAGGAGAGTTCAAATCTGACATAAAAATGTATTCCTTGGTGTCGGGGGGGGGGGCCTTCCCAACCCCCAAAAGCGCTCCCAGTAGGACATATTTACCGATTGCGACAATATGAGATTCAAATGAATGGAATTTGAGAGTTAAATACGAATATGGTATTAAAAATTGGGTCCAAATACCCCAGTAGCACCCAAAATCAAAAGTGGACCAATCGAGACAATACTCAAGAGACAGGGACTCAATTGAAAAACCGCCTCAAAAGTATCGCCAAAATGCACCGATCGGAACAACATGGGACTCAAATGAAAGCTTTTCGGGAGTAGAATATTCGTATAGTATCAAAAATGGAATCCATATACCTAGGGCGACTCGCCCCAATAGTACCGCCAAAAATAGCAAGTGGACCGTTAAGGACAATATAGGACCAGGGATGCCAACTTAGTGCTTTTAGAACTAGATTTGGTGTTTTTAGGTTACCAAAAACTCCAGAAAGGTACCATCTGGTGCCAAACGAAAAAAGGCTCTAGGTGGACGCTTTTTGCATTTCTTGTTACTGAAATAAATTTTTCACTTATGCGGTTTCAGTTTCATATAAAAAAGGAATGTGAGGTGGATATACATTTTCAGTTGAGCGGCGTTTTCAGTAAGCGAATCTCACTTAAGCGTATTCCACTTAAACGAATTTCTATTAAGCGAATCTCACTTAAGCGAATTTCACTTCAACAAATATCGCTTAAGCGAATTTCATTTAGGCGAATTTCAATTAAGCGAATTTCACGTTAGCGATTGTCACTTAAGCTAATTTCACTTTGGCGATTTCAATTGCTTTGACTAACACCAAATATGCATGGTTTTTTTCGTAAAGTTTCACTTAAGCGGGATTTTTCACATAAGCGTATTGCAGTTATACGGTTTTGACTGTAATACATTTTCAGTAAACATGTTTGGCTGTTTAACCTTCATTGGTTGCTGGTTGCCTTTGGTTGCTGTAATCACATTCGCATATAAAGGGCTAATTGAAAAATATACTCCTTGATACTATCTCAACAGCCAATTGTTATTGCGAAACAAACATCTCTGAGATTTTTATCAAAAAAAACATTCCAGGCGATTGTCGTTATGATCCACGTCATTGATTGGGCTGCTTAAAAACTTGACGTAATTCTTTTCTTATCTTATTCCACAAGCGCACTTGATTGATTGCAGACCTCTCCATGCAATAAACAATGAAATTTTCCTCAAGTACTGTCTTGGCTATCTTTTTATTTTGCCTTGTACTGTGTACTTCAAAGTAATCGTAAAATATATGCTAGAACCATAAACTTTGCCATCGATTCGCATAATAACAGTATTCATATTTTATGATTATAACTTTTCTTCCATTTGACCAAGTTTAAAGAAAACAAGACAAGAAGATGTGAATGAACAGCAGTAGAAAAACTATTCAATAAATCATGGTAAGAAACTTTTGAAATTGGTTTGAGAGAACGAAAAAAAAACTAAAATTGGGACAATAAAGATTTATTGGGGAAAAGACATTTAAAAAGAAAATAATGTTTTGGATATTTATTATCCAAATATTTTGGTATTTTTCATATTGCCATTTGCTTAACCTAAGAAAAATCATCTAAAGTAAATTGCATTTCTTTCATATTTGGAGGTTATATCCAGAGATGTTTTTTCATTCCTCAGTACATGTTGATCTTCATAAAATTCTAAGACTATTTACTGAAGCCCGTTTGTCTATGCATTCGGCTTTCCGAACCTGACCATGATGCAGGAAATTTAGAATTTTAGGCCTACAGATTTCTATTTAGGACCATTGCTAGGTAAGGTTCGGCTAGGTTTAAGTGGCAGTCTGCAATTAGACTCACTTAGATGTTTTCGTCCATTGTGATACCACAGGAATGGAAGAAGGAAGATGCCTTCTAGTTCCTACCGTTGAACCATCCAAATCGCTTTAAAAAGTCCAATAACTTGCGAATGTTCACATCCGCTAAATCAGACAGGTTCTCAAAGAAATGAGAAGCTAAAGTGGAACTCGTACTGACTGCTAGTACGGGTCACACTTACAGAAGGTGTTCTATAGTCGGTTCTTCTTCGATGTCCTCACAGCTTCGGCAAAAGTCGTTGCTGGCAACCTTCAGTCTGTCTGCATGTTTTCCGATTAGACAGCGACCTGTCATAACGGACACTATGACTGAGACGTCTGTTATAACCAATGACAGCAAAGCAGTAGTTCTCTTCAAGTCTAGATTAGGCCACATAGTTTCGGAATGCTCACAGCCCCCTCTTTGTGATCATCTATCCTTCGTTGTCCGCCGGGCCTGGTCCTGAAAACTTAGCTTACATGTCTCTAGAGGCATACCCACAGATTACAGTACTCCTGGAATGTGTAGGGTAGTTTCTAGTCTCGCAAGCTCGCCTGCTTTACAACTCCCAGGTACATCTCTGTGGCCCGGCACCCAGAACATGTGAATTTTGAATGGTTCAACCATCTCGTTGAGAGATCTGCGACAGGGCGGTGACCATCTTTCTTTGTGACCATCTATTATTCGTTGACCTTCGGACCTGGTCCTGAAAACTTAGCTTACATGTCGCTAGAGGCATACCCACAGATTACTGACTCCCTGGAATGTGTGGGGTAGTTCCTAGTTTCTTATGCTCGCCTGCTTTACAACTCCCTGGGATAACTCTGTGGCCCGGCACCCAGAACATGTGAATTTTGAACTGTTCAACCATCACGTTGAGAGATCTGCGACAGTCGAGGGCGGTGACCATCTATCTTTGTGACCATCTATTATTCGTTTTCCTTCGGGCCTGGTCCTAAAAACTTAGCTTACATGTCGATAGAGCCATACCCACAGATTCCAGGTGGTTTTTGTGTTCAGAAATACGTTTCGTAGGGATTTAATGGCTGCCCGGTTGTCTGATAGCCACTCCACCACTTCTTTATTGCAAGGATCTCCGATTGATACACCCTGCAGTGGTCGGGTAACCTTTTCGATATGACCAGTTCTAGATCTTTAGAGTACACCCCAAAGCCCACTTGATCCTTTAGTTAGGAACCATCCGTATAGAAAACTATATAACTTCTGTTAGCAGGGATATCGTAGTTCCCATCGGTTCTATCAGGAATAGTGGTACAGTATTTTTTATCAAATAGCGGCTCAGGTTGGATGTATCAAGAATAACACAGTGTCCGTAGCCGCCACATGACCAATGAGAAAGCTCTCTTAAACTCACGGTGGTGGTCGCTGCAATTTGTTTAGCAACAATGTCCAGAGTCATAGGATGTAGCATTCAATTCAGTGCATCAGATGGTGTCGTTCTCAGTGCCGCTTTGATGCACAAACATGCCATCCTTTGGATCCGGTTAAATATTGAGCAGTAGGTGGACTGTTGAAGCGCCGTCCACCAGACCACAACACCATATAGCATTATAGGTCTGACTACTGCAGTATATACCCAATGCATGACTTTTGTCAATGGCTCTCTTGCAGGTGTATAGGACAGGAGTTGTCTTTCTTGCCCTTTCCAAAATGTTGGATTTGAAGTTCAATTTCCTGTCCAGCAAAAACCCGTTTTCTCTAAATGGAACATTCTCTCCACCCAAGGAAACAGGTTCCACTGTAGGCAACTTGTATCTCGAGCTGAATAGAACTACCTCTGTCTTGCACGGATTTATACCTAGACCACTTTCGGTAGCCCACTTTGCTGTTGCCAGTAGAGCTTCCTGAAGTATATCCCTTAGAGTGCTGGAAAGCATTCCCCTAACCGCAATTGCCAGGTCATCAGCATAGGCGACCACTTTTACACCTTTTTCTTCCAGAGACAATAATATATTGTTAATGGCTATATTCCAAATTAGAGGAGAGGAGGTACATCTCCTTGAGGTGTTCCTCTACTGACCCATCTTTTTAGATCCACAGATCCCAAGCCTGCCGTCATGCATCTTTTAGTAATAAAGTTATTAATACACTTTCTTATGGTAGAGTTGATGCCTAGAAACTCCAACTCCTTCATGATTGACGTCGGCTTTACATTATTGAAAGCACATTCAATGTCAAGAAATGCTACCATTGCATATTCCTTGACGGCGATAGAACCCTCTAGGTCCCGAAGGGCTGTTTCACTGGGTATGTTTCCTAAGATATATTTCCATCAACCTCTCAAGAGCCTTCAGCATAAAGAATGACAGACTAATAGGACGAAAATCATTCGCCTTTGTGTGCTAGGGTTTTCCTGCTTTCGGAATGATGAAAATGACCTTCGTGTCCCTCCATCCCACAGGTATTTATGACATGCTGATACAAGCAGAGTATATCACCCTAAGCCAGGGAACCAGTCTATCAGACACAGCTTGTAATTCAACCGGTGATACATCATCAGGGCCTGGCGACTTAAAGGAGTTCTTATCGCCCAAAGGATTTTCGGTTTATAATAGCCTCCGACGAATGCATGCTAGTGACAAACTCTTCTGGCCCCACATTGTCCGTTGGAGAATTTCCCGGGAAATGTGTATCAACGAATAGTTTCAGTGTTTCTTCACTACACATTATCCATGGACCATTGCTAACTTGAATACAATTTGAGAATAATTCATTGTAACAGCCACCACAGCTTCTTTTCGTTTCACTTTGCATCTTTCTCCTTGAAATATGTTTATTTAATTTCCCACTCACAATTATTAAATAATAAAATTATTTGCCAGTTGTTTTGTCATTAGCAGCCTACGTGTTTGCCATTGACAAATCTCTCAGGTTTGCTCACATCACAATGCTAATCTTTCCTATGCATTTTCCTATATCCTCCGATTATTTGGTCCTTAAAGTGAAATTCTTCTACCATTGCATTATGGGTTACACCATCCGGCCATCCCTGGTGACATTTAACATAGCACGTTGTTTTGGCTGTGTTTTTTGTTTGTTATAAGTCAACTGTTGAAAAATTGGTTTCAATCTGTGCACTGACATGCGACATCAAGGCGTATAAATTTATCTCTCGCCAGCCATTGAAGTGCCTAAACCAAGTATCGAAAATTGAATTATTTGTAATGCTGCTCACGTACTCTCATGACAGACCGTAGACGGAGACTGAAATATTTTTTTATGCTTCAGGTAGAGAGATTAGGAAAGAGATATGGCACACTTTTTTTGGGAAAGGTTCCTTTTTGGTGGGGTAGGTTTCAACAAATGTCTTTGGCTTGAAGTATTTTTGAAAGGATTTAACATGAATTATTTTGGCATGTCGTATGTGACTTATAACAGCTTTGATTTATATCGTATGTTTTGCCAAAAGAGTTCACTCATAGCAAAAAGTCTGCTGATAATAGCAAACACTGTCTGCTGATTATGAGTATAAAATTTTTCTGCTATTATAACAGTACAAAGATCCTAATTTTCAAACATTAGGCAGTACAGGGGCGAGAGATACAACACAGCCTAACGAACAGGGACCAGACGATGAAACCACAACGATTGTCTGGTCCCTGTTCGTTAGGCTGTGTTGTATCTCTCGCCCCTGTACTGCCTAATGTTTGAAAATTAGGATCTTTGTACTGTTATAATAGCAGAAAAATTTTATACTCATAATCAGCAGACAGTGTTTGCTAACATCAGCAGACTTTTTGCTATGAGTGAACTCTTTTAGCAAAACATACGATATAAATCAAAGCTGTTATAAGTCAATATTCAATATTCCAAAGACTATAATAGGTAAAAATCCTAACATTGAAAAATCCGACAATGCAGTGACAGGAATCTCAATGCAGCACAACAAACGGGGAGCTGACGATGGACCATCACCTTCTCCCAAGAAGCCCATTTACTCTATATATGGAAGACTGGAATAGGCAGTGATCCTAATAATGATATAGGAGAATCAATACAGCCTAACGAAAAGGGAATGACAATGGAACCATTACTGACTTTCTCAAGATTCGGCAAATGGGATAGGTAAAGATCCTAATATTTAAACATAATGGAAACTTAATGCAGCGTAAAGAACAGGGAGCATATAATGAGACCATTACCCACTACCTAGATGACCATTTACTGGCTATCAAGGCAATAAATATGAGGACGGTAAGTTCTTGGAGTGTAAGAAGAAGATTAGCTCCTTCATAGAGGATGACACTTTCCGCATAGTTTTGATGCCGGGCCATAGAGGAGTAATGGGGGGTGAAAGATCATACCAGTTGGTTCTGAAGCCAGAGGACTTTTAGGTCGACACAGTCGGAGTTAAGGGCGTGGGCGACAAATATCTTTTAAGGTGATTCGGATCGTGTGAAGAAGAGAAGAGGCTATTACTGAAAGGATGTAAGAAGGAGGTCAGTATAGCTTTCGGTATCATAACGGACTACGAGCTCACTTATGCAGAATAGAGGAGGCAAGCGATAGCATGATTACAGTATGTGGGGAAGATGATGAGACGTTGCTCGTGGGCCGATTGGTTAGTCTTCAAAGTTTTACTCTTGTGCCTTGCAAAATTTTGTTCGGACTGCCCAAAGGGCATTTAGGGTCCAATTTTTCCTGAAAAGTGCTCAAAAATCCCTACAAAAAACATGTTTTTATAGTGTCCTAGAAATTAGATTTTTTTTATACTAGTCGAATCGGGCCCGCTCCACTGCGTCGTCTTTAACTCTCTTATATTCACATTCGCCCTGAATGTGAATATCGAATTCGTGCCACTGTAGCCTATGTCCGCCCATGACGCTGAAAGCGTGCGTTCGAATCCTGGCGAGAACATCGGAAATTTTGGATCGGGCGGACCCATATGCCCATTTAGGGCGTTTTTAGGGGGTAGGGTGACCCCATATACTTCGATCTGATTTTGTATGCCAGATTCGTAATCTACTCCCGAATACCTTTCAGTTGAGCCCCTTATTGACTTGAACGTCCAATATGTCTGTTTGAGAGAATTTTGGGCTTGGGGCGGCCCGATGGGTATCTATTGGGTTGCCAAAAAAGTAATTGCGGATTTTTCATATAGTCGGCGTTGACAAATTTTTTCAAAGCTTGTGACTCTGCAATTGCATTCTTTCTTCTGTCAGTTATCAGCTGTTACTTTTAGCTTGCTTTAGAAAAAAAGTGTAAAAAAAGTATATTTGATTAAAGTTCATTCTAAGTTTTATTAAAAATGCATTTACTTTCTTTTAAAAAATCCGCAATTACTTTTTGGGCAACCCAATAGAACCAAATTTTAATACCATATTCGTATTCTACTCTCCAATGTCTTTGATTTGATACCCATATTGTCCGAGCGGTCTACTTTTGATTTTGTGTGATGTTTTTGGGTAACAGGGGAGGGCCCGCCCCCTTCCGAAATCAACAAATTATAAAGCCTATTTGTCGTTCCAGGCCATATTCGCAATCTACTCCCGAATACCTTTCATTTGAGTCCCATATTATTCAATAAACCTATTTTAGGGGCTTTTGGGGTTGGGGCGGCCTCCCCCCCAGTTACTTGGACCCAATTTTTAATATGAAATTCGTACTCTATTTCTGAATACTTTTGTGTACCGATCGGTCAACTTTTATTTTTGGGTTGTACTTTTGTGATAAGGGGGAGGATTCGATTGGACTTAGGTTGGGTTAGGTAGAGGGGCCACCTATACATCTGTCCCATGCCCTATAGACATACAACTTAGCCAGTATTCGGCTTGTTGTGCGCTGTAAAAACTAAAAAGTTACCTTAAAATAGAACATCTAAGTTAGGAATTCCGTGCTACATACAAAATCCTTAATTTTAATACATGTCACGCCCCTAAGTTGGTTCATGTCTGGCATTGTGTCCCCACCTAAGTGCCGGTATCTGTTAGATGCGAAAGCCGGGCAATGACAAAGGAAATGGTCCAACGTCTCATTATCTTCCCCGCATGCCCTAAACATGGTGTTAGTGCAGGTCGGTTGGGTTTGTAAATGGGCCAAATCGGTCCATGTTTTCGTATACTTGCCATGTAAACCATAATCGGATCTTTACTTCTTGAGCCTCTAGAGGGCGCAATTCTTGGCTGAAATTTTACATGAAGTGTTTAATTCTGACTTCCAACATCTCTGCCAAGTATGGTTCATAGCCTGATATAGCTACCATTCAAACCAATCTCGGAGCCGCTAGAGGGCTCAAGAAGGGCCTCCAGAGGGCTCAATTCTTATTAGATTTGGCTGAAATTTTGCAAGAAGTGTTTTATTTTGACTTCCAACAATTCTGCCAAGTATGGGGCAAATCGGTTCATAGCCTGATATAGCTCCCATTTAAACCAATCTTGGATCGTGATTTATTGAGCCGCTAGAGGGCGCAATTATTATCCAATTTGGTTGAATTTGCGCATGAAGTGTTTTGGTTTGACCATCAACAAATGTACCAAGTATGGCTCAAATCGGCTCATAACCTGATATAGCTCCAATGTAAACCAATTTCGGATCTTGGTTTCTTGAGCCGCTAGAGGGCGCAACACTTATTAGATTTGGCTGAAATTTTGCAAGAAGTGTTTTATTTTGACTTCCAACAACTCTGCCAAGTATGGGCCCCTAGAGGGCGCAATTCTTGGCTGAAATTTTGCATGAAGTGTTTAATTTTGACTTCCAACATCTCTGCCAAGTATGGTTCATAGCCTGATATACCTACCATTTAAACCAATCTCGGAGCCGCTAGAGGGCTCAAGAAGGGCCTCCAGAGGGCGCAATTCTTATTAGATTTGGCTGAAATTTTGCAAGAAGTGTTTTATTTCGACTTCCAACAACTCTGCCAAGTATGGGCCAAATCATAACCTGATATAGCTCCCATTTAAACCAATCTCGGATCGTGAATTATTGAGCCGCTAGAGGGCGCAATTATTATCCGATTTGGTTGAATTTGCGCATGAAGTTTGACCATCAACAACTGTGCCAAGTATGGCTCAAATCGGTTCATAACCTGATGTAGCTGCCATATAAACCGATCTTGGATCTTGACTTCTTGAGCCTCCAGAGGGCGCAATTCTTATCCGATTTGTCTGAAATTTTGCATGAAATGTTTTTTTTTAGACTTAAAACAACTCTGCCAAGTATGGGCCAAATCGGTTCATAGCCTGATATAGCTCCCATTTAAACCCATCTCGGATGGTGACTTTTTGAGCCGCTAGAGGGCGCAATTATTATACGATTTGGTTGAATTTGCGCATGAAGTGTTTTGTTTTAACCATCAACAACTGTGCCAAGTATGGCTCAAATCGGTTCAAACCCTTATAGCTCCCATGTAAACCGATTTCGGATCTTGGTTTCTTGAGCCGCTAGAGGGCGCAATTATTATCCCATATGATTGAACAATTGGATGAAGTGTTTTGCTTTAACCACCAACCGTGTGGCAAGTATGGTCCAAATCGGTTCATAACCTGATATAGCTCATGTAAACTGATTTCGGATCATGACTTTTTGAGCCGCCTTCAATTTGCTTTTCGGGTTTATCAAACAAGATGTAGAGAAAAGTGTGAATTTAATTATTTGTAAACAGTTTGCCGCATAGGCTACTACGGCGCTATTATATGGCATTCTGGTCCTATAACATTGCCCAGAATCGAAATCCTTTGGGCCAAATGTTCATAACTTTAGCTGTTAAAGCTTCAGGACCACTGTGCAACTTCACTAGCCTTCTCTCTCTCTCCCTCTCACTCTCTTTCCCTCTCTTGTAATTTATGATTTTTCATAATGGTTTCTTCATGCTGACGCCTTTAGAGCATACACAATCCCCTTTCAATTAAAACATCATTGCTTTAATCCTTTGAAAGACTGAATTTTCTTGGTTGCCCTATTGTTTTCATTACTATTATTAATTATAAAGGCAGACGAAATACAATGGTGTCGAAGAAATTTCCACAAGCATGTTGTTTCATTTTCATGTCTTATAAAATATTCCAGTCATACCTACCTACCTACACATAGCCATTGCTCTAGCAACTCATACGTCTGTATCATAAATTATGAAATTGTATTCACATATCTCAAGTTCTTTCATCCTGCTTGTCTTTTGTATCCTTCCAAATATGCATAACCATATACGAGTATACATGGCAGAATCCCTGGCAAATATCCTTCAGACATAAAAACTAACAAAAGCAATTTTTTGGCAAAACTGAAAAGAGAGCATAAATCTTGGCCTTTGTAGTTGTAGGTGAAGGCAAGGAAGGTGAATAGCTGGAAGGGGGGGAAAGTGGGAAGAGAAATCGATAAGGTCTACAAACAAAGATGGGCAAATTTATTTTTAAATTACCAATAAATTTACAAGTTTTCCACAAACATTTGAACTATGCAGAGCATGGAGAAGTGCAAATGGGAAGTTGTCGGAATGCACCATGGGACAATGAAAGTCTATTTGCAAGTAATTTGCTAAAAGTTAATTTAATAATTAAATATGGACCTGAAAAGAATATTGTAACATTTTATATTTTTACCCTTTCTAAGAGAAAAATTACCCTCAGTTCTTCATTGATAATCTTTAATAGTTTCTAATGATAGTTCAGAATATTTTCTTGCCAATATTCCCACTGTGCACTTCGGCAATTTTAACTCTGGCAATTTCATTTTCTTTGCTTTTTACATCAACTTTGGTTCTCTTTTTGCTACTTTAGTGTGTAAATGGCTGTGTTCAAATACGGACACGCTCTTTTAGGTGTGTTTAGGTAAGTGGCTAAATGTACGAGTGCAAATTTCAATATTTATGCAATAGAAATTCAATTTAGCAAAAGTCAATCTTTATTGGTAAACTAAGAGGCGGGACAACTACATTAGGGTGAACTTTAAATTTTGTAAAATGTTAGAGAGCAACACTAAGGTGCTGATGATGGCATTAGCCACTCTAGAAACGTAAGCCGAACGCGTGTTGTATGTGATCAAATCCATTTCTTATTGGCAATTTTTTTTAGTAATCAATTCGATAAGATATCGATGAGTACCTTAACAGGGATCATAACCGGGCACTGTGACATAGATCGCATGGAAGCGCGCTTGGGAATACCGCATAATGACTTCTGTAGGAGTTGCTTCGATGAGGATGAGGAGAAGACTAATGAGCACTTGCTGTGTGCTCAGACCCGTACAGGTCTGCAGAAAAGTAGGCTCTCCTTTCTGGCGAGCCGTTCCTTCTGTTATCTGGGTGAACTTGCGAATCAACCTCTGGTATGTTTCCTGAGGTTTATTAAGGGAACATGATGGTTACGATGGGGAGTGCCACAAGTTCCGACGTAAATAAATCCTTGCTTGCGTAGGGACAGGTTGTTCTTCACCACCCGCTTGGGTTCTCCACCTCTCCTGTCTTCTTCTTTTATTCGTGTATAACCTCTGGTACGAGGTCTCATATTTTCTTTTTCTTCCCTTTCTCTCTAGGGTATCACAGTGAGCCAAACTGGCCTCCGAGTGAACTCACCTTTGGTGGGCAACCCATTCAACCTAACCTGCCATTTTGTACGTGTTAGTACCTAAATGTAAGATTTTGAATGATCTTCTGTACAACCCAAATTTATAGTCAAGGTATACTTGTATCCCAATTTTGAAAGCTTTAGCTCAGTGCGTTAAGGAAGTACCATTTTGTATGTTAGAGTACCTAAATAAACGGATAAAAAATATTTTCTAGTTGTCCAATATATTCTTTCAAGGTACCAATTTCACTACAATTGGTACATTGTTCTCCACATGTCCTATTTTTGTCAAGACTGCGATTAAGTTTGTCAAATTGATATAATTTAGCAGTCCCTGTTCGATATAGGCGAAGATTAAGTACTATTGGGTTGCCCAAAAAGTAAGTGCGGATTTTTTAAAAGAAAGTAAATGCATTTTTAATAAAACTTAGAATGAACTTTAATCAAATATACTTTTTTTCTAAAGCAAGCTAAAAGTAACAGCTGATAACTGACAGAAGAAAGAATGCAATTACAGAGTCACAAGCTGTGAAAAAATTTGTCAACGCCGACTATATGAAAAATCCGCAATTACTTTTTGGGAAACCCAATATTTTGCACTTTTTGGAATCAAAATGTACGAGTTGTAAATAGATAATTTAGTCACCCATCATATTATCCAAGTTGTACCTGCATGCCAAATTTCAGAATTCTAGCTACATCTGTAAAGAAAGTACCAAATGGCACCGGTTTGGGTACCAAAATGTATGAATGGTGAAAATTTCATTTAGTCACCCGCACTATATTTCTTAGTTGTACCTACATGCCAAATTTTAGACCTCAAACTCTTTCTGAACAGAAAGTATAAAATGGTACCACTTTTGGTACTAAAATGTACGAATTTTGAATGGATCATTCAGTCATCCATCACTTATTTATTAGTTGTAACTATATGCCAAATTTCGGACCCCTAGCTCCATCTGGAAAAAAAAGTACCAAATAGTACCAAATTTGGTACCAAAATTTCCGAATTGTGAAAAACTCATTTAGTCGGTCATCATATATTTCAAAGTTTTACCTATATGCCTAATTTCAAATCTCTAGCTCCATCTGCACAGAAAGTACCAAATGGAACCAATTTTGGTACCAAAATTTTCGAATTGTGAATAGATCTTTTGTCACCCATCACATATTTCCTAGTTGGACCTACATGCCAAATTTTTTACCTCTAAATCCATCTGCAACGAAAGTACCAAATGGTACCAATTTTGGTACCAAAATGTATGAATTTTTACTAGATCATTGAGTCACTTATTATATATTTCTTAGTTGTACTTACATGAAAAATTTTAGACCTCTAGTTCCACCTGCACAGAATGTATCAAACGGTATCAATTTTGGTACAAAAATGTACGAATTGTAAATAGTTCATAGTCACCCATTATATTTTTCCTAGTTGTATCTACATGCCAAATTTCAGACCTGTAACAGATTTCTGCCGCAAAGAATGTACCAAATGGTACCACTTCAATCATTTTGTCACCCATTTCAATCATTTTGTCACCCATATTTCTTAATTGTACCTACATGCCAAATTGCAAACCTCTAGCTCCATCTATGAAGAAGGTACCCAATGATACCAATGTTGGTACCCCAAAATGTGCGAATGGTGAATAGATCATTTAGCCACCCATCATATATTTCCTAGTTGTACTTACATGACAACTTTCAGATGTCTACCTCCATCTGAACAGAAAGTACTAAATGGTACCAAATTTGGTACCAAAATGTACGAGCTTTGAATATATCATTTAGTCATCCATCACTAATTTCTTAGTTGTACCTACATGACAAAATCCAACCTCTAGCCAAATAGCACTTATTTTGGTACCAAAATGTTCCAATTGTGAAAAAAATCATTTAGTCGCACTTCTTTTAAGTTTTACCTACATGCCAAATTTCAAAGCTCTGTCTCCGTTTGCACAGAAAGTACCAAATGATAAAAATTATGGTCCAAAATGTACGAATTGTAAAAAGGTCATTGTCACCCATAATATTTTTCCTAGTTGTATCTCCATGCCAAATTTCAGACCAAATGTACCAAAAGGTACCAATTTGCCAGTTTGCCACCCATCATATATTTCCTAGTTGTACCTACATGCCACATTTCAGACCTCTAACTCCATCTGTAAAGAAAGTATCAAATGGTACCAATTTCGGTACTAAACATACATATTCACCCGTTACAAGTTCTATTTTTGTCATTTTGTCTTTTCACTCTCATCCTTTTGCTCCAGATCGCTTTTAAGTTAAATTTCTAAATTTCTACCTCTACCCCAACGCCCGGTACAATGTTCACCCATTTCCTACCTTTTTGGTACTTTTTTTTAAATATATAAATTTCCAAAAACTCTTATAGTCACCCAATTAAGATTGTCATAGTGTACCTAAGTTCCAAAATTCAGAGCTCTAATTCAATTTACAAAGAATGTACCAAAAAGTACCATTTGCGGTACTAGACGTATTATTTGTTCCACCTCCGGTATGATTTTCCAAATAATTTATAACAAATCTTATTTTGTCGAAATGCTCTTTAATTTGAGCCGAAGAACATAATTCCAACACTTTCCAATCGCTCTGGGCAAAATGTACCATTTCGTACTTTTTGGTACTTTTTAGTACCTAACCGTACGTATATAACCAAATCCAGCCTTACCCCGTAACTATGTCCCTAGACCTACATTCGTGTAAAATTTCAATGCCAAATTTCAGTCCTCTAGCCCTATCTGTAAAAAAAGTACCAAAATGGTATCAATTGCGGTACTAAACGTACGTTTTCTCCCGCTACCATTGTACTAAACGTACTATTCGTTCCATTTTGGATATGATTTTTCCAAAATTTTCAACCAAACTTTATTTTATTGAGACGCTCTTTAAGTTGGACCCAAAGACATAATTCTAGTCCTTTACGTTCGCGCCTGGCAAATATATACCAAATTGAACTTTTTGTGCTTTTTGGTACGTTAATCACCAAATCCAGCCTTATCCTGTGCCTATGACCCAAGACCAACATTAGTGCAAAATTTCAGCCTTCTAGCTCCATCTGTAAAGAAAGTACCAAATGGCACCAATTGCGGTACTAAACGTACGTTTTCTCCCACTACCATTGTACTAAACGTACTATTCGTCCCACTTACGGTACGATTTTCCAAAACTTTAAATTTTTTTTTAATTGTTCCAAATTTGTTTTAATTTTGGGTCCAAAAACATAAACGCTCTGGGCAAATATGTACCATTTTGTACTATTTTTGTTGTTTTTAGTACCTTATCGTACGAATATAACCAAATCCAGCCTTATGCCGTGCCTTCGATCCAAGATCAACATTCGTGCAAAATTTCACGATTCTAGCTTTAGCCGTTTGGGCTGGACGAAGATCGGTCAGTCAGTCTGTCAGCAATCAGTCAGTCACGCAACTTTTTTATATGTATAGAGATTTCTATTTTGTACTACCGATTTTTATTTTTTTTTTAACATTTCCATTCTCCCTCAATTTTTATATTGCAAACCTTAATCGTTTTTGAGAAATGTTCTCCAGTTTATATTCATACTTAAGAATTCACTCCTTTAAGCAACTGTACTCTCTCTCAGATTTCCTCCTAAATAGGAAAAGAACTTTTATTAAATCCTTTCCATCTCTTTGTTGCATATTTGCTTTTATAGATGCATTCGATAGGGCTAAAGCAAGAAACTAATGGAGCAATTCCTTAAAATGGACAATGGCATTTAGGAAGCAAATCCATAGATAGGGATTTACATTTGAACACAAACAGGGTATCCCTTTTCGCTTTGTGCTTAGTACAAAACGGAAGGAAATATGAAGTATTATTTCAGCAGAAATCTTTTAGGAGAAGGGACAAAGAGGTGGTATAAAAAGTATTGACAACAATACTTCAGAGGGACAATATGCATCTTTTGTCATTGACCAAAGGCACAGTGTTTATAAATCGATTTTCTTTACGAAAAACTACGAGACAGAAGAAGAGAACACTTCTTAGAAAGAGAACATTTCAGCAATGTTTTGAGAAGATTTCTTGATAACCGCACTTGCAAAGGTTCTAGTAGTGAAAATCGGGCGATAAATATAGATGGGAGCTCCTACTCACTAAAGTTCAAAGTTTTAATCCAACCGAAACTTAACATACTCCACTTACTTTAGCGGTAATGCAAAGATATACAACTTGAGCGCCATCCATTTTAAGGTATAGTTGCTTGGAAAGATGAGGAGTGTATAATCCTTAGCCGATTACGACTTCCATGTCCACCGGCCTGCTGCTTTAAGCAACCAACGCCATTGCGATATTAGTTTAACATTAGTCCAAATCTTACCAACATATAGGGGTTATATTTAAATCTGAACCGATTTTTTTCCCAGTTTGAATGGTCTTTGTCTCTAGGCGAAAAAGATACCAGTGCCAAGTTTGAAGGCAATCGGATGATGGATACAACCAAATTAACATGGACAGTTGGACACAGCTTTTTTTACTGAAAATTTGTTCTTAAGATAAGGATTTTTCCCTAAGAAATTTGTTATAGTTATGTCTTTAGAGCAAATCTCATTGAAGTTTGTAGGAAAAATTTCATACAAATGCTTAGATCAAATTTTTTTCATATTTCGTTCACATTTTGTCTTTAAAGAAAATTTCATAAACATTTTGTCTTTAGAGAACATTTTCTACAACTTTTGTCTTTAGAGAACATTTTCATTGAAATTTTATCTTTTGCCCCCTTTAAGAATATCCTCCAAACACTGTTTGCAAAAGGAAATCAATTTTCCAACTAAAATGGTATTATTTTGCAATATGTATTTTTCATGCATCCTTAGTCTTTCAGAGCTATTACGTCAACCTCTCTCGATTCCCTTGACTCTCTGTTCCAAGATGATGGCTGCTTTTGCAACTTAAACTGTTCATTTTTCTCCTTTGCGTTGAGGATTATTTACCAAAGATAAATTGAACAAAATGCAAGAATTCTCAGCTTATTTTCATACTCATTGGCGTCGTCTTTTTTTTTGTTCGTCCTTGGCAACTGCGTCCTATGCAAGCCTTGAGTGTTCAACACACCAACACTTTTGTGGATACTTTGGACTGACTATAAGAGTTTTTCCCAAGCCGATTTTGCCTTTTAAAAAATGCTCAAAGCAAAAGACAGATTAAAACTTTACAATAGATCTGCTTTCCTTTGAATTTTCCATGGAGATATGCATTTCTTTTAAAAGGAAAGAAAAACAAGGCAGGGATGGCTAAGTGGAGAGTCTTGTTTTATTGCAAGTTTTATAAGATACCACTTCCATTGAAGTGGCTATCGAACGCCACTAAGCCAATATAAATAAACAAAATGCCACATGTATTGAGAATTAGAGTTGTTTTCTTAGTACTGAAGAGTACACATATGCACTAAAGTTTAATAAATTAAAAGTAAATTTCCTTAAGCTAGGTTAATTTTTATGTTGAAATAAACTACACCAAAAAATCAAAGGACACAGAGAGATTTTATATATAAATTTTTTTTTTTAATTTTTTATTAGTTAATATTCATTAACCTAACAATGTTTATTTAATTATTGAAATTTTTTCTTAAAATTTTTAAAAAAAATTTTTTTAAATTTTCTTTTAAAAATTTTCTAAAAAATTTTATTTTTAATTTTTTTTTTAATTTTTTTTTAAATTTTTTTTAAAATTGTTTTTTAAACATTTTTTTAAAATTTTTTTTTTAAAATTTCTAAAAATTTTTGTTTTAATTTTTTTAAAATTTTTTTTTAAAAAATTTTTTAAGATTATTTTAACTTAACTTTTTTATATGTAAATTTTTTATTAGTTCATATTCATTAACCATAACAATGTTTTTATAATTTTTTCAATTTTTCTAAAATTTTTTTTTAAAAAATTTTTTAAAATTGTTAAGTTTTTTTTTATTTTTTTTTTTTAATTTTTTTAAATATTTATTTAATTTTTTTTATGTTTTTTATTGTTTTGTAAAATATGCGATATTTTTTATTGTTTTTGTTTTATTTCATCTTATCATTTCATTTTATCTCCATTTCATCTTATCTCCATTTACTGCCAGACCCATTTTCACTGACTCTCTTTCGATTCTTTCAAAGGCTGCAGTTACTACTTCCGGTGACCGACCTATGATATCGATGTCGTCGTCATAGGCGAGTAACATGTGCTCTCTTGTGATTAGTGTGCCATATCTATTCACATCTGCATCTCGTATAATCTTCTCCAGCATGATATTAAAGAGGTCAGGCTATAGGCTGTCACCTTGTCTGAAACCTCGTTTGGTATTAAGTGGTTCGGAGAGATTCTTTCGTATTCTTACTGAGGAACGCATATTAGCAAGTGTCATACTGCAGAGTCTTATTAATTCTTGCAGGGATACCAAACTCAGACATGGCTTGAAATACCTTTGACGGGAAAGGAGTATCGAAGGTGGCTTTGTAGTCAACAAAGAGATGGTGGGTGTTGATTTGTCCTTCTCGGGTCTTTTCCAGGATTTGGCGCAGTGTGAATATCTGGTCCAGGGTGGATTTACCAGGTCTAAAGCAGCATTGATAGGGCCCAATTATCTCATTGACCTTAGGCTTTAATCTTTCACACAGTACGCTCGAGAGTATCTTGTATGCGATGGGGATGAGACTTATTCCTCTGTAGTTGGCACATTCCGTCCTGTCTCCTTTCTTGTATACGGGACATAGTATGCTGAGGTTCCACTCATCGGGTAGCCAGATTGCGCAGATAAGCTGATGCATACGCCTTATCAGCATGTCGCCTCGGGTCTTAAATAGTTCAGCGGGTAATTCGTCGGCTCCTGCTGCCTTGTTATTCTTTAGTCGGGTCACAGCTACTTGGACCACATTCTGACTAGGAGGTACACATTCTATACCATCATCAGGGATTGTTTCTGCGGTATCCTCTTCGCCCCCAAAGTCAGACACTACCAGGTTGGGTAAAATGTTCTTTCCATATCCTCAACATTTTATCTTTGTCAGTTACCAGATTTCCTTCTTAGTCTCTGCCTGCACCAAAGTCATCGGTTTGATGTTTAATTCTTTGGTAGAATTTCCGGATTTCATTCTGACTCCTGTACATCTCAATTCGCACACATTCACGTCTTTCAATTTCCCTTTTCTTTCTGCAGAATAGACGTTTCTCCTCTCTCCTTTTCTCCCGATACCTCTCCTTCATCTGGCGCATTGCTACTGATTGCAGGGTTGCTCTATATGCCGCATTCTTGGCTTCAGTAGCATCTCGACACTCTTGGTCGTACCATGGTTTTTTTGGAGGAGGCTTCCGGTACTCAAGTACGGATTTCTCGGCATTTTCCATGGAGTGGGCAATAGTTTGCCACTGCGCCATTATATCATCGGTACAAGGAGTGCTTTTATCAAGCAGTTGGGTCAGTCGAGTGGAGTATGCGGCTGCCATTTGTTGTGTTTGCAGCTTTTCAATGTCCATCTTCCGTGCGGAAGCTTTCCTCGCCATGTTCAAACGGGTGCGAACCTTTGCTGCAACAAGGTAATGATCTGAATCTATATTCGCTCCATGGCTCGATCGTACATCTAACACGCTGGATGAATGCCTTCCATCTATCACAACGTGATCATTTAGGTGTCTCGTTTTTTGATCGGGTGACAGCCATGTGGCTTTGTGAATATTTTTATGTTTAAATCTGGTGCTGCTAATTACCATGTTTTTTGCCGCGGCGAAATCTAGCAGCCTCAACCCATTACTGGACGTTATCTTCCCTATCTTCGGCGGTGCAGCGGTCATATTCTCTCTCTAGGCGCTCGTAGAAAATATCCTTGGTCTGCTCGTCTTTGTCTTCCGTCGGGGCATGGGCACAAATAAGACTGATGTTGAAGAATTTGGCTTTTATGCGGATTGTGGCTAGCCTCTCATCCACCGGAGTAAAGCTGGAGACTAGGTGTTTCAATCTTCGACTAACCACAAATCCGCAGCCAAATTCATGCCTCGTGTTATGGCAGCTATAGTATAGTTCGTCACCGTTTGGTGTTGTAGTGACGCCATTACCAGTCCATCGCACTTCCTGTAAGGCGGTAATATCTGCCTTGTACTTCTCTTATACATCCGCCAGCGCGTATTCTGCACCTTATCTATAAAGAGTGCGGACATTCCAGGTGCAGATCCGCAAATCATAGTCCTTTCGACAGACTTTAATGGGTTAATTATTTTTCTTATCCATTTTTTAACTGCTTTTACTACAATTTTTATTTATTTTTTTATTTTTAGGTAAACTCATATTCTGCTTACAGTTCTTCCACTTAAGATAAGTATTTAAATCTTTTCGTTAATATTATTTTTTTCTTGGAATTAATATGAAATTAAATTCCGTCTCGAAATGATTTTTTTTTCCTTTAATACCAACTAGGCTCACTTATCTCTATTATTTGGCAATCAAATTTTCTTTGCCATTCTCTAATGGAATATTTACAGATAATTAATGATACTATTTCCCTTGCAAAAATCAATACTTATATGGACATATCTCTGTTTAGGAAATGAAAGAAGATTTTGGTCAAATCATGGTTAAGTATATAGGTGGGTATGTATGTATGTGTAGGAGTATAAGTAGTAGGAAATGTGTTTTACATCCTGCCAGTCGAACATGGTTTAGCCTCAATTGAGCGTTTTATTTTTATCATTTCTCTGCAGAATATTCATTAGTTCGAGCTCTTTATAGTCTATCAATATTGGTGGGGTTGTTGCTTTTTGCCAAAGGACTAGTTGCAAACGGGCAGACATACACCCACGTTGTTTACATGCAAGCAGGATTAGAGTGATCAACGAATTTTCAGTTTCTACATAACCGGTTGAGGATTGTTATTGGAAGTCATGACAAAAGAACAGTTGTCGAATTTCAGACAAACTGGATAAAAATTGCGTCCCTAGAGGCTCGAGAAGGCCAAACGGGTGATGGGTTTATGTTACAAGCCCAACCGACTAATACTGAAAGGAAGTATTTATCCAAAAGCCTTGCTTTACTCGTTGGCTAACCGTTAGAGTGCTTTCGACAGACGGATGGTCGGACGGACGGAAGGACGGACGGAAGGACGGACGGAAGGACGGACGGAAGGACGGACGGAAGGACGGACGGAAGGACGGACGGAAGGACGGACGGAAGGACGGACGGAAGGACGGATGGAACGACGGACGGACGGAAGGACGGACGGACGGAAGGACGGACGGAAGGACGGACGGAAGGACGGACGGAAGGACGGACGGAAGGACGGACGGACGGAAGGACGGACGGACGGAAGGACGGACGGAAGGACGGACGGAAGGACGGACGGAAGGACGGACGGAAGGACGGACGGAAGGACGGACGGAAGGACGGACGGAAGGACGGACGGAAGGACGGACGGAAGGACGGACGGAGAGACGGACGGAAGGACGGACGGAAGGACGGACGGAAGGACGGACGGAAGGACGGACGGAAGGACGGACGGAAGGACGGACGGAAGGACGGACGGAAGGACGGACGGAAGGACGGACGGAAGGACGGACGGAAGGACGGACGGAAGGACGGACGGAAGGACGGACGGAAGGACGGACGGAAGGACGGACGGATGGACGGACGGAAGGACGGACGGAAGGACGGACGGAAGGACGGACGGAAGGACGGACGGGCGGAAGGACGGACAGAAGGACGGAAGGAAGGACGGACAGACAGACTGATGTCAGGACAAACAGAACGGACGGACAAAAAAAGAAATCTATCAACCGGTTTTCATTCTCCACTTGTTATCATTCTAGTCATTTCCATTTACCAAACTAATCTCCCAAATTCTTCTTCATGTTGTTTGCTAAGTGTGCGATATGCCTTCGAAGTTTTGTTTTTTGTGTGCCCCCTTTTTTTTGGAATGAAAGGGATACTAAATAGATTTTTGCTTGAATAGTTACACGTTTACCAAGATATTTACCATACTTTGGCATCATCAGCAGCATTTGGGGGCAACAAAAAACACCAACAACAACGAAACACACAAAAAATTCATACTCTGCATCATAAGCATCCCAGCATTCTGTTGATGATGGTAAGGATGCTCTCACGCCATGTATCCACCTTCGGATGTTTACATTAACACGCTTGAGCGAATGCATGCGATGTGCTCAAGCTATAGAGGGCAAAGAGAGGCTATTTGGTTAAGACTAGCATTTTTTTTTGCATACTCTTGCTTACCCTTGCCGCAAAGGCTGTTACTCCATCATTACTTTGGATGATTTTCCCATTTTTACTGTTGCTGCTGCTGCTGTTTGGTTGGTTGGTCATATGGTAGCAATGGTGGTATTGGTTGGAGGTGTTGGTCTTCAAAACATTATAAGCTCCATTGCCTGCAGGATAGCAAACACCGCGTTTACTACATGTCCTCCTTTGGATTGGGGGGAAGAAAAAAAAAGTAATGGAAAGTCCTTTCATGGCTACTGCCACAAACTTGCTTCCAAGCAAATTATTTCAATTGAATACATTTTTGGCTCTGTCCAAGAGAAAGTGCTTGTTGAGGTACGAAGGAGAAAATCGCATCGTACGATATTGGAAACATGACCCCCGGAGATATTTGCGAATAAGTAACGAGCACCAAATTATGCATTTTATGCCAAAGGGTAAACTAAATATCCTCAATTTTTTTCCCCTCTCTGCTGTACTTGAACATTCACAACAATTTTGTGTTAAATTGTCCTTCAAGCTAATGGCAGGTTAGCCATTGGGTTACAATTCAATTTTTTTTCACAAGATTTTGGGGTTTTAATGTTTAAAATGGCGGTATGAAATAAGGCCCCAATGCAGAAAAGCCCCATACGGAAAATGAAAAAAGACCCCAAACTTCTATAAATGACGCAAAAAAAAAGACAATTGCGGCTTTAATTCTTATTATGAGGCTTTATTTCGTTTTTAAAATTAGGGCTTAAATAAGAAATAAGACCCCAAATTTGGAAATGACACAAAGCCCAAAATCTTATTTTTCGGGATTTGTTTCATTTTACAAACATTTAAAATTAAACGGAGAGTAGCACATTTCGAAAGATTTCCCGGACAGTAGTCAATCGTCAACTTATTGGGGTATTATTTAGTTTTAACAAGACAAAATTTCCATGAAATTTTCTCTAAAGACAAAATTTCCATGAAATTTTCTCTAAAGACAAAATTTGCATGCAATTTTCCCAAAGACAAAATTTCCATGAAATTTTCTCTAAAGACAAAATTTCCATGAAATTTTCTCTAAAGACAAAATTTCCATGAATTTTTCTCTAAAGACAAAATTTCCATGAAATTTTCTCTAAAGACAAAATTTCCATGAAATTTTCTCTAAAGAAAAAATTTCCATGAAATTTTCTCTAAAGACAAAATTTCCATGAAATTTTCTCTAAAGACAAAATTTCCATGAAATTTTCTCTAAAGACAAAATTTCCATGAAATTTTCTCCAAAGACAAAATTTCCATGAAATTTTCTCTAAAGATAAAATTTCCATGCAATTTTCTCTAGAGACAAAATATCCATGAAATTTTTTCTAAATTTCCATGAAATTTTCCCTAAATTTCCATGAAATTTTCTCTAAAGACAAAATTTCCATGAGATTTTCTCTAAAGACAAAATTTCCATGAAATTTTCTCTAAAGGCGAAATTTCCATGAAATTTTCTCTAAAGACATAATTTCCATGAAATTTTCTCTAAAGACAAAATTTCCATGAAAATTTCTCTAAAGACAAAATTTCCATGAAATTTTCTCTAAAGACAAAATTTCCATGAAATTTTCTCTAAAGACAAAATTTCCATGAAATTTTCTCTAAGACAAAATTGCCATGAAATTTTCTCTAAAGACAAAATTTCCATGAAATTTTCTCTTAAGGCGGAATTTCCATGAAATTTTCTCTAAAGACAAAATTCACCTTTAGAAAAATGTCCTTGAAAATTTCTTAAAAATCAAAATTTCTATAAATTTTTCCTGCTAACCTTTAATGTATCTGACACGGACCGCTTTAGTTACGAGCTGCGCCTTCTTCTTACAATACATGCCCTCTGTATCCCTTAGCCTTTCTTTATCCATATTTTCCTTTAGTATATTCTACTTTCCTTAATGTCAAATGCTTGACATTCTTATAACTCATAAATTAAAAGTTTTCCTATTTTGAAATAAGAATTTAAAAGACCTTTTCATATAACTCATAATCTTAATGTTAGAAAAAATTTAAAAAAAAACTGCAAATGGGCTACGTGTAAGAGCCATATTTCTAAACTATCACGTATCATTCATAAAAATGTTCATGAAGCAAAAAAGGAAAACACCTACAAACCAACACATAGCCATGGGGTTAAATGGAAGGTAGCCAAATTTCATGGCATACTTTAGGGGGCGTCTGAATGAAAAGCATACAATCAACTCGGACTTAGAGGACACAACTATACAGAAGTTGTACAGCTAGACGATATAAATTTCCAAGACTTAAAAATTTATAACGTTTTGAAAAGGGAATGCAAGTGGCGGGCAAATTAGTTGGTTGGGTAGACAAGTGAAGGAAACGAATAAAAACACCGTTTTACTGTGAAAAACTTATTTTTCAATTTTTTCTTACAAAAACTCCAGAGTAGAAAAAGCTACTCATAAAAACTACTTATGTTGTACCATTGGTCTCCTGTATCGGTTTTTTTCTTAGAATTAATTCTTAATTTCCTGATTGGTCTACCAACGGAAATAACTTCCTTTGCTATAGAATTTTCACCGATAAACAACCTCAACTTTACCTTTTGTTAGAGATTAGCAGAACTAAGGTTTTCCAAAAGTTTACCCTAAAATGCAATTGCATAAGTGAAGCCTTAACTTGGTTGTTATTTAATGAAGAAGAAAAAGAAGATCATTATAATGAAGAATATACGGACAAGTTAGGAAGTTTAGTACACAAATGCGGGCTAGTGGAGTCCTGGTGGTTATGGCATTGCTGCAATTCAACAAAGAAGTTTTAACAGCAGCCATGTTAAATACTTTCCTAAGTCTAGTCGATGAATAGCGCCGGAGTTGGTGTAGGTACCAGCAATGATGATCCTTGTGTTGTCTGAAGTATTTGTAAAGTTTGGCGTTCTAGCAGCATGCCGTTGCTGCGGAATGGCAACCAAATAAAATGTGAAGTCATTACACGATTGCAATATACAACAACAATGGCTAGTTTTTCAAAATGTACTTCAGACATCTAGAGTAGTGAACAGAATCAATAAGGGACACTGAAAAGAGAGTAGGGTTAAAGGAAAATGTAAAGAAAAAATTATTTTGTCTTCAAATTAGAAAATTTCATGGAAATTTTGTCTTTAGAAAAAAAATTCATGAAAATTTTGTCTTTAGAGAAAATTTAATGGGAATTTTGTCTTTAGAGAAAATTGCATGAAAATTTCGCCTTTAGAGAAAATCTCATGGAAATTTCGCCTTTAACGAAAATTTCATGGAAATTTCGCCTTTAGTGGGAATTTCATAGAAATTTTGCCTTTAGAGAAAATTTCATGGAAATTTTGTCTTTAGAGAAAATTTCATGGAATTTTTGTCTTTAGAGAAAATTTCATGGAAATTTTGTTTTTAGAGAAAATTTCATGGAAATTTTGTCTTTAGAGAATATATCATGGAAATTTCGCCTTTAGAGAAAATTTGATGGAAATTTCGTCTTAAAAGGAAATTTCATGAATATTTTCTCTTTAGAGAAAATTTCATGGAAATTTTATCTTTAGAGAAAATTTCATGGAAATTTTGTCTTTAGAGAAAATTTCATGGAAATTTTTCCTTTAGAGAAAATTTCATGAAAATTATTTCGTTAGAGAAAATTTCATGGAAATTTTGTTTTTAGAGAAAATTTCATGGAAATTTCGTCTTAAGAGAAAATTTCATGGAAATTTTGTCTTAAGAGAAAATTTCATGGAAATTTTGTCTTTAGAGAAAATTTCATGGAAATTTTGTCTTTAGAGAAAATTTTATGGAAATTTTGTCTTTAGAGAAAATTTCATAGAAATTTTGTCTTTAGAGAAAATTTCATGGAAATTTTGTCTTTAGAGAAAATTTCATGGAATTTTTGTCTTTAGAGAAAATTTCATGGAAATTTTGTCTTTAGAGAAAATTTCATGAAAATTTTGTCTTTAGAGAAAATTTCATGGAAATTTCGCCTTTTGAGAAAATTTCATGGAAATTTTGTCTTTAGAGAAAATTTCATGGAAATTTTGTCTTTAGAGAAAATTTCATGGAAATTTTGTCTTTAGAGAAAATTTTATGGAAATTTTGTCTTTAGAGAAAATTTCATGGAAATTTTGTCTTTAGAGAAAAATTCATGGAAATTATGTCTTTAGAGAAAATTTCATGGAAATTTTGTCTTTAGAGAAAATCTCATGGAAATTATGTCTTTAGAGAAAATTTCATGGAAATTTTGTCTTTAAAGAAAATTTCATGGAAATTTTGTCTTTA
Source organism: Stomoxys calcitrans (assembly GCF_963082655.1). Lineage (NCBI taxonomy): Eukaryota > Metazoa > Arthropoda > Insecta > Diptera > Muscidae > Stomoxys > Stomoxys calcitrans. The sequence goes on along the minus strand of NC_081556.1, from coordinate 14,449,074 downwards.
GAGAAAATTTCATGGAAATTTTGTCTTTAGAGAAAATTTCATGGAAATTTTGTCTTTAGAGAAAATTTCATGGAAATTTTGTCTTTAGAGAAAATTTCATGGAAATTTTGTCTTTAGAGAAAATTTCATGGAAATTTTGTCTTTAGAGAAAATTTCATGGAAATTTTGTCTTTAGAGAAAATTTCATGGAAATTTTGTCTTTAGAGAAAATTTCATGGAAATTTTGTCTTTAGAGAAAATTTCATGAAAATTTTGTCTTTAGAGAAAATTTCATGGAAATTTTGTTTTTAGAGAAAATTTCATGGAAATTTTGTCTTTAGAGAAAATTTCATGGAAATACCTGTTAAACTTCACCATGTAGGAGTTTACTTGAAGCTTGGAACAAATACAGGTGGCATTTGCTCGATTTGCTTCCTAGGCACTACATATTTTCATGATAATACTCTGCTGTCTCCATTCATCATTGCACATTTCCAGGCAATCGGTGCTATAAGTATTAGTCTTTTGTTATTCTGCCCTATGCTAGAAAAGGAATAGAAGAGGTATATCGAAGATAGCAGTTGAGGCATTCGTTTGTTCAAATATTAGCGCTAACTGTTTGCGTGATTTCTTTTTCTTTGTTAATACCATTCAGGGAAGGGAATTCTTGGAAATGTGCTTTGGAGATGGGGAGCAAAATTAAATTACTTTGTAAATAAATAATCTGTGATTGTGTTCTGCTAACGGAACCACCATAAACACCCAATGTCGGTAAATAAGAAGGAGGATGATAAAAGTTTTGTTTTTGTTATACTATCATGACAACTTCCGGCGGAGGTTCCCTTCTAAAATAGATTGCTTGCTGTATGTTAAGAGATGTAGAACAGGAAAATAAGTATTTGTGTATAAACAAAATTTGAAAAATATAATCCTTAATATCCTTAACAAGTAAGAAGGTGAATTGTTTTGAACTGCCTGTGAAATTTCTGTAGCCAGTATTACCCTAGCCCTCTGCTAACCCTCCATAGTTCAGACTATGGGGTGTAGGCCTCCCTACGTAGTGGGAGTTGGCCGCCTCGGTCGGCAGGGGTTGCTATGGGTTGCGTGGGAACGAATGATAAGTTCAGCTGGGCCGAAACTTTTTAACCCACCGCCACGGATGCTCTGAACAAAGTATACAAATGAACTTAGTTTAGGGCGTATGGATATTTTACATATCAAATTTCTATCAAATCTTGCCAAATTTAAAGGTTCTGATGGCCGTAGAACGGATAATGGCCATCCGGACGGACATGGTTACCAATTGCCACAATATGGGTATCAAACGAAAGGTAGTTAAGATACAAATTTCACCCTAAGTGTTCGGGGGGGGTCATTCACCCCCAAAAACACCACTTTTACCGCTTTGGGCAATATAGGTATCAAATGAAAGGTACTTAAAGGCAGAGAAAAAAATCTGGCATAAAAATGTATTCCCTTGTGTCTGAGGGGCCTACCCACCTCCAAAACCACCCAGCATCGAATGAGAGGTATTTAAAAGTAGAGTACAAATCTGACAAAAATTTCTTCCTTGGTGTCTGAGGCATAAGGCAATTTAAACGAAATTTTGAGTGCTCTCTTATAGTAACCTAAAAACAAAAATTTGGTATGAAAATTTTGGATGGGGTACCTAGGGGGACCGCGCCACTCCCAAAACCTACCAAATATATTTACAGACCAATCACGACAATATGGGACTAAAATGAAAGGTATTAAAGATTAGAAAACGTATGTGATATCCAATTGGCGGACCAAGTGTTTGGGGGACCACCCCAACCCCAAAACACTTCTAAATCGGACATATTTACTGACCATGGCAATATGGGACTCAAATAAAAGGTATTTGCGAATAGAAAACGAATCTGACATCCAAATGTGGGACACCTCTCCAAAAACACCACCAAAAGAGGACAAATTTGAGACCATAGTAATATGAGGCTCAAATGAAAGGTCTTTGAGGGTAAAGCACGAACATGATATCAATATCGAGAAGAATTGTCTATGGGACCACCCCAACACCTAACACCACCCAAATAGGTCATATTTGCTGACCATTGCAACATGGGGCTCAAATAAGAGGTATTTTAGAGTATAACACGAATCTGATATATAATGGGTTCCCCAAAAAGTAATTGCGGATTTTTTAAAAGAAAGTAAATGCATTTTAATAAAACTTCGAATGAACTTTAATCAAATATACTTTTTTTACACTTTTTTTCTAAAGCAAGCTAAAAGTAACAGCTGATAACTGACAGAAGAAAGAATGCAATTACAGAGTCACAAGCTGTGAAAAAATTTTTCAACGCCGACTATATGAAAAATCCGCAATTACTTTCTATAGAAATAGAAAATGTTGACAAATTCTCTGTAAAAATAAATTGTTGACAGAATTTTCTATGGAAATAAGGTATTGTTTTTGTTTGTTCCATCATATTTGCCTGCTCCATCGCTGTGGTACCTGCTATTCTCACTTGCTTTTTTTTTGTACACTCTGACAAACAATTCTCATTACACACTTGATTTATGCTTTGTTAATTGCGCTCGTGCCCCTATTTGATTTGAAATGTATCATCATCGATTTGTTTCACCGAAATTTATTCTTTCTCATTAAAATTGTTTATTTTAACATCAATTTTCGTATTTGATTGGATGCAATTATTTCCATTATTTTAATACCCAAATACAAGTCAAGTGGAGAAAAGTAAACACATTGGCGTTTGCACTTACACCAGTGCAAAACTGTGAACACACAATGCTGCTGCCGATTCGGCTGCTACAAGGACATTGCACAGAATTGAAATTTGAATTCAAATTCCAATTCGAACAAGATAATAACGAATTCAAATGAATGAATGAATGATTGCAATGGGGTAAAGTGAGATGATCATCATGGTAACTTGACAGCAATGACTGTGGTAGTGGGTAGTGTAGCCTCACATAAAATGCAAATGCCATTTTGGGGTGCTGAAGAAATTGCTTTTGAAAATTGCTCAAAATCATTGACCTGTGAAGAGACAATGCACACAAATATTCACATAGTTACATGTATGTCAATAGTGTGTGTGGCTTACACACAAACAAATGCAATGTGGAGTAACTGGACAAGTGGGTTTGAATCCTGCAGAAAACACCATATTTATCTCCCCACTAATGCTGCTGGTATTAGTGAAACCTTCAGCTATTTTAAACTTTTCGCTTAGTGACCTTCCGTTTGGGCTCGGTTTGAAGCTAAAGCTAAAATCGTGCAGGTGTCATCGATATGAAAGTAGTGTTGTAACCTCAGCTTTTATGTGAACTTTGCATTTGCAGCGAAATCAATAAAACCATTTCTGGTTATTCACATGCTTATGGTAAGATTATCTCCCACTTTGGAGAAATAACATTAAGGAACAGCTTCTCTTAAAATAGAATCTAGCTCTACCTTCATTAATCCATTACACTAGCCGAACGTAGAATTGATTTCCAAGCACCTCGACCTACCATCTACTGTCCTGGCTGCCTCGAACTCATTAAAGATTTTAAGAGTTTTATAACATTTTTACCCTGCCTACAAATTTTCTCAGACCGTTTACTTTTAAGTGCTTTTCGTTTTCGTCAATTTGCCTAATTTCCCTTTTTCGGGTTTTCCTTTTTTCCAGGCAAAGCGTATACAGAGCAATGAATTGGCCGCCATAAAAGTCATTAAATTGGAGCCTACCGATGACATACAAATCATCCAACAGGAGATCATAATGATGCGTGACTGCCGCCATCCAAACATAATTGCCTATTATGGCTCCTACCTGCGTCGTGACAAATTGTGGATCTGCATGGAATATTGTGGCGGTGGCAGTCTGCAGGACATCTATCAGGTGACGGGGCCATTGAGTGAACAACAAATTGCCTATATGTCCCGCGAAACACTAAAAGGACTCGAGTACCTGCATTCCATGGGTAAAATGCATCGAGATATAAAAGGAGCCAACATACTGCTAACCGAATATGGTGATGTCAAGTTGGCAGATTTTGGTGTATCAGCTCAAATAACGGCGACAATTAACAAAAGGAAAAGTTTTATTGGTAAGTCAAGTGAAGTGATGACATGTTCTTTAATTGTGATAAGCGGGTGTTACAATGGACATGAGTTTTATGGGGCCCAAAAGTGTAGAATGTTAAAACTGAGCAGATACATCTTCAAATATGATGCAACATTTCAAATTTAATAGAATTTGAAAAAAAAAATCGCCCAATGTTTACATTTTCCTTGGGAAAGGGTTGTTTTAGTACCCTTTCTAAAGGAAAGGCAAAGGGTAGTGTAGCAACCTCTTCCTTTGAAAAAGGGTAGTTTTAGTACCCATTTCCAAAAGAAAGCGTAGTTTTATAACCCTGAGGAATTGCTGGTTTTAGTACCCTTTCCCTTAGAAAAGCGTAGTGTTAGTACCCTTTCCCTTCAACAAGGGTAGTTTAAGTACACTTTTCATTTCCTAACGAAAAGGGTAGTTTTAGTACATTTTCCTTTTTCTAAAGAAAGGACAGCTTTAGTACACTTTCCCTTAGTAGTTTTAGTACCCTTCCTTTTACGAAAATACCCTTTCCTTCAGGAAGGTACTCTTTCCTTTAGGCATGTACCCTTTCCTTTAGGAAAGTACCCTTTCCTTTAGGAAAGTACCCTTTCCTTTAAGAAAGTACCCTTTCCTTTAGGAAAGTACCCTTTCCTTTAAGAAAGTACCGTTTCCTTAAGGAAAGTACCCTTTCCTTAAGAAAAGTAACCTTTCCTTTAGGAAAGTACCCTTTCCTGTAGGAAAGAACTCTTTCCTGTAGGAAAGAACTCTTTCCTGTAGGAAAGTACTCTTTCCTGTAGAAAAGTACTCTTTCCTCTAGGAAAGTACCCATTCCTTTAAGAAAGTACTCTTTCCATTAAGAAATTACCCTTTCCATTAAGAAAGTACCCTTTCCTTTTAGTCAGGGTAGTTTTAGTACCCTTTCCCATAGGAAAAAATAGTTCTAGTACCCTTTTTCTAAGGAAATCGTAGGTTTAGTACCAATTCCTTTAGAAAAGTATCCTTTCCCTTCGATTTAGTACTCTTTCCCTTAGCAAAGGGTAGTTTTAGTACCCCTTCCCTTAGGAGTCGGTAATTATAGTACCCTTTCCCTTAGTAATGGTTAGTTTTAGTACCATTTGCACTAGGAAGGAATCTTAGTATCTTTCCCTTACGAAAGGGTAGTTTTAGTACCCTTTCCCTGAGAAAGGGTAGTTAAAGTACCCTTTCCCTTAGGAAAGCGTAGTTTTAGTACCCTTGCCCTTAAGAAAGGTTAGTTTTAGTTCCCTTTCCCTGGGAAAAGGGAAGTTTTAGTACCATTTCCCTTATTAAGGGGTAGTTTTAGTTCCTTTCCTCTTAGGCAAGGATAGTTTAAGTACCTTTCTTTTAGGACGGGGTAGTTTTAGTACCCTTTCTTTTAGGAAAGGGTAGTTTTAGTACCCTTTTTCTTAGGAAATGTTAGTTTTAGTACACTTTTCCTTAGGAGAGGGCAGTTTCCGTACCCTTTACCTTCGCAAAGGGTAGTTATGTACCTTTCCCTGTAGGAAAGTACTCTTTCCTTGTAGGAAAGTACCCTTTCCCTGCAGGAAAGTACCCTTTCCCTTAGATTTAGTACGCTTTCCCTTAGCAAAGGGTAGTTTTGGTATCCTTTCCCTTAGGAAATGTTAGTTTTAGTATCCTTTTTCTTAGGATAGGTTAGTTTTAGTATCCTTTCCCTCAGAAAAGGGTAGTTTTAGTACCCTTTCCCTTAGGAAAGGGTAGTGCTAGTACCCCTTCCCTTAGAAAAGGGTAGTTCTAGCACCCTTTCCCTTTGGAAAGGGTGGTTTTTGTACTTTTTCCCTTAAGAAAGTGTATTTTTAGTACCCTTTCCATAAGGAAAGGTTAGTTTTAGTATCCCTTTCCTTAGGAAAGGGTGGTTTTAGTACTCTTTCTCTTATAGGATGGCAGGTTTAGTACCCTTTCTCTTAGTTTTAGTACCCTTTCCCTTAGGAGAGGGTAGTTTATGTACCCTTTCCCCTAGGAAAGGGTAGTTTTAGTGCCCCTCCCCTTAGGGAATGGTAGTTTTAGTACCCTTTCCTTAGTTTAAATATCCCTTCCCTTAAGAAAGGACAGTTTTAGTACCCTTTCACTTAATAAAGGTTAGTTTAAATACATTTTTCCCTTGGAAAGGGTAGTTTTAGTGCCCCTCCCCTTAGGGAATGGTAGTTTTAGTACCCTTTCCTTAGTTTAAATATCCCTTCCCTTAAGAAAGGACAGTTTTAGTACCCTTTCACTTAATAAAGGTTATTTTAAATACATTTTTCCCTTGGAAAGGGTAGTTTTAGTGCCCTTCCCCTTAGGGAATGGTAGTTTTAGTACCCTTTTCCTTAGTTTAAATACCCCTTCCCTTAAGAAAGGGTAGTTTTAGTACCCTTTCCCCTGATAAAGGGTAGTTTAAATACACTTTCCTTTAAAAAGTGTAGTATGGGTAGTTCACTGTAGCAATTTGTAGTTCTAGTACCCTTTTTCTTAGGAAAGGGTAGTTTTAGCACCCTTTCCCTTAGGAAACGGTAGTTTTAGTACCCTTTCCCTTAGGATATAGTGGTTTTAGTACTCTTCCCCTTATAAAAGAATAGTTTTAGTACCCTTCCTCTTAGGAAAGGGTAGTTTTACAAACCTTTCCCTCGGAAAGGATAGTTTTAGTACCACTTTGCCCAGGAAAGGGTAGTTTAAATACCTTTGGATCGTATTTCTAGTAACCTTTTTCTTAAGAAAGCGTAGTTTTAGTACCCTTTCTCTTAGGATAGGTTAGTTTTGGCACCCTTTACCTAGTAATGGGTAGTTTTAGTACCCTTTCTCCTTGGAAAGGGAACTTTTAGTACCCCTCCTTGGGAAAGAGTAGGTTTAGTACCCTTTCCCTTGGGAAATGGTACTAAATGGTAGTTTTAGTATCCTTTCCTCTAAGAAAGGGTAATTTTAGTACCGTTTCCCTTGGGAAAGGGTAGCTTTAGTACCCTTTCCCTATGGAAAGGTTAGTTGTAGTACCCTTTCCCTTAGGTAAGGGTAGTATTAGTACACTTTCATTTAGGAAACGGTAGTTTGAGTAACCTTTCCCTTAGAAAAGGGTAGGTTTAGTACCCCTCCCGTTAGGAAAGGTAGGTTTAGTACCCCTTCCGTTACGAAAATGTTAGTTTACTATCCTTTCCCTTAGGTTTAGTACCCATTCCTATAGGAGAGGGTAGTTTTAGTACCCTTTTTCTCAGGTAAGGGTAGTTTTAGTACCCTTTTTCTCAGGTAAGGGTAGTTTTAGTACCCTTTTTCTCAGGTAAGGGTAGTTTTATTACCCTTTTCCGAAGGGAAGCTTAGTTAAATTGTAAAATTCTTCTATAATTCTCCCCTTCCCCTAAAATCCAGCAACACTGACCAATGATAAATAAAATAGAATCTTAATCTTGCTGTTGGTCTACAATATTGTATTTGATTTTGTATACATTTGATCGTAATAATAATGTCAACATTATGAATTCAACAATTTTATTCAATTCAATTTTATACCCAGCCTCATAGGATGGTGGGTATACTAATCTATCCTAATCATAAAGTATCTTTATTCTGGATCGTGTAGACATCCTAAGTCGATTAAGCCATGTCCGTCTGTGAAAATCACTATAACAGTCGAATAAGTATAGCTAGCTGCACGAAAATTGCTCAGATATTTCTTATTGATGTAGGTCGTTGGGGACGGCAAATGGGCCATATCGGTTCAAATTTATGATGGCTCCCGTATAAAGTGGTCCTTCGACTTGACTTCTTGAGCTCCTAGAAGATGTCAATATTAACCGATTGGGCTGAAATATTGCACATAGTGTTCCGTTAGGACTTCCAACAATCGTGGCTAGTGTGGTCTGAATTGGTCTATAACCTGATATAGCTCCCATATAAACCCATCTCCCGATTTGACATTTTGAGCCCCTAAACGCTGCAGTTGTTATCCGATTGAGCTGAGATTTTGTACATAGTTTTTCGTTACAACTTCCAACAATCGAGCCAATTAAGGTCCAACTCAGTGAAGAACCTGATGAAGCTCCTATATAAACCGATCTCCTTGTTTGACATCTCAAGTCCGATGCGGTTGAAATTTTGTACGTGGTGGTCTGTTACGACTTTCATCCATCGTTTCACGTACGATCCAAATCCTTTGTATACATTTTTAGCCGAATCCCTGTTTGCGAGTATCCAAGATTCGGTCTGGCCGAACTTGGCACGCTTTTACTTGTTAAGTTTTTTATTTTGTGAATGACAAAAATTGTAATTCTATAACAAACTATGCCTATACATGCTTAAAAATGTTTTTAGCATAAAAAGGATTTAACACTTCATATTTTATAAAAAACTGAAAATGCTATTAAATCTTTTTAATACTATTTGAAGCATTTAAGCCTTCAAATCCTTAATATATGCCAACAATAACAAAAAGAGAGATTTTTTTTGAATCGGTCCAGCTTAAATATTTAGGCTTTAGAATTTTTAGAATTTATGCAAACAGCTTTTATATGTAAATTTTTTTTCTAGCCAACACCCACCCACACCCACTATGACTTTCCCCTATTGTCTATTTTCTACGCAGGGCTCACCTCAACAGAACAATAACAAAAAAAAATGCATAACATATTTTTATATGCATAAAGTTTCGATATATTTTTGTTGTTGTTGTTGTTTTATTTTAACTAAAAATTTAAACATTGCTAAGTAAACAGAACACCAGCTATACATAGTCTAAATGGGTGTTGTTTTTTTTTAACGAAAAATAATACGAAAAAGGCGACATGTGCGGCCTGACCATTCTACTACAGCTGTAGTTGGTATTTTTGCAGTTGATTTTATGCAAAGTGATGTGACTAAATGTTTACAAAATTTTTTAATTTATTACCATCAACAATCGTGATGGCATCATTCAACTACAATGGACAAACTCAAAAAAAAAAACTGAATATGGGCAAATTGAAACAACATCATAAAGGCTGAGGCTAACAGGCATTTGTCAGTGTCCAGAAAGAAAAGAAATTTTCAATTAAAAGTTGGATGTTGGATGGCATCAAATCTGTTTTTTTGTTAATATTTTCTTCATTAAAATTTTTTATTTTTTTTTTTTAAATGGAACTTTGCTATTTATTTGATTGTTGTCATAGAGTGGAAAGTGTTAATAGGTCTGCCAATTTTTTTAAGGGATGTAACTTCAATCTGAAACCCCCATTGGAGAACTCAATGAGTTTTTCAGATTTTTAATAAAATCAAGTAAGATTTTAGTTAAGAGTTAAGTTCGGTCAGGCCTACAAATTTTTACCCTCACATTAGTCCAGTTTTTTTTTCGGTTGGGAGTGGATAACCCCATTAACTCATGGCTCATAAATTAGATATCGCATTAGGATTGGGTTGGCCCCCAAGGTATTCCACCTCAGATTTAGATACCAAATTTTTGTTCCAAGGTTATTGTGCAAACAAAATTTTGATTCATTGCCTCCAACCAACTCGGGGATTTGGCGTTTTCGAAAATTGTGGTAAGCGGGAGCGGCAGATCCACCCAACACTTGGGGTTAAATTTTTATGTCAATCTCGTACTGTAGTCTTACATTCCGTTCATGTGACAGCCATATTGTCATGATAGAGTAACATGTCAATTTGGAGGCTTGTGTTCAGTACGGTGATCCGCTGGGGTGCATCTGGGGTGACACTCACCGAGGGCAGTGTCAGTCACAAACATTTTTTTGTTTCAGTGATAGAGAGATAAAGGTTAGTTATATTTGTTAAAATTGGTTTTATTTAGCAAATCTGGAGACCACCGTAGCGCAGAAATTAGCATGTCCGCCTATGACTCTGAACACCTAGGTGCGAATCCTGGCTATAACCTCAGAAACACATTTGTCTGCAGTGGTTATCCCCTCCTAATGCTGGCGGCATTTGTCAGTTACTATGCCATGTAAAAACTTCTCCCCAAAGAGGTGTCGCACTGGCGCACAGTAGGATAGAACCAAAAAAAAAAATTTACTTCCAAACTATTCAATTTTTTACTGAATAAATAAAATGTGGACACTTTTTGCGGCAAAGTCGTCGTAAATTTGATCACGAATCCAAATCATAAATGCCTTCGTAAATTACAAAATAAAAATACAAAAATTAAAAAAAAAATAAAAGTCGAATATCCCCAAAACAAAACGAGATATAGCAGACCTCAACGGAATTTTTTGTAGGGATTTTTGAGCGCTATCCAGCAAATTTTGGAAATCAAATTACAAACAAATTTTCGAAATGCTGAGGTGACCTTCTTTAGGGGCCTGCCAAAAGGCGCCCGAACAAGCTAGGGCCATGTTTTCGCTAGCACCTCAGCCATAACCATTCCAAACTTCAAAGAGATGTGTCTACTCGTTCTCACACCGTTTATTTATACCCTCCACTATAGGATGGGGAGCTGCCATATAAACCGATCTTGGGTCCTGTTTTGGTAGTGTTCTGGTATGACTCCCAACAGCTGTGCCAAGTATAGTCTAAATCACGTAGCCAAGGCGAGATGCTGGCTACATGTATATCGTAAACGTGATACACTCACGGAGTGGACTAAATCACGGTGAGGTAGTGTGTGTTCGCGGGCTCAGCAGTTCTTATGTCTTGAGGACAAAGGCAGGGGCTGGCTACGTATCTCGGAAACGTGATTCACTCCAGGCATGGATGGGACACTAATCACGGTATGGTGGTCGTACAAAAAATGCACGGGTGTACGTTCACGGACTCAGCCGCTCTTATGTCTTGAGGGAAAAGGCGAGGAGTTGACTACGTGTATGTCCGTGACGTGATTCACTCACGATGCGGGTACTGCATTAAATCACGGGGTGCGATCGTAGACAATGGTTACCAGTGGGTGTTCGCGGCCACAGCTGCTCTTATGTCTGGAGGACAAAGGTGAGGTGTTGCCAATTTGTATCTTGATGGCGTGATTCCCTCACGACGTGGGTACGGCACTAAATCATAGTGTGATGGTCGTAGACAGATGGCACGAGTGTGTGTTTGCGGGCTCAGCGGCTTTTATGTCTGAAGGACAAAGGCGAGGTGTTGGCAATGTGGATCTTGGTGGCGTGATTCACACACAGCGTGGGTACGGCACTAAGTCATGGTGTGGTGGTCGGAGACAGATGGCACGAGTGCGTGTTCGCGAGCTCTTATGACATAAGAGCGGCTAAGCCCGTAGTGCTGAAAATGTGGATTTCGGTGTCATAATTAACTCACGGCGTGAGTATGACACTAAATAACGATCATGAGTGTTCGTGGACTCAACGGCTCTTATGTCTGAAGGACAAAGGCGAGGAGCTGGATACGTGTATCTCTTAAACGTGATACACACACCTTTGCGTCCTGAGTCACTCACGACGTGACTGTAGCACTAAATCACCGCCCAAAAATGACATGTTTACCGATTGGGTCAATATGGGTATCAAATGAAAGGTAATTGGAAGTACAATACAAAACTTTTACAAAAATTTGGGGCCAAGTCCCGGGGGACCACCCCACCCCAAACATCACCCCCTAATGGACATATGCGCCGATTGGGATAATATGGGATTTAAACGATTCATATTTTAGAGTAGAATACGAAAGTTATATACAAGTTTGGCATTTATTTCCAGTTGGATCGCCCCACTCCTAAATGTGCAAACAGCGGTGGGGAACGCCCTACCCAAAACCACTCAAACGGGCATGTTTGCCGTCCAAAAACGTCATATTTACCGATAGGGGCAATATGGGTATCAAATGAAAGGTAATTAGAAGTACAATACGAAACTTTTATAAAATTTGGGGTTAAGTTTCCGGGGCCGCCCACTCAAAAAAAAACCTTAAAACGGACATGCAACCGATCTAGCCAATATGGGTATCCAACGAAAGTCATTTGAGAGTAGAATACGAAACTTATATAAAAGTTTGGGACCTATTCCCAGTTGGATCGCCCCACTCCTAAATGTCCAAACGGCGGTGGGGAACGCCCTACCCAAAACCAACCAAACGGGCATGTTTGCCGATTGGGACAATATGGGTATCAAATGAAAGGTATTTAAGAGTAGGGTACGAATTCGGTATAGGAATTTGACGTCACCTGTCGGAGTACCCGCCTACCCCCAAAAACCGCCCAAAAATTTCATGTTTGCCAATAAGGGCAATATGGGTATCGAATGAAAGGGAATTGGAAGTACATTACGAAACTTTCATAAAATGTGGGGTCAAGTCCTAGGGGGCCTTCCCACCCCAAAACGGATATGTAGGCATATCGGGACAACATGGGATTCAAAAGAAAGGTACTTGAGAGCAGAAAACGAAATTTATATAAAAGTTTAACACCTACTCCCAGTTGGTTCGCCCCACACAAAAATGTACAAAATAGCGGTGGGGAACGCCCTACCCATACGGGCATGTTTGCCGATTGGTACAATGTGGGTATCAAATGAAAGGTATTTAAGAGTAGGGTACGAATTTGGTATAGGAATTTAACCTCACCTGTCGGAGTGCCCACCCCAACCTCAAAAACCATTAAAAAATGTCATGTTTACCGATAGGGGCAATATGGGTATCAAATGAAAGGTAATTAGAAGTACAATACGAAACTTTTATAAAATTTGGGGTTAAGTCTTAGGGGGCCTTTCCACCCCAAAACGGATATGTAGGCATATCGGGACAATATGGGATTCAAAAGAAAGGAAAATGAAATTTATATAAAAGTTTGGCACCTATTCCCAGTTGGTTCGCCCCACACAAAAATGTACAAAATAGCGGTGGGGGACGCCCTACCCAAACGGGCATGTTTGCCGATTGGGACAATATGGGTAGCAAATGAAAGGTATTTAAGAGTCAAGTACGAAAATTATAAAAAAAAAATCGACTTCACGCGTCGGATAACTTGCCCATCTCAGAAAACCGCCCAAAAATTACATGTTTACTTATTGGGGCAATATGGGTACAAAATTAAAGATATTTGAGAGTAGATTACGAAACTTGTATAAAAATTTGGGTCACATCCCAAAGAGTCGCCCAACCCAAATCGACTTGTTTACCAATCGAGACAATATGGGATTCTATTGAAATTTATTTGAAAGTTTAATACGAATATTAATTATTTTTCAAATTTGGACATGTCAAAAGCAGGTCACAAATACTTATGGGTGTAGCGTAATACACCAGGACAGCTAGTATCAGTATTATCAGTAATATTGATGTTTAAGTCAATATTTATTATGGTGAACATTCTTCATTTGTGCTGATTTTAGACCCCAATTTATCGATACTGACACTTAAGTCGCCTTATTTCAGGTATTATTTCTGTTTTTTTTCCTTATTCTGGTATATTTCAATAAATATCCCTTTTTCCCCTCCAGTTTGACGTTTAGAAATTCAAACATTGCCCACATCCTTCACTGATGACCTGCCCAGGAATTATGCCAAAGCCATGTTAGAGCCTTGTACGCTATATCCACATTTTTGGTCAATTTACCTTTGGCTGTTGTGGAAAGCAAAAATAAGTTTTGAATATATTTTATTTGTTTTTGCCCAAAAATAATGTTGTTAATCTTTTGTGGTCGTTTTAAAATGTTGGTTTCGGGTTTTTGGGTTTTTAGTTTGCCATATGCCGAGGGATCACAGGAACATCTCACTTAGAGCCACAGCCACATCAACGGCCAGCGTCAACATAGCCTTTCAGGCGAATTGCAGCAAAACTCATCACCAGCTGTGGTTGGGAAATTTGATTTTAAAACTAAAACTTCATGCGAGGTGTTTGGTTTAATTAAAAATTGAAAAAGGCTCTTGAGGCTATTGTATGCCAAAATGCAGTTATGAATAGTCTCAAACAAAACAGTATGGGCGCTATTATTTTAAAGAGCACATGTGGTTGGGTTGGTTTAGCTAACAGCAGTGGCAATAATAAAAAAAAGTTTAGAGCACTTTTTGGGGAAGTTTAACAAATTAAAGCTGCGTCTTGTATGGGTTAGAAGTCGGCAAGGCTAAAATGCAACAATTAATTATGTATTGAGACTAATAGTGGAAACAATTAGGGAATATAATAATAATAATGGTAGAAAACAAAATGTGGATGGGGGTTTTTTCAAAAAGTATTATAGCCATAGGAAGGGGAAGATGAAACGTTATCCTTAATAACCAGGAGTACATTTTGCTCTGTATTAAACACTTGTTCATTTTCATGGTCATTTTTATTTTGTTTAATTATGCACATAATTATATCATTAAAGCTCTTGTTCTTCTCCTTCTCCTTCTTAAAAATTTTAAAGCTTTTTATGTTAATATCAATTTTTCTTTTGACACCTCATAATAATCGAATTATGAACGAAACTTTTTGGCTTTTAGCCAAAAGGAATTTAGATACAACACAAAAAATCTTTTGTTTTTCTTTTAACTTCGCCCAGCCAGCGACTTACATCATTTTTTATGTTAATTTTGTGTATTTAGTCGTAGTCCTAATGAAATCTTATTGCTTCTCATAACTTGTATTTTTTTTCTCACTTAATAAACAAATAATGTTAAGTTTTTATTCATGCTTTTGTGGCCATGAACTTCTGCTAAGAGGGCGAGCGAAATTCGAAATAATTTTGCGACGCGTTTCTTTTGTATTTTTTCTTTCTATGGCAAATATGCCTCTAAGGCATAATTAGGCATGAAGAAAATAAATTGGGTGTAAAATATTTTTAAAGAAATAATAATAAAGGACACTTGGCCACAGATGACAATGACCAGTCGGTCAGAAAAGCAAAGGAAGTAACGCCTTCAATAAAAGCAAAAATAAAATTGTTTTGGTCACAGCGGCAGCAGCAGTATACGCAAGACAAAGGCCTCCCCCTCCAAAGGAAGAGAAGACTTGAATAAATTTGCGGGTGTGAAAACACAATGACTTGTCATTAGAAAGCCACATAAAACATAATAGGGGAGATTTTTTGCATTTCCCTCTATGCTTTTTGTTCGGTTTTGAATGACAAAGGACTTGCCGTTTTTGTAGTTAAATAATAGATGAAAAATAAAGGGGGGCTTTGTGGGAAACTTCGTTTTGTTTTTTTTTTTTTTTTTCGCTAATAATGACCCTTTGGCCTTATAATTTTTTTTCTAAAATGTCAATTCTTGTTTTTGACATTTAATGATTTCTTTGACATTTTATTCTGTTCATTAAAACATTAAATTTTGTTTGTTTGTTACACCCCTAAGATATTCCTTGAAGTCCCCAAGGTAAAATAGAATTGTGATTATAGCATCAAACGTTTTCTGCGAAAACTAAAAGCAAACGAATAACGAATTTTAGAAAAGGGAATGATAAGAATCCCTTAAAGAACCACTTTACAGAACTCAATTGCTTCACATAATATTTCTTAAAATTTTTAGATTTTATAAAACAACCAATGGTAAAAAAA
The DNA here is from genome assembly GCF_963082655.1 of Stomoxys calcitrans. Lineage (NCBI taxonomy): Eukaryota > Metazoa > Arthropoda > Insecta > Diptera > Muscidae > Stomoxys > Stomoxys calcitrans. The sequence goes on along the minus strand of NC_081556.1, from coordinate 14,433,608 downwards.
TCCTAAAAATGTTAACCAAAAAAATCCCCAAAATTCTTTTAAATGAAAATTTTTTTTCTTATCATTTTCCTGACATTCGCTGTTAAAATCTTCTAATGAGATCTACGCAGACGATATTGTAACACTTCTAAAGGGTGAAGATCCGAACCAGCTATGCAGAACAGCCGAAAGGGTCTTGCATATGGCATATGACAGGGCTAGACTCAGGTTCTTTAACCCAGAGAAGACTGAAATATGCCTGTTCAAGAGGAAGTCGAAGGTGGCTCAGTTTATCGCACCAGGTTTTCTTAAACAGGACGATTTCAATATCTGACAAGGTCAAATACTAAGGTTTGATCTTGAATTGGAAGTGTCACATTCAGGAGCGTAGTGAGAAGGCTGGAAATGGGGGCTGAATCCAAGGATAGTCCACTGGCGTGGACAGGAGCATGATTAGATCAATTTTTACCTACGCCTCAGTAATTTAGTGGACTGCTATGGGGAAAAGTTGCAACATAAGCACCATTCAACAATAATAATATAATATTCATACTTTACTCTCAAATACCTTTTATTGGAGTGGCATATTGTTCCGATCGGTTCACTTTTGATTTGATGGACACTACTTATCATATTTGTATTTAACTCCCAAATACCTTTTATTTGAGTCCCATATTGTCCCAATGGGTACATATGACCTGCTGGGGGCTTTTGGGGGGATGGGGAGGCCCCTCAGACACTTTTCAATACCCATATTGCCCAAAGTGGTAAAAGTGTCTTGTTAGTTGATGTTTTTATTGGTGGGCACCATTTTTATGCCAAGTTCCCACTCTGCTCTTAAATACCTTTCATTTGATACCCATATTGTCCCAATCTGTAAGCACGTCCGTTCGGGTGGGTTTTGGGATAGGGCATCCCCCCCCAAGTTATTGGACCTCAAAGTTTTATACCAATTATGTGTCTTTTGGGGTACCATAAGGTGGCATACAAATTTTCTCACTTAAATCGGTGCACTCATATCCGAGATTGCCCAAAGTGGTAAAAGTGTGCTGTTAGTTCATGTTTTTAGGGGTGGGCACCATTATTATGCCAAGTTCCCACTCTGCTCTTAAATACCTTTCATTCGATACCCATATTGTCCCAATCTGTAAGCATGTCCGTTCGGGTGGGTTTTGGGATAGGGCGTCCCCCCAAGTTATTGGACCCCAAAGTTTTATAACAATTTTGTGTTTTTTGGGGTACCATAAGACGGCATACAAATTTTCTTGCTTAAATTGGTGCACTCATCTCCGAAATTGCCCAAAGTGGTAAAAGTGTACTATTAGTTGAGGTTTTTAGGGGTGGGAACCATTTGTATGCCAAGTTCGCACTCTGCTCTTAAATACCTTTCATTTCATACCCATATTGTTCCAATCTGTAACCCTGTCCATTCAGGTGGGTTTTGAGATAGGGCGTCCCCCCAAATTATTGAACCCCAAAGTTTTATACCAATTTTGTGTCTTTTGGGGTACCATAAGGGGGCATACACATTTTCTCGCTTAAATCGGTGCACTCATCTCCGAAATTGCCCAAAGTGGTAAAAGTGTCCTGTTAGTTGACGGTTTTAAGGGTGGGCACCTTTTTTATGCCAAGTTCCCACTCTGCTCTTAAATACCTTTCATTTGATACCCATATTGTCCCAATCTGTAAGCATGTCCGTTCGTGTGGGTTTGGGATAGGGCGTCCCCCCAAGTTATTGGACTTCAAAGTTGTATACCAATTTTGTGTCTTTTGGGGTACCATAAGGTGGCATACAAATTTTCTTGCTTAAATCGGTACACTCATCTCCGAGATTGCCCAAAGTGGTAAAAGTGTACTATTAGTTGATGTTTTTAGGGGTGGGCACTATTTGTATGTCAAGTTCGCATTCTGCTCTTAAATACCTTTCATTTGATACCCATATTGTCCCAATCTGTAAGCACGTCCGTTCCGGTGGGTTTTGGGATAGGGCGTCCCCCCAAGTTATTGAACCCCAAAGTTTTATACCAATTATGTGTCTTTTGGGGTACCATAAGACGACATACAAATTTTCTCGCTTAAATCGGTTCACTCATCTCCGAGATTGCCCAAAGTGGTAAAAGTGTACTATTAGTTGATGGTTTTAAGGGTGGGCACCTTTTTTATGCCAAGTTCCCACTCTGCTCTTAAATACTTTTTATTGGATACCCATATTATCCCAATCTGTAAGCATGTCCGTTCGGGTGGGTTTTGGGATAGGGCGTCCCCCCTCCCTAAGTTATTGGACCCCAAAGTTTTATACGAATTTTGTGTCTTTTGGGGTACCATAAGACGGCATACAAATTTTCTCGCTTGAATCGGTGCACTCATCTCCGAGATTGCCCAAAGTGGTAAAAGTGTCCTGTTAGTTGATGGTTTTAGGGGAGGGCACCATTTTTAGTCTGTCTAAAGTTTTTAGCATAAAATATGATAGGCAAATCGGATAGAAATCTTTGCTTTCTTGCGATATGGTTTATATGTCTTTATGGGGGGATACTAATCTAGTCACTCCATTTGTAACAACTCGAAATATTGATCTCAGATCCTATAAAGTTTATATATTTTTGAACGTCTTGATATTCTGAGTCGATCAGGTCATGTCTTAATGCGTTGGAACGAGTATATATATTTTTGAACGTCTTGATATTCTGAGTCGATCAGGTCATGTCTTAATGCGTTGGAACGAGTGAAGTTATCGATATAGGTCGTTGAGTATCGCAAATGGGCTATGTCGTTTCAAATTTGGATATAGATCCTATGTTAACCGATCTGCATTTTTAACTTCTCGGGTCTCTAGAGACCTCAAATTTTCATCCGAATTGGCTGAAATTTTGGCACAAGCAATTCTGTTCTGACTTCAAACTTCAGCGCCAAGTATGATCCGAATCGGTTTATAAACTGATATAGCCCCTTTACAAACCGAAACCTCAGTTTTCATCTGTTCTGACTTTCTACATCATTGCCGAGCATGATCCGAATCGATCAAAAAACTGGTATACCCCCCATAAAAACCGATCCCCGGATTTTACTTCTTGAGCTCCTAAAGGGTCAGTTTTTACCTGGTTTGGATGAAATTTCGCACAAGAAATAAAGGCCCCTTAAATACCGATTCCACGACATGACTACCGCAACTGATTCCCGAATTCTTTATTGCAAAAAAATTAAAACACGAACTGAGTTAATAAAGGCAAATTTTTAACGGAATCCATTGTACTGGATGTCCAAGATTCGGTCCGACCGAACTTAGCATGTTCTTACTTGTTGGAATACAAATGGCCTTTATGTTCCTTCATTCCACAAGTTTGTATGACATGCTGATGCAAAAAGAGTATATCTCTCTTAACCAGGAGCTAGTCTATCGCATACCGATTGTTTGAACATACCCTACCTTAAAAGGTATGAACGATAATATCTTCCGTAACATAGAGGCCTCTTCTGTATCATCAACGGATCTGCAGACTCCCATTTCGGATTTGTTCTGAGCCTTTTTCACCTCGCCTTTGTATCTTTGGAACTCAGTTTTTAATAATACGAAAGCCACAAAGGCACCATCTCCTTGGTTTGATTTGGTTCTTGGACATGCAGACTTAAGCAAGTCATTGAGGGCGTTCGTGGTCTGCTTGAACCTCATATTAATGTCCTCCACAATTTCCACTTTTTAAGTTCTATAAAGGATAGCTCTGCAGAGTGCAATATTTTCTCAAAGACTGATACTTATGTAGCGGAAATCAGAGAAGCTGTTGGCATCCAAGACTCTATACTCATCCGCTGACAAAGTTACCTCCTTTCTGCAGAAACGGCTTTCACCAGCAACATTAAGTTTGAAGGTGGCATCTCTGCAGCATGTGCCAAATGGAGGGAATCCAACCAATAATATAATGAAGGCTGGCTACTACCATATCTTCAGTTCTTAACGATGGAAGAAATGAAATATTAACTGCACTCGGGCTCTATATCCCGCATTCCCAATAACCTTAAATTTGTGTAAATTCGGGAATTCCAAGTGCCCAAATTACGCCTGCATAATTTCCTCATTCCATCAATAGGAGCTTCTGAGCCGTCGTAGTCGTCGTATACAATGGTGGTTGCAACTCTTCACCTACGTTGTACTAGTCTCCGACAGGAGTTCATCCTCAAAAAATTTTTCCTGTGAAATTCGTGGCCGACTTTAATTTTGTTTTTTTTTTTTTTAATAATTTTGTGCTTATGTAATCCATTTTTTATGGCTTTGACATTTAATTTAATTGGTAATAAAAAATGATTTTTTTTCACTTAATATTTAATGTATCATAACATTTGTATGCACAGCAATCAAGGATTTATTTATTTTCGCTTTATTATGTCATTTTAATGATGAAAATCCTACTCAATGGCTTAAGTTTGCCATGAAATGAGTAAATATTGTGGAATAACAAAAAATTGATCCATGTTGCGTATAATTGATATTAATACATTATAAAACAATAATTATTAGCCCACACTCATACGCCATATGGTCCATTAGCTATGCAATGAACTTTTGCTTTATTATCGCAATCATACAGTTCTAGCCAACTCTAGTAGTAGTAATAATAATAGTAAAAAAAATAAGAAACGTAATAAAAATGTAAATCAAAAGTTTAATGCCTGCATAAGCAGCAAACCCAACATAAATTCACATTACCACCAACAAAACAAACGAAGCTCGTAACTCTTGCATCCACCTGCCTCAATAGCCTTCTCCTGTCAGTAGTTGTGTGTCTTGTTCTTGTTCTTGCTTTGCCATTCTTTGTTTAATACAACAATACACCCAACTCGTGAGTTTTCCGGGATAGTGTTCAACGATGCAGTGAAGCACCATTGTCTATTGTTCTGCGAAATGCAATGCAAAAAAAGTAGAAGAAGAAATAACAACATCTTGCTTCAGCATCAAGGGTTTCGCTGGCGGTGTTGTTGTTCTACGGAAGCCCTTTTTGCAAGTGGTGGCAGACTTGGTTGCATTGAAGTAGATTGAATTTCTTCTGGCTTAAAATGAAGTTAAGAGTCCATTGTAGATTTTTAGCATTTGAAAGTGCTTGTAGCTGTGGATTTATTTTGCTGTACTGCCAGGTGATTGCCACTCCCCCCCCCCCACACATTCCCCATGCCTCTTGTTTTCCTGGAAGCAGTTTCTTAAGAAATTATCATTATCACCAGCAATGACTGTAAGTGCTCTTGTGGATTGTTGCATTGCGAATGCATTGGGGTTAAGTGTGTTAATGCATGTCCTTTATGTAAGTCCTTCATTTTTCAATATCCTTAGCTTTCTAGAGCAGAAAAAAAGGAGAGCTTTAATATGTCCATATGCTTGATTTAAATCAACGGAACTATGTAGAATATCACAGCTCCGAACATATACCCATATAGACTTGCTGACTTAGCATTAGAAAGCATAACATATGTCCAAGATCATGAATATGAGATTTCCAATGTGCTTATATTTATTTTGCAGGACTTTCTTAAAAGTCTGTGTGTGTGTGTGTTTATTTGAGCCATCTATGAAAACCCTGGAGGGTTACTGGTTGACCCAACTGTCGTCTTGTGTTTATGTAGCTAAGTTTACTTGGCCTTACATTTGCTATTTCGTGTTAAATTACACACATTTCCGGTTTTCTAAATTACAAATTTCCGGTTTAGTTTGTCGCTTCATAATACCATGTAACACACTCAACCCCCAGGTGGCAGTGTTGCACCAGCAGTCGAAGCCTTAAGATTGTCCTCATAACTCTGGTTGTTATGATGTTTAGTTGTTGGTGGTACAATGTTCTAAATTTATTTTGGCTATGCTATTGTCTATGTAGCTTGGAATAGCGAAATAGTTCATGTGAATACTTTGTGTTGGATTTTGTAAAGGATTTGTGAGAAAAGTGGTTCCTAAATTGGAACAAAAAGGTGAAAAGGAAGATTTTCAGGAGAAAAAAGTTTAATCAATAGGAAATTTTTGGAACAATATGGAGTATGCTTACTTAAAATAGCAGGGTATTTATCGACTACAAACAACTTCAGCTATTTTATGTGTATGATGGTGCGTATAAGTGATATTAATTTAAAAAAATTTAGAAATAATGCTCATACGCACCATGGTCCTTCAAATTTGTGTTTTATGTCATAAGCAAAAGTTAGTAATAAAATCATGCAGTTAAAATTTGCTTTGTTCAGGTGGGCCAAAACTTGGGATCCCATCACCATTCTGCAGAATGAGGAACTTAGTTGCTGGGAATACGAGGGCTGCTATATAAATGTCTGGCACATCATGAAAATGGAAATTTTTACCATGAAAAATGTTTCTGTTTTTCCAAGTATTCTTCAGCATGATTTATACACCTTTGCATATGATCTTGTTGAAGCATTTTGTCCATTCCGATAGAGACACCTCCAAAACATGGCTATTGAACGCTTCAACAGCATTTTCTGGTGACGAATAACATTGACCACGCTTAATGTACGGGAATAAAATAAGTCATTAGGGGGCAAGTGAGGGCTGTACGGTGGATGAGCCATCAATTCGACGTTTTGGTCTTTCAAAAAGATGCTGGTTTGAGCCGATATATGAGAGCTCGATCATGGTGAACTATAATTGGTATTCTTTTGTTCGTTTTTCGAATTTGTTATAAGAATTGAGGCAAGTAAATTGTGGCGTACCACACAGAATTGATCATCCTACGTTGCTCAAGTGGAACAATCGCCACATGACCAGGTTTGCCGAAGAATCGGGCAACCATTTGCTTCGAATTGCTTTATTCCCCGAATAATTTTCGTTGGATAAGGATGGACTTCAAATTGGTTTTTTGTGTTTGTTTCGGGCTCATACGCATAGCTCCACGATTCGCCACCCGTGATGGTCTTAAAAATGTATTTTGATGCACCGCGATCGTATTGTTTCAACATTTCTTCGAACTAATCGGTACGGTCCTCTTTTTTTAGCGATTATCAAAACGTGCGACATTTTTACGACAAGGTGTTCATGCAATATCGTATGCTTTCTGGTGGGAGAAATGCCTCTGTCTTACAGTATATCACATGACGATCGAGCATTAGAAATTCACGCACTTGTTACGTTTGCTTGTTGTACGGTGCATATTTCAGAAAGGTGTAGGGTGACACGGTGGCTTTGCCGGCTACTCGTCGATTTGGGTAGGCTCTTCACCGTGAAATACACTTGCAAACGAAAACATAATTTCTTCGTGTCCAGAAATACATAAAAAAAGGATTTGAGGTTATCGGACTGACAATATAAAAGAAAACACGACCAATAAAGGCCTACACTCGGGGATTAACGTCAGACATTTGGTTTGAGCTTCCCACCCCTTCTGCCGGCTAATAACCAGACAGCCATGTATTGTTTGATGCTCAATCATTCCAAAACAATACCCTACCAAAACAGTACGTCTGACTAGCCATCATTGGACCCGAGTATTAAACCACATTCCAACACTACTTACTTCCATCATTTGCAACACCCTGTACCGACATCGAATAAATTTACTCTGACATTCCCATTTTCTTTAAGAGAGTGAGCGAAAAAGATTCCATTTTCATAAGAATTATATCTATAAAATTTTTATTATAATTCATTCAAGCCTATATAAAAAATGTTTAACAAATAAATGCTTAAAACTAGGGTTATATACATGCATGTTTATTTACAATAGAGAAAAAAAATTACAACAAAACGAGATCATAGATGCATCTATTAAAAAAAATATTTATATATATTTTTTTTTTTTTTTTATTTTATTTTTCTTCCTTTTTTTGTTTTTTGTTTACTCACCCTTTAAGAGTACAGGCCTATACTCTGAAAGAGTTCAATTGCAAATAAACTCTCTTTTTTTTTTTTACGGTTCTCTTTGATAAACTTCTGCTATCTCTTTTTTTTTTCTCTCTTACTAAGTTTCTCATTGACATTTCTTATTTTTATTTCTTTTTTTTATTTTTCTTTATTCTCTTCGAATAACTCTTATTTCATTGGTTTGTGTTATTATCATTCCTTTCTTTTGGAGAAGACAATTTTTTTTTTAAAGCAAATTATAAAAAAAAGCCACAAAAACAAAAAAACTTGGCCTCATAATACTGTTTCTTTTATGTGTTAAACAAAAAAATAAAAAAAAAAAAAAAAAAAAAAAAAATTATCTTGCTTGGACAGCTTCAAAAATCTTGCTTTTTCGTATGTATTTAATTTATGGGTACATACTTCAATTATTTTTTTTTTTGTTGTATACATATATATTTACACTTTTTCATAATTTCAATAAATGCCTATATTTAAAAAAAATTACATATTTCTGTATTTTCTTTCTTTTTTTACTTTTTTTTTTATACAAAAGATAAAATTTATAATTTCAAACTCTCAATAAGATGTTTATTTGTTTTACTTCTGCAAATGGCTTCTTAGGTCTCGACTTAACGGCATGGTACGGCAACCAAAGGAAGAGCAATTGGGGGGGGGAATGTGTACTTTCACGTTCACTTTCAATTCCTTCGGTTTTATTTTGTGGTCTTGGGACTTTATTACATAGTTTTGTTGTAAGACTTAACAGGTTTTAGATTCTTGCATGTACTTCTTTTTTTTTTTTTTTCTCTTTTTGTTTCAACTCTGGTGGTCTCGGCACCAATCGTTCTTTTTTTTATATTCATAGCACCATTGTCACATTGATTTTTTTCTTAACATAACCTATGATTTTATTTTAAGGTTTTATTTTCTTTTGCATGCTGTGATGTTGACTGGTTTCTCAATTCTTCATATATATACATATTTTTGCTTAATTTATCTTTTTTTTTTCTTTTAAACATATTTTATTTCTTTGTTTTTGCATACAGATATTAGTTATGCTATTATTTTCTTTTTTTTTTTTTTTTTTTTTTTTTTTTTTTTTTTTAATTGTTCTGTAACCACGATCTTGCTCTATTTTCGGCTGTCAGCCCAACCAAAAAAAAAACTTCTCAAAAAAAAATGTGAATGTCAATCCCAGCGTTGTTTTTGTTCTTCTCTCTCGTTTTTTTTCTTTTTTTTTTCCACTCATCTACATTCATTGGTTTATTTTCTCAACTCATTCTTCCACATCGGTAGACCCATTTCCAACACTGTTTTTGCGTAGAGATGCATTCAAATTTCAAATATTATTTTCCGATCAAATTGGAATGGAATATACGTTACAGGCTCGCATCCATCGATACCTGACTCCAGGTATGGAATGTGTGCGTAAAACAAGAAAATTATTGTGGTTGTTAATAAAGATAAAATTCGATATCATGCTTCTGGTATCCTGAAAATGTGTGGCTTCGACCCACGCACAAAAGCTAGTTGGGTAATATCGTCTCCAATCAAAGCACAAACAAATCTTTTCCATGGTAAACTCCCATCAGCTTACCATCTAAACCTCCAAGTTTGTATAAGGAGTTCCCTAGGACCTCTAATACCACACATTTTACGTTCGCAGGAGCTAACTTAGCGTTATAGTTATCCACTTTGCTGCTTAACTTAAAGTTCCGGCGATATACGACCTGCCCTTTCTTAAATGATACTTCTTTTGACCTTAAGTTATATTTCCTAGCACATTCCTCATATGCCTTGTCCAAGTTCTTGTATACCTGATTCCTAATCAACTGAAGTCGGTCCCCTGTGCGTAAAGCAAAATCTGCATCCTTAACCGTATCCAATTTGCGATAAATAGCATAGGAGGATGCATGTTGAACCATGTTTAAGCCAAATAATGAATAGAACGGGGCCATTCCTATGGAACTGTGCGATGTACTCCTGAGGGCAAATGCTATATCGCTAATGGTTTGATCCCAGTTTCGCTGATCTGGTCCAATATACGATCTGATCATTTGAAGGATCGATCTATTTACCCTCTCTGCGGCATTAGATTGGGGTCCATACATTGCCGTGCGGATATGCCTTACACCATATTTGTCTAGAAGGTCCTTAAACAAAACTGAGGTAAATTGTTTACCATTGTCGGAATGGACAAACTCAGGGATTCCGAAAACGTGAAAGACATGCTTTTCCAAGAATTTCGCAACATTCACAGCAGTTGCAGCTCTCATTGGCTCCAGGAAAACAAACTTGCTAAAATGGTCAAGGCACACAAATAGCACAGTGTTTCCATCCTTAGTCCTTGGGTAGGGACCCATAAAATCGATGTATACCCTTTGGAAGGGTCGTTCGGATATGAACTGTTTGCCCATGACCGGTCTTTTAAAAGAGTTCGTGTTTTTATTTGTGCAGCAGGTATCGCAATTCTTAACCACCAACTGAACGTCCTTTACCATTGCAGGCCAGTAATACTTTTCTCGGATACGGGATAAGGTTTTATGGATTCCACCATGACCAGATGATGGGGAGCAATGAGCGGCTTGAACTTGCATCACCCGTAGCAAAGTTCATCCTCTTGTAGATGTATTTCTCGGATACACAAACATCCGGCATAACTATCTTATGCATCTCAATACTATTCCTGAGACCTGCGTACTCCTCTGAGTCAAAATATGGGCTAGTAAGATCAAGGTCCAGTAAACGGTCCATCAAAAGAATCTCTTCCATATGAGCTCTGGACAGAGCGTCGGGTACTACATTCTGTGACCCACGACGATGCTCAATATGGAATTCAAATGCCTGTAGTTTTAGGCTCCATCGTGCCAGTCTCCCTGCTAATTCCGTTTGGCTCATGAGCCACTTGAGACTCGCGTGGTCGGTAATGATGGTGAACGGCAAACCTTCTATGTAGGGCCTGAACTTCTTGACGCTTAGAACAGCCGCATAGCACTCCAGCTCAGTCACGCTGTAGTTGCGCTGGGCTTTATTTAATTTAGTGGACATATAGGCTATGGGATGTTCATGCCCTTCTTCATCCAATTGGAAAAGGACACCGCCGACTCCTAACGTGGACGCGTCACATTGGACGTAGAAACGCTTTGAAAAGTCCGGGTTCACCAATACTGGAGCAGATGTCAATCTATCCTTCAATTTCTCAAATGAAATCCTTGCATCTTCCGACAAGGAAAAACTGCGAATACGCTCTTTAACCAAACATTCGTGGAGTGGTGCCGCTATAGAAGCATAATTCTGAATAAAGCGGCGGTACCACCCACACATTCCCAGGAATCGCCTTAACTGCTTCGGGGTTTTCGGTTCCGGAAATTCTCTGACAGCTGCCACTTTATCCTTGTCTGTCCGTATGCATCCATCTCCCACTACAAATCCCAGATAACGAACTTCTCGTTGGCAAAACTTGCTTTTCTCGAGGTTTATTGTGAGACCTGCCTTTGTCAAATATCCTGCCACTTCACTCAAAAGGTCCATATGAGAGCTGAAATCGGCAGAAACCACTAGAAGATCGTCGAGGTATACGAAGACCTTATCGCGAATACCCGCATGAATAACCTTATCCATCAGTCTACACATTCTCTGGGCGGCATTACACAAGCCGAATGGCATTACCGTAAATTGGTATAATGGCCGCCCAGGGACTGTGAATGCGGTTTTTTCCCTCGACTTTTCTTCTAGTGGAATCTGCCAAAAAGCGTCTTTTAGGTCTATGGCAGATATATACGTCGTCTCCTGAAGCCTGCTAAGGATACCCTCTATATGAGGAAGAGGGTATGCATCTTTTACCGTTCTGGCATTCACCTTTCGGGCATCGAGGCACAAACGATTCTTTGTCTCTTTCCTCACAAGAGTAACTGGAGAGCTCCAGCTACTATTACTGGGCTCTATGACGCCAAGCTCAATCATACGGTCCAACTCGTCGAACAGGAGCTTTTGAATAACGGGTGATACCGGATAGTGTCTCTGCTTAACAGGGATGTCCTCATCGGTCACTATTATCACGTGCTGCTCCAATGAAGTACGGCCTAAACCCAAGATGGCAAAAGAAGGAAATCTAGTCATTACAGATTCAAGTTGTTTACATTGTTCCTCGTTTAGAATGTGCTGATTAGTATTAGTTTCTGGTACGACTACCTCGCTAATCTCAGTCGTGCTACAGCCTAGTTCTCCTACAACTGAGAGCCCAAATTTCTTCCAGAACTGCACCCCAAAGTAAAATTCTTGCTCTAAGCCAGGGACTATCAAAAAGTCTAGTTCTTGTGTTTGCTTTTCCCACACAACTGGTAGCGTTATCATACCATAGACTTTAGCAGTTCCACCATTTGCTGTTCTCACATTTTGTTGTTTTAGTATAATAATATCCTTTTCAAGACCCTTTACAAACTCCATGGCATTTTTGCCTATGCAACATGCACCAGCGCCAGAGTCCAGCAATGCTGTAACCCGCTTACCTCCAACATCTGTGCTAGCGAAGAATCTATTGTCCCCGTCTAAGGTTATTATCGTCTCTACACACAACCTCTTCCCTTGTTTAATTTTCAAAACTTTTTGCCTCAATTTTCCAATTTTCTTATAATTTTTACTAGTTTTCTTAATTTCATCTCCAAATATTCTTGCCCTTGCATCCTGATAATCCAATTTTCTTTGATGCAATGTTTTACAATTCACTGGTGGTTCTTTATGGGCATTTAAGGTACTATTATCTTCCCTTTTCAATATAGTTATTCCGGAATTTTCATTTCCTGACAGAAACTCCCGGTCCTTTCTGCCACATCCAATTTTTTTGGCGTGAAAGTGCAAAAAGAGTCATCTTTTCCACACGCAAAGCATTTCATTTCATGAAATGTCGATCGGCAAACACTTTCAGTTTTTAGATCCTTAAAATTTTTTCTGTAAAAATCGCCTGGCATACCACAACTAAAGCACAGGTTCAGATGGAAGGGAGAAAGACAAAATCTCTCTTCAGGTGATATTTGAGAGGGCTGACTAGTCTGGGAAGTCTCATTGCGAACATATCTATTATTGGCTGCAGTTGGGTTTCTAGCAAACTGCTGTCCATTTGGTGTTTTAGAAACCTTCGTATTATTCATAAATTTGTTTGGAGCGGACATAGCCTCTAAGGAAACATCCACTTCCTCCTCATTAGTGTTCCACACTGAGATTTCGTTTACTTGTCTATTTCGTTGCCTATTTTCTTTCAAGAGTCGTTCTGCCCTTTTACATTCGGTCCTCAAGTCAGCAATTGTACTTATATTTGCAGAAAAAGTTAGGCTGGCCAAATTGCTTCTCAAATTACCCCTAACTATTTTCACTAAATCAGCCTCAGGGATCTTTTTACGGAGTCGAAAGGTGAGATTATGGACATCCGCGTAATATTCTTCAAACCCCTCTCCGGACTGTTGTTTCCGTTCCATGATTTCTTTTATGATTTCATAATCAGTATCTGCAGACCTAAAGTGCTTCAATAACTCCTTTTTCAAAACAAAATAGTCAAAATCCATATCTTCAGCATTATCTTCCAGTATCTGCCAGTACCATTTGGCAGCACTACCAGATACTAAACAATGAAAGTCACTAAGTAACTGGCTATGAGAAATATTATACTGCTCCCGCATTCTCTCTACACGAAAGATAAAACTTTCTACTGTCATGTCACGACCTGTACCATCAAATTTGATGTGCCACCTGTCCAAATCAATAGGTTTCCGGATATCAAGCTCTCTTGCACTATAGGTTATATCCCTATCTCTATTGGACTGACTTGGCCTACCCCTGTTCGCACCATCTCGATTCGGTGTAGATTGGTGCTGCTGTTCATCTATTTCCGGTGCATGACCGCTTCTAGGTCCAATTTGGGCCACGTTAGCTTCTCTATTAGGATCTCCTGGGGTCGAACTCGAGCCATTGGGAGGGATAATTGCTGACGCATTCCCAGAATGCTCAACCTCAGCTACGCGTTGGCTAAGCGAAAGCATATCACCTCTCATTTGACGAATTTCGTTCATACATGATGCCATCATCTGACTTTGCTGGTACAAAACGCTCATTAATTGTCCTATCTGGTCGGGGGGACCTGAACCACCCGAAGGATTCTCGTCCTGATTCTGAGCCAAAGGAGCGGTACCTTGATCCTGCGACATATTGATAACCCTAGCTAGTTTCTGCGAAAAATTAAGTTGACTTTCGTCACCACTTGCTGTGCTACTTCCTATAGTGTTGCCAGGTGTACTACTAGTAGCAGGTCCTGATAACCTACCAAATATGCGGTTGGCGCACCTATTTAAAAAATCAGTTGGGACAAAATCGATATCTTTCTCTATCCCTGTGTCAATTTGTGTCAAAATAGAGCCTACGACCTGCGATTCTAATGCTCGAGCCACACTTCTAGTTACCCTTCTATCCTGTGAAATTATTCCACTAAGTGGGTTCTCCGATTGACCTTTCGATTTATCCATATACAATTTCCTCAAACAATATAGGGTTACAAAACCCAAAACATGAACTAAGTGCAAATCTATTCAAAAAAAATTAAAATTTAATTTGCCCAAAATATGATTTTCAATGCAAATCTATTAAAAAAATGTAATTTAAAAAAATAAGATAAAATGTATCCATATACATAACTTCAAAAAATTTTCAAAATAATTTCCTTTTGTTTATATAATTTAGTCGATAGTTTAGGTGTTGCAAATGATTTCGGTTAGTGGTGCACGTGAAAAGAATAAAAACAAAATTCTTCCCAAAAAAAGTCTGGTCACATCATGAAAAGTTCAACTTGGAATAGAAACAAGGCTGACCAAAAATTTTTTTTTTTTTAGAAAACAAAAAATACAAAAATTTATAGGATCACGTTGTAAGCGGATTGCCACATTACCGGGGAACCCCATAAAAACAATATTACAAATAAAAGAAACTCAGAACCATTTGGCACTCGTGCCGTGCTATTAATCCGTATTTCTCAACACAGATAATGACTGAAATTCACAAACAAAACCCTTTGAAGGAAATAGATGGCATTTCAGTCTAACTCTTTTTATAGGAAGTTGACAATAACAAAAAAAAACTTTACACAAGGTATCCTGCCGTTGGGCGCCATATGTTACGTTTGCTTGTTGTACGGTGCATATTTCAGAAAGGTGTAGGGTGACACGGTGGCTTTGCCGGCTACTCGTCGATTTGGGTAGGCTCTTCACCGTGAAATACACTTGCAAACGAAAACATAATTTCTTCGTGTCCAGAAATACATAAAAAAAGGATTTGAGGTTATCGGACTGACAATATAAAAGAAAACACGACCAATAAAGGCCTACACTCGGGGATTAACGTCAGACATTTGGTTTGAGCTTCCCACCCCTTCTGCCGGCTAATAACCAGACAGCCATGTATTGTTTGATGCTCAATCATTCCAAAACAATACCCTACCAAAACAGTACGTCTGACTAGCCATCATTGGACCCGAGTATTAAACCACATTCCAACACTACTTACTTCCATCATTTGCAACACCCTGTACCGACATCGAATAAATTTACTCTGACATTCCCATTTTCTTTAAGAGAGTGAGCGAAAAAGATTCCATTTTCATAAGAATTATATCTATAAAATTTTTATTATAATTCATTCAAGCCTATATAAAAAATGTTTAACAAATAAATGCTTAAAACTAGGGTTATATACATGCATGTTTATTTACAATAGAGAAAAAAAATTACAACAAAACGAGATCATAGATGCATCTATTAAATAAAATGTATATATATTTTTTTTTTTTTTTTTATTTTATTTTTCTTCCTTTTTTTGTTTTTTGTTTACTCACCCTTTAAGAGTACAGGCCTATACTCTGAAAGAGTTCAATTGCAAATAAACTCTCTTTTTTTTTTTACGGTTCTCTTTGATAAACTTCTGCTATCTCTTTTTTTTTTCTCTCTTACTAAGTTTCTCATTGACATTTCTTATTTTTATTTCTTTTTTTTATTTTTCTTTATTCTCTTCGAATAACTCTTATTTCATTGGTTTGTGTTATTATCATTCCTTTCTTTTGGAGAAGACAATTTTTTTTTTAAAGCAAATTATAAAAAAAAGCCACAAAAACAAAAAAACTTGGCCTCATAATACTGTTTCTTTTATGTGTTAAACAAAAAAATAAAAAAAAAAAAAAAAAAAAAAAAAATTATCTTGCTTGGACAGCTTCAAAAATCTTGCTTTTTCGTATGTATTTAATTTATGGGTACATACTTCAATTATTTTTTTTTTTGTTGTATACATATATATTTACACTTTTTCATAATTTCAATAAATGCCTATATTTAAAAAAAATTACATATTTCTGTATTTTCTTTCTTTTTTTACTTTTTTTTTTATACAAAAGATAAAATTTATAATTTCAAACTCTCAATAAGATGTTTATTTGTTTTACTTCTGCAAATGGCTTCTTAGGTCTCGACTTAACGGCATGGTACGGCAACCAAAGGAAGAGCAATTGGGGGGGGGGAATGTGTACTTTCACGTTCACTTTCAATTCCTTCGGTTTTATTTTGTGGTCTTGGGACTTTATTACATAGTTTTGTTGTAAGACTTAACAGGTTTTAGATTCTTGCATGTACTTCTTTTTTTTTTTTTTCTCTTTTTGTTTCAACTCTGGTGGTCTCGGCACCAATCGTTCTTTTTTTTATATTCATAGCACCATTGTCACATTGATTTTTTTCTTAACATAACCTATGATTTTATTTTAAGGTTTTATTTTCTTTTGCATGCTGTGATGTTGACTGGTTTCTCAATTCTTCATATATATACATATTTTTGCTTAATTTATCTTTTTTTTTTCTTTTAAACATATTTTATTTCTTTGTTTTTGCATACAGATATTAGTTATGCTATTATTTTCTTTTTTTTTTTTTTTTTTTTTTTTTTTTTTTTTAATTGTTCTGTAACCACGATCTTGCTCTATTTTCGGCTGTCAGCCCAACCAAAAAAAAAACTTCTCAAAAAAAAATGTGAATGTCAATCCCAGCGTTGTTTTTGTTCTTCTCTCTCGTTTTTTTTCTTTTTTTTTTCCACTCATCTACATTCATTGGTTTATTTTCTCAACTCATTCTTCCACATCGGTAGACCCATTTCCAACACTGTTTTTGCGTAGAGATGCATTCAAATTTCAAATATTATTTTCCGATCAAATTGGAATGGAATATACGTTACACACTGCATCAATATTCGCTGGTACAACGGACTTTTTGGACTACCTTCATGGAACACGATTTTGAAAGAGCGACGGATACGACTGAATACTTTTTCACAGGGCTATAGGATGGTGCTTCATCGCCATGCAAAGATTGCAGTTGTCTTTGTAATATCCACGTCGAAAGCTGTGAAAAATGGTCGCAACGAAAATGTTCATGAGTTTATTTATTTTTTTGTCAAATTATTTTTTTGGTCGTACGTCAAAACGTTCTTTCTAATAGAAAAAGTTTGGACCTGGCAACACATAGTGTTGCTCTGGCTAGATACTTATAAGGGAGCTTCGTATGTGTACTCTCAAATGCAAATTTGACCATGGGCATTTCATTAAGGAACAATGACAAACTTCTCAAATATCAATGAGTGTTGCACTGTCAAGTTTCAGCTCAATGATAAGGGGCCTCCATTTCATAGCCGAGTCCCCGCAGTGGTGTAACACCTCTTTGTGGCGTTGTAACACCACTTTTGGAGAATATTTAACATGACTTCTATGCATGCCATAGTACCTCACAAATGTCACCAGCATTAGGAGGGGCTGAGCACCACTGAATATTTCTCTTGACATTCTCGCCAGGAGTCGAATCCAGGCGTTCAGCAGCGTCATAGGCGGTCATGCTAACCTCTGCGCTACGGTGGCCTTTATAAATATGTGTACATTACGTACCACATTTCTGGCAACCAGACTAAAATTAAAGCTTCTAGGGGCCGCAGATGACTAACCTTTCAGATTATATGGCCGCCATATAAGGTTATGGACAGGTTTCGAAATTTCTACTAAATTGGATAACAATAGCGGCTTCTAGGGGCTCCGGATCGCAAATCGGGAGACCGGTTTATATGAGCGCTATATCAGGTTATGGACCGATTTGCGCGATACACCCAGAGAAAAGTTGATACCAAGTGTGGTAATTTCAGTGCCATACGGTATTGATAGTAAATTAATTCCGTTTGGTACAAAAACAATACCGGATAGTATGGATGAACCTAAAATGAATGAACTGGTATTGGTTTTAATACGCATCTGTTATCGGTTTTACCACCAGACCGTTATTGGTTTGTTACAAAAACAATACCGGGTGGTATGGTTGAACCATAAAATGATTAGTACTGTTTGGTACTAGCCTTATTTCCAAACTGGTATTGTTTTTAATACGCATCTGTTATCGGTTTTACCACCAGACCGTTATTGGTTTGTTACAAAAACAATACCGGGTGGTATGGATGAACCATAAAATGATTAGTACTGTTTGGTACTAGCCTTATTACCAAACTGGTATGGGTTTTAATACCAATCTGTTATCGGTTTTATCACCAGACTGTTATTGGTTTTAGTACCAAACCGTTATTGATTATTCCATCCCCTAATGAGCCAAAAAAAAACGTTGAAAATAATTTTATTCAAATTTTATTTCGATTGTTTATGCTAATAATTACACTGTGACCAACCTCATTTCTTTGTATTCACCAATTGGTACCATATCCGTCGATTCCCAGAAGTGGTTTTCGCATGGATACCCCAACATAGCATCGTTTTCCACACAATGGACTAACATGTTTTCGATGTAGATTGTCCTTAGAATTTGTACAATTTAGATTTTCCCCGCTTTCGAGTATTTGAACAGGGTTTTACACTCTCCAATTGGATTGAAACATTTTATTTATTTGTTTAACAAATATTTTATAATGGCGACAATATTTAAAGTACAAAGTTCTACAACACTTCTAGCGCCATGACAAGAGTATAAATGTGACGCCGTCAATTTTAAATAGCTTCCTTTGTCTGGTATTGAATTGATACCAAACGGTATTAAAAATCGTTGCCAATCACGCGAACAAAATCATACCAGGCGGTATTGGCAAAGTACCATCATTTTTCTATCAGTGTACATAGAATGAGTGTAGGAAGTCATAACAAAATTCTACATGCTAAATTTCAGCCAAATCGGGTATAACTGATATATATACCGATCTACCGATTTAAAATTGATTTTGATTTTCTCTTTGACTTTTGAGGTCGATCTACCCTTATCCGACCATCCGTTTGCAGATCGGACAATATATGAATGTAAATGACATATATACCGACTTAGGGTTTGAGCCCACGAAATGCGCATTAATAATCCGATTTTGATTTTCGCCTTGACATTTCAAGTTGTTCTATCCATAGCCGTCCATCCGTCTGTCAAAACTACGATAGCGGTCGAATAAATGAAGCAAAATGCGGACCCGGTTCCCCCTACTCTAAAATTTCTATTTTTCCAATTTTAACGCGTTGACGTTCTTATTATGGTTTTGTAGTTCCAATATAGGGCCACCCAAAATAAAATCCTGGCTACCTCTCTGGCTTCCATATTATATTGTTCTTCGATTTAATGTTTTGACCCCCTAGATGCTTCAAATTTGATTTGATTTGGCTGAAATTTTGCAATGTGTTTTCTGTTGCGACTTCAAAGAATTGTACCAAATATGGTCTAAATCGGTCTATAACCTGATATAGCTTCCATATGAGCCGATCTCCCCATTTTACATCTTGAGAACCTGAAAACCTCAATTGCTAACCAATTTATCTGAAATTTTCCACCTAGTGTACCGGTATAACTATAGCCCGCTACAGCTCCCATAAAAAGCGTTTTCCCGATTTGACCTCTTGAGCCCTTTTAAACCGCAATTGTTATCCGATTTGGTTGAAAATTTGCGCGTAGTGTTTTTTTATGACTTTCGACACTTCTGGTAAGTAGGATTTAAATCGGTTTATAATCTGACATAGCTCCCATATAAGCCGATGTCTCGATTTAAAGTTTTGAGAACTTGAAAACCTCAATTGCTAACCAATTTATCTGAAATTTTCCACCGAGTGGTCCAGTATGACTATAACCCGCTACAGCACCCATAAAAAGGTATCTCCCGATTTGACCTCTTGAGCCCCTTTAAACCGCAATTGTTATCCGATTTGGCTGAAACTTTGTGCGTAGTGTTTTGTTATGACTTTCAACCCTGTTGCCAAGTATAGTCCAAATCGGTGTATAACCTGATATACCACCCATATAAACCGATCTCCCGATTTGACATCTTGAGCCTCTGGAACCCGTATTTGTTATCCGATTTGGATGAAATTTTGCACCTAGTATTCTGTTATGACTTTCATAAACCGTGCAAAGTATCGTCCAAATCGGTTTATAAACTGATAATCCCATATAAACCGATCTCCCGATTTGACATCTTGAGGCTCTGGAACACGTAATTGAACTGATATAGCTCCCATATAAACCGCTCTCCCGATTTAACATCTTTAGCCCCTAGAAGTCTCAATTTTTATCCGATGAAGCTAAAATTTTGCACACGGTGCTCTGTTATGACTTCCCACAACTATGCCAAGTACGGTCCAAATCGGTCTATAACCTGATATAGCTCCCATATAAACCGTTCTCCTGATTTAACATCGTTAGCCCCTGGAAGCCTTAATTTTTATCCGATAAAGCTAAAATTTTGCACATGGTGCTCTGTTATGACTTCCATTAACCGAGCCAAGTATTGGCAAAATCGGTGTATAACCTGATATAGCTCCCATATAAAGCGGTCTCCCGATTTGAGATTTTGAGCTCTTGGGAGCCGCAATAGTTCTGAAATTTTGCTCATAGTGTTTTGTTATGACTTCCAACCTCGATCTTAAACCTGATATAGCTCTCATGTAAACCGATCTTCTCATAACTCTTCTACGGCCTTAAAAATCTTAAATTTTTTGTAGATTTGGCAGAAACTTTGTACTTTTAGTACACATCGTATTTAATTTGTGTACATTTTTGTTGGAATTTACGACGGTGGTTTCCCAAAATTCAGTCCGCCACATCTTTACTCTTTATATTCACCATTCTAGCTCAGAAGGCCCCCTTATACTTGCCATACTACAAAACTCCTTATTTTGAAAAGTGATTTCTTGTTATTTAGAGGTTCATTAGAAACCATCATTAAGACAGTTTGACTTAATAAAATAAGAAAATTTGTTAGTCTTAAGTTATAAGCTCTGCGGTAAACTGCTTTGCCTAACCTCCTTGATGGCCATCTTTGCTTTTGGGTCTTGCATTTCAACCAAAGTTTTTTTCTGATTGTTTTCTTTTTTTGTTTCGACTAATAAAAAGTTTTAAAATATTTTTGGCAATTGCTCGTAAACCTTGCAAAGCCTTTTTGATGCGAACGTTTTTTTTTTTTTTGTTTCATAAACCCTCCTTTGGACAGATAAAACTATGAGGAAAAGTATTATTAAATAAGATTCACTGGCAAAGTTTCGTACCATTGCAAAAAGACGAAACGAGAAAAAAGGAAATTCTTTATTATGACACTAAGACATCTCGGCAATCTGCTCAAATTCAATTTGTTAGGCATTATAAGAGAGCGACCATACATTATGGTCTAGGGACTTTTAGGCTCATATCATTTTCATCTTTTCACACTTGATTCTTGACATTTGCTAATAACGCAGAAAACCTAGTCGTAATAACCAAAAGCAAAGTGAGTCGGGGGGTGTGGAACTGCCAAAAAAATATTGTTATGGCTTTAAATATATTTGAGCCTAATAAGCCTTAATAAAATTTTATGTAGGACCCTGTCATGGCGTTTATGGCTAGCTGAGGGGACTTGGCACAACTTTTGTTTCGTAGCAGGCATTGCCTATGGCTTCATATACACTGCGTGGGAGCTGCGGCTGAGGCTGCTGCTGCTGCTTTGCTTTGGTTTCTGGCAATTATTACCATTTTTAACTCATAATCATATAAAACAACAACAATGAAATAAAAACCAACACAACAACATTACGAATGTCAAAAGGAAATACGAAGAGGAAGGAAAACAAAGTAGAAAAAAAAATCCTTAAATTATGATTATCACCACAGTCAAGCTAGCTACCATGTATAACAAGGCGGCTCAGGCGACTACGGAGGAGACGGCGAAAAGCCTAGGCACCGTTTGACGGCACCTTAGACGACAAAAGTGTCTGGCAGACATTGGAACGAGCAGACCCCCCACCCCCTCCCCACCAACTTTCATCACACTACACCACCCACTTAAAAAATATCATCAACACCACACAATAAAAGCTTACACTCACATAAATAAAAACAACAACAGCCCAGCAAAGAAACTAGAGACTAGGCAGAAAGAAAAAAAAAAAGGAAAAACACAAAAATAAAGCCTTAAAACATCAAAAACATTTGCTTAGCAAATAACCTTGAAAATGGGTCAAGTCTTGTCGCCAAAGATTTCCTTTGCTGTTGGCTAAATAGAATTCAGACAGCCGCAGTGCTGAAGGCTCTAAAATGCCTTGGGCTCTATGACTGACTACTTTTACACCGCGGAGCTAGAGTGTGGGCTAAGGTTTTGGGTTACGTCTATCCTTGTCGTTGGGTGTGTGTGTGTGTGTGCGAGAGTTTCCTTTTTCGACTTGGCCCAAATTGAAATCATTTGCATATAAATTAACGGAAACGGAAATAAAGGCATATTTATATAGTAGACATTTAGTGAAACATTTCCCAACCAACCATTCATCCACCCACACACATACAAAAAAATATATACACATCACATTAATACACATGCAGTCAAACTAATGGACTTTTACATATACACTCAATCTCCAGAGTGGAAACTGCCGCCGCCGCCGCCGCTGCTATAAAATATAACAGACAATAAATTAAACGTGAAACGTGTAGCTTAGCTTGTGGGTGTATGTGGATCCAAACAAATGTGGACCATCTTTTGGTTAAATTTAAACAGCTAAGGCTGGGGAAATGTTGGTCTTAGAAGGAAATTGAAAAATTTAAAACATCTCCAATGAGAAAAGAAATATCATCATAAAGCTGTTTGAGATAAAATAGAAGCTTCAAATCGTCCTCTTGGACTTTTTGAACTTAAGCTTTGAGCTTGGGGCAATTAGTACGGAAAGAATAAATCTCAATGTGCCCTTTGCGTTTCTTATTCTTGGGATTGTATAAACAAAAAAGTCCTCTAGGCCATACGCCTACCGTGAAAATCAAGCCCCAATATTGGATCGAAAATCTCAACGGTTTAGCTGTTATAGGCAAAATTATCCAAAAAAACGTGACAAAATTTGAGAAAAAACAGGGGCTCGATTTTCACTGCAGGCGTATGGTCTAGTGGACTTTTTTGCTCAGTAAAATCCCAACAAGTAAAAGCGTGCGAAATTCGGCCGGGCCGAATCTTGGAAACCCACCATTGTGGGAAAATTAGTTAAAGGGCATAGTTTTTGTTCTATATGCCAAACTTCTGTCAAACCAGCAAAAGTTAAGCGAACAAGGATATTCGAGAAACCGGTTTATATGGAAGCTATATCAGGTTATAGACTGATTTGAATCGTACTTTTCACAGTTGTTGTGAGCATCATAACAGAGCACCATATGAAAAGTTTTAGCTACAACGAAAAAAAATTGCGGCTTCCAGGGGCTAAAGATGTTAAATCATGAGAGCGGTTTATATGGGAGCCATATCAGGTTATGGACCGATTTAAACCGTACTTGACACAGTTATTGAAAGTCATAACAGAACACTACCTGCAAACTTTAAGCCAAATCGGACAAAAACTACGGGTTCCAGGGGCTAAAGATGTCAAATTGGGAGAGCGGTTTTTATGGGAGCTATATCAGGTTACAGACCGATTTGGACGGTACTAAGCACAGTTGTTGAAAGTCTCAACAAAACACTACCTTTGAAATTTTAGCCAAATCGAACAAAAGTTGAGGCTTCCAGGGGTTCAAGAAGTCAAATCGGGAGTTCAGTTTATATGGGAGCTATGTTCGAATCTAAACGGATATGGCCCATTTGCAGTCCCCAACGACCTGCATCAAAAGTAAGGTTAGGTTAGGTTGAAAGGAGGGTGCGGATGTGGACATACACCAAAGCCAGTAATCGGCTTGTCATGCGCTCTAAATACAAATAAAGCAACCTCGAAGAAGAAAGTCTGAGTCAGATTGGTTTATATGGGAGCTTTATCAGGTTACAGACCGATTTGGACGGTACAAGGCACAGTTGTTGAAAGTCAAAGCAGAACACTTTCTTCAAAATTTTGGCAAAATCGATCAAAGATTACAGCTTCCACGAACTCAAGAAGTCAAATCGATCAGAGATCGGTTTATATGGGAGCTATATTAAAATCTGACCCTTTAGCAATCCCCAACGACCTACATAAAAGTAAGGTTAGGTTAGGTTAGGTTGAAAAGAGTGTGCGGATGTTAATCCGCCCCATGCCCCTATGAACATACACCAAAGTCAATAATCGGCTTGTCATGCGCTCTAAATACAAATTATTCTCGAAGAAAAAAATCTAAGTTTGAAATTCCGTGCTACTTACAAAATCCTTAATTGTTTTTCATGCCACGCCCCTAAGTTGGCTCATATCTGGTATTGCGTCCCCACCTAAGTGCCTGTAGCTGTTAGACGCGTAAGCCGGGCAATGACAAAGGAAATGCTCCAACGTCTCATCATCTTCTCCGCATGCCCTACACATGCTATCACTTGCCGAACCGATTTTACATAAGTGAGCTCGTAGTCCTATGTGTCCCGTTATGATACCGATAGCTATACTGGCCTGCTTTTTACTTCCTTTTGGTAATAGCCTCGTCTTCTCACGATCTGGATCATCCTATAGGATTTTCGCCATCCTACCGACCGTTACGCTGTTCCATAGGGTTGCATGCGCATTAGCCACCCACGCCCTAAACTCGTACTGTGTCGACTCGAAAGGCTTCGGGTTAACCAAGTTTATTGACGGCAGTCCTCTTGCCTTCGCCGCCAAATCGTCTGCCCTTTCATTCTCCCTTCCCCTTCCTTGGCCCGATACTCAAACGATGCTGATTTTCCCATCCTCAGAGAAGGCGTTAATGTCCTTCTTACACTGCAAGACTCTTCGTGACCTTACCGTCCTGTTTGCTATTGCCCTTATGGCAATTTTACTGTCGGTAAAGATGTTCAGACTCGACGTCCTCGCGTTAGTACCACACCATTTGACGCATTCCCTGATCGCCCGGATCTCCGCCTGTAGGACCGTATTATAATCAGGTAGTCTAAAACAGATGTCAGTCCCTCGGTTCTCAATGTAGACCCCCAGGCCCACTCTGTCATCTAGCTTTGATCCATCCGTGTAACATAATCTTCCAGATGGCAATACTAGGGTTCCGTCTTTCCTTCCATGTTTGCTATCGTCGCCTCGATTATACCACGATGGTATGAGCTGCTCCCATCCTCAATCCATTCTCCCATTGCCTTGGGTCTCATTTCCTAAAACTTTTAAAAAATCTCTGCCTGGCACTCAACCTCAAGGTTCATCACATATAAACCTCTTCCCTTCTTTCCAGGTTTCCTATCGTCGGCTCGATTATACCGCCGCTGGTATGAGCTGCTCCCATCCTCAATCCATTCTCCCATCGCCTTAGGTCTCATTTCCTAAAGCTGTTAAAAAATCTCCCTTTACTTCTTGATCCTCTTTAGCGCTATCATGAAATTTTGCATTATAACTTCTGCTAGGGTCTCCATCATCTACATCATGTATAGCCCCAATTGGTCCATAATCTGATATCTGTAGCTCCATTAGCATAGCAATTCTTATCCATTAAGCTTTGTTTGCCTATAAAAAGATACCGGACAAAGAACTTGACAAATGCTATTCATGGCGGAGGGTATATAAGATTCGGCCCGGCCGAACTTAGCTCAGTTTTAATTGTTTATAAAAGATTCGTAATCTACTCTCAAATACCTCTCTTCTGATACCCATATTGACCCTATAGGTCAACTTGTCCGTTGGGGGGTTTTAGGGTGGGGCGTTCCCCCATACAACTTGATTTTAAATTTAGACTTAAAATCTATGTTTTTTTGAGGGAAAATAAGTAAGCAAAGAAAATGCCTCTTAAATCGTTTGCATCGCTCTCCAATTTATGGAGTTTTTTAAAAATGTTAGGGTAAGGGGGAGGGTTCACCCCCTTCCACCTTATAAAATATATATTTCCACCAATTTATTGCCTACTAAATTAATGCTCATAATTATTTTCTCTTTATTTTCAGGTGAGTAACTTCTTCATTTAATTTTAAACCATAAATCATTTAGAGGTGAGTAACAAAGAACCTGGGAATGTTAACATTTTATGGTCTAGTACATTCAGCGCTTAATCCTTCTTACGTTTGTATTAATCAACATTTTACATTCCTCAGCCATAACAGCGCCAGGACGTGGAGCATTTTGGCCATTATTTATGCCATCTAATAAACATTTACTCTGAACTCTTCTCATTAGCATTAAAAGCCAGACAACAATATGCATTCGTTTTTTTTTTGCAGTTGGGGTGAATAAACTCTCTGCCAAACACAATTCTTGTGATGGAAACAACGTCCAAATATTTCTATAAGCATTTTTCATTTTGAAAAATTGCCTTAATAAAAATACCATATTTTAGAGATTTTTCCGCATGCTGTAGTAACCCAAACCCAAACCCACAACCACAATAACAATGGTATAAACAAAAATGAAAAAAAGTGGAAAAAAATCATGTTGGTCATTGTGATTGTTGTTTGAAATATTCATAATTTATGGACCATAATACCACCATCATCAGCAACAACAAAATTGGTGGCACCTGTTAACCTTATTTTTGCAGAAATGGCATATAATTTGGTTGAGCCTTCAAAACAACAACGAAAAAAAAGGCTAGAAAAATATGCTTTATTGCGCTAGGCTGCACATAAACCCAACAGCATTGAAGGTGGTCAACCGCAACATCGTCTTTACCCTCACCATTCCTCCCGCTCTCCCTCTCTTGGAAAGGACATTTTCCGCCTGCAGCATTGCTAGAACTAATTATTTTGCTTACTCTAAAATGTAATTAGTCCGTTTTTTATATATTTTTGCTGAAACGCTATATTCCTCCCTTCGTTTGTTTTATCCTCTGGCGGCTAGAAATGGATTTAATTGAAATTTTTGCGATCTTTCCTTTTTTAAGTAAGGCGTCAGCAGCAAAGTGCTTATTTCAAGTATTAGCTTGGTTTATGTGGTCTCAGGCTAATTGAAATTTTAGCCACAACTTTGAGGCACATGTTGAATATGGATAATCTTTGTCATTTTATTTTAAGCTCTTTTAGGCATGGAATTTTGTTGACAGGAGGGGTATTTAAAGCGAAACGAAATACGAAAACAAAAACCTGTGGCTAAAGGAGGGATTGGAATATTGTTGAAGTAAATTAACCTATTCACAAATCTTTATATGCCTTGGGAAAATGATAGCATGAACGATTACCATACTCATATGGTAAAGGAATAGACTTAAACTTGTTATAGGTTGCCTGAGTGAAAACGCTAGGGCTGCCATAAGTCCGAAGAATTTTAGGGAACATTAAAAGTCAGATAAAGTTCGCTTTCCGTTGCTATCCTCGTTATTGTCAACTTCGATTCTTATGCAACAGCGTTCGTCACAGCTTGCAACACATGCCAGGCATCGAAATTGCTGGTCGTTCTGCAACCAAAAATTTTCCAAGTTCGCTCGGGTAAGCTAGATTATCTCAAAGTCGCAGTCTGCTATCAGCTTCAATTATACATTTTGTCCATTCCTATAACAAGAGAAAATAGTAACCTTCTTGTTCCACTGTTGAACTTGCCATGTCGCTTTAAAAAAGACACATTCCAGTTCCTCTGTTAAGGTAGTTACAATGTTAAGGTAGTTTCTCGTCTATTAGGCTCGTCTGCCATACTTTTCCCTGGGCTATCTCTGTGGCACGACGAAAGGATTGTTGTTGGATTCATTCAGCTTTGACCAATGGTCTTTATTTTTTTTTTTTTTGCTTTTTTGGGGGTCGGGCTGCAATGATCGCAATTTCGACCTTTTGCTGGAGGGCTCATCAGATTGCTATGTCACCAAAAGATTACATGTTTCCACCTACTCACTCATTAGTGATCAGTGCAATGATAGAAGTACGTACGTCATCTTTTGGTGGGATAGCAATCTGATGAGCCCTCTGGCAAAGGTTGAAATCGCGATCATTGCAGCCCGTCCCAATACATTTAACATACCACATAGCTGAGTTAGATGTCTTTTTGAAAAGATGTTGGCTGTTGATATTTTTCTTACTGCACATAAGAAAGGATTAACTATTAAGACCGAACGTTTCATTCAAAGGGCATTGCACTGCTCACTAATGAGTGAGTAGGTGGAAGTATGTAATCTTTTGGTGGCATATCAATCTGATGAGCCCTCTGGCAAAGGGCGAAATCATTGCAGCCCGCCCTCAATCCATTTAACACACTACATAGTTGAGACTCTTTGATGTGTGCAATGGTAGAACTTGTTATCCAGACAAGTTTTTAATTTGTTATACAGACAAGTTTTTGCTTTGTGTGTGTTGTTGATGTTGGATGTCTTTTTGAAGAGATGTTGGATGTTGGATGTTGGTTTTTGTTTTTATTTCCTTACTGTGCATAAGAAGGGATTGACTTATAACACCCAACGTTTCATTCGATGGGCGTGCTTCTACCATTGCACTGCTCACTAGTGAGTGAGTAGGTGGAAGCATTTCATCTTTTGGTGACATAGCAATCTGATGAGCCCTCCGGCAAAAGGTCGAAATTGCGATTATTGCAGCCCGCCCCCAAAAAAAGCAAAAAAAAAAAATAAAGACCATTGATCAAAGCTGGATGAATTTTACAACAAAATGAAATTTTATTTTGTAATTTCAAAACATGATTCTGTGTGTTTTAGAGCGCTGAGCCGCCATAAAGCGGGTGCTGCATAATTTTCGCGAGTAGACCTAGGTCGGTATCTTGTGTCAATGATTATTATGATTTGTCTGCCTGTCATCTAAGAGTTATCTCGGCAGAGAGAGTGATCTGGGAAGAGAGATTGATTTCTGCAGAGAGAGTGACCTAGGAAGAGAGATTGATCTCGGCAGAGAGAGTGAAAAAAAGAGAGAGAGAGAATGATCTCCCATTAGAGTGATATCGGTAGAAAGAGTGATCTAGGCAGAGAGTGATCTCGGCTATGAGCGCGAGAGAGAGAATGATTTCCCATTAGAGTGATCTCGGTAGAAAGGGTGATCTCGGTAGAAAGAGTGATCTCGGTAGAAAGAGTGATCTCGGTAGAAAGAGTGATCTCGGTAGAAAGAGTGATCTCGGTAGAAAGAGTGACCTAGGCAGAGAGTGATCTCGAATATGAGCGAGAGAGAGCGAATGAATTTACCATTAGAGTGATCTCGGCAGAAAGCGTGATCTAGGCAAAGAGTAATCTCGGCTATGAGCTGGAGAGAGTTATCATGGCAAAAAAAAACTATTTCAACAGAGAAAGTAATCTCTTCAGAGAAAGTGTTCTCGGAAAAGAGGGAGCTCGATCTCGACAAAAAGACAGAGTGATATGTGCGGAGAGATTAATGTGTTCAGAGAGAGGGAGAGATATGTGCAGAGAGAGTGATCTAAACAGAGAGATTGGGAGGTATCTCGGAGGGACACCCTTTTATCTTCTATTTTATAAAAATGAAGTTGCTGCGCTTTGTTTGTTCGTTTGTTTGTTTGTTTTTCTGTTCCTAATAGACTCATAATCGGCGAAACTGATTTTCGTGAAATTTTGAGTTTGAGCCCCCGGTTAAAATAGGGTACTACATTTTTTGATATTCAAAGGAGGAGTGGAACCTCCCTTTACCCCAATTTTTAAAAACGCCAGATCTCGGAGATGGCCGCCAAAAATGAAAGTGGGCCGATCGGGAAAATGTATGACTCAAATAAAAGGCTTTCGGGAGTAGAATACAAATATGATGTAAAAAATTGAATCCAAGTACCTCGGGAGCCGCCCCAAGAGTATCGCCGAAAACAAAAAGTAGACCGATCAGGACAATATAGGACTCCAATGACAAGTATTCGGAAGTAAAGCATGCAAAAATTGCAAATTTTGCCCAGGGGCAAACTTCTCACATATCAATGAGTGCAGTCCGATTCAAGTTTAATTATAAGGGGCCTCCTTTTCATAGCCGAGTCCGAAAGGCGTGCCGCAGTGCGACACCTCTTTGGAGAGAAGTTTTACATGCCATAGTACCTCACAAATGTTGCCAGCATCAGGAGGGAAAAACCACCGCTGAAAAATTGTTTCTGATGGTCTCGCCAGGATTCGAACCCAGGCGTTCAGCGTCATAGGCAGACATGCTAACCTCTGCGCTACGGTGGCCTCCGTATGCATATGATATTAAAAATTGGATCCAAGAATTTAAATAGCCGTCCCATGCTCAAAATCGGCCCAAAATAACGCCCAAAATAAAAGTGAACCGATCTAGACAATATGTTACTCAGATGAAATGTATTTGAGAGCAGAGTATGAATATGGAATTTAAAATTGGGTCCAAGTACCTAGGGAACTCAAATGAAGGATATTCGGGAGTAGAATACGAATATGATGTCAAAAATCGAAACCAAGTACCTAGGGCCTAAAACAAAGATTGAATCGATCGGGACAATATAGGACTTAAATGAAAGGTATTCGAGAGTAGAGTATGAATATGATATTAAAAATTTGACCCAAGTGTCTATGGAGCCGACCCAAGCCCAAAACCTCCCCAAATGTACCGCCAAAAATCTAAGTAAACCGATCCGTACAATATGAGACTCAAATGAAAGGTTTTCGGGAATAGAATATATTCGTATTCAATGTCAAAAATGTAAACCAAGTATCTAGGGCGCAGCCCCAAGCAAAAAACTGCACCAAAGTACCGCCCAAAATCAAAAGTGGACCGATCGGGACATTATGGAACTCAAATGAAAGGTATTTGAGAGTAGAGTATAAATATAATGTTCAAAATTGGGTATAAGTACCTAGGGTGCCGCCTCAGGCCCAAAAGTACCGCCCAAAATAAAAAATGGACCGATCGGGACAATATACGACTCCAATGAAAGATATTCGGGAGTAGAGTATGAATATGATATTAAAACTTGGATCCAAGTATCTAGGGAGCCGTCACAAAACCTCTCCAAAAGTAACGCTACCAAAGTTCCGCCCGAAATCAAAGTGGACCGATCGGAAAACCAAAACCGAATAAAAGTTATTCGAGTAAAAGTTATTCGGGTGTAGATTAAGAATTTGATATTAATAATGAGGTTCAAGTGATAGGACTTCAATAAATTGTATTTGGTAGTAGATAAACAAATTGAACTGGGAAGATACATATGGTTAGTTAGTAAGAAACTTATTTTTCGCGTGGTGCTAATCAAGGCGCAGTAGAGCGGGTACAGCTAGTTCAAATATAAAACGCGACTATGGTGGGTAACCGGTCATAGTCACTGCGATGACCATCCGTCTGTCTGTCGTATGTACCCCAATTTTTTCACAAGTAAAGCCAGTCGGCCGACAAATTTGAACAAAAAACATTTTTTGCATTGTAAATGGGCCGAATCAATCCATTCTTGGGCAGATATAACTCCCTTATTAACCGATCTCCAGATTTAACTTCATAAACCTTTAGATTTCCTATCCGATTAGGCTGACAGTTTGCACCATAACTTAATATAGCTCTCACTTAAACAAGTTTCCCGATTTAGTTTTAGTGGCCTTTAGAAGGACTTCAGCAATTTGTCTGAAATTTTGCCTGACCACTTTTCATATGACATCCATTTTTTATTGTATGATGTATAACCTCGTATTGCTCTCTTATAAACCAATTATTGCTATTTCTACTAGTTTTCTGACCTTTACAACACTTTGTCAATAAATTTCCCTTGGTCTCTTGAGTTTTGAAAAACATTTAAGTTTCTAAACGTTTCTTGAAAGAAACCTTAAAGTTCTTTTGTGCATTCTCCCCAAAACTCTCAAGGGTAACCAACTGTGTGCTGCCAAATTCTAATTCAGTTTAATTTCCCCCTGGAGTGTTGAGGCCAACATGCAATTGAAATTTATTTCATTATAAAATTACGCACACTTAGGCGCATGCAGCACACACACGCACTCACTTGTACTTCTCTATACATATGACACACATAATAAAAATAAGTCCCAATAAAAGTGAAATATATCCAATTAAATAAGAGTAATTTACAACCTTGTGTGTGATATTAAATTTGCCTCAGGCTTCCTTTGAGTTCTTAGTTAAGACATTTTACATTTGGGATTTTTGTTTCGTTGGTTGTTGTCCTTTTACAAGGCCTCCTTATACGACAGCCAGACAGACAATGAATGCTGTAAGGCGGTGATGTTGTTGTATTTAAACGATTATAAATGATTTGCTAAATGTTAAATATAGGCTGTGTTTGTTGACATTCACAATGTTGTTGTTGTGTTTTTGTTTTCTTCAAAGCTTTTGTGCATACACAAATACATCAAGGACCGATGTGTGTGGGTGTGGGTGCAACTTAAAGATTATAACACTGTCTAGCAAACATTTTGAGAAAAATTAAGGAAGAAAAAAAGACTCTGCTTCATACTACTTTCATTCCTCCACTACGTTTGATAAACTGGGTGCAGTTCCTAAAACTTAGTCCAGGACTTTGGCTTAACATTACTGGCTAGCAAACCTTTTGAGAAAAAAAAATGGAAGAAAAATTGTCTTTGGCAGAAAAGAAACCTCTACTGCATAATTTTATCATTCCTGCGGTTGATAAGCTGGAAACTTTCCGTTCCTTACATTGAACCTAGGGCTTTGGCTTACAATTCCCAGATTGCCACTTTCCAGGTATTCAATTGTCTTGTTTATGCAGTCTATTACAGTGTGATGGTATAAAATTCGAAATTTGACCTTTCTCAAACAAAAATGTTTGCTGGGTTATTAAGTGTGTTCATGTGTGTGCTCTTTCTGCTGCCTACTTTTAGTGTATATTTTGCCTAATTAAAATGACGTGTAAAAAAAAAACATTGACATTTCATCATCATAGCCCCAAACGCAATGAAACATTGAAGCATGCTCAAAAGAATTACTACTTTCCCTACCCCCTCCCAATAACTTGCCCACCAAAATGTTGCTCTCATCAAATCACCTATGGCAAGCATCATCTTCTTCATTCATCCTAAAGCAGTTTTAGGTAGTCCTTCATTCATTCATCCATTCATTGACTCAAGCATGGCTTTAGTGAGAGAGAAAGAGAATGCCACATTTCTTGTTCCTCATAATCTGCCGCCTCTTTAGTTTTTTCGTTTCAGCCTACGAGTGTGGGGTATAACGCAAAAAATATTTCCCTGAGATTTTCCTCTACTCCAGCAGCCATCAATGCCAACAGCAGCGGTGGCGCGTAGGTGACATCGACATCATTTTTTCTGGCAAATGGAATTCCATGACGAGTTTGTTGAGCTGATGTGGCCTTAAACCGTTAGAATGTCCTCGCCAACATTAAGTTTTGCATCATAAATATTTTTGCTTAAGCAATGAAGAAGAAGAAGTCGAAGAAGAGGAAGCAAAAGTGGCCAGAAAAAAAGTTGCTTTAATACTTTGCTGTTTACTTAGGTCGTTCTTTTACTACGGTTGCCGCCAGTGTGAGTATGTATGTAAATCAAGGGGCCTTGTGTGTGCGCGTGTGTGTTTGTGTGTGTGTTTGTGTTGTTGAGCCAGCCATACATGAGAGTGTTTGCTGTTTGAGTTTGTTTGAGTTTTGTCAAGGATTATTGTCGGTTTATGTTTATGTTGTTGTTGTTGTTCTTTGCCTTTCATAATGATATGAATTTTCTCAATACAAATATGAAACATTCAGATTGCTCTTCAAATTTCAAAGCTTACAGCATCGGAAGATGAACTGAAATGTTTTAAGGCATGTTACAAAAAATTTCAAAAAAAAAACTCTTAATGTGATTTTTTTATACTAAAATAAGAACTTTTGAAGAAATTTTATTGAAATTTAGTCTTTGGGAACAATTTCATGAAAATAAAAAATTTTTCCTTTTTTTTTTGTTAAAAAATGTAAAAATTGTATTTTACATATCTCTCCTAGATCTAAAAAGATGGGTCTGCAGAGGAACACCTCAAGAAGGTATACTGTCTCCTCTGCATTGGCATATAGCCATTAACAATAAATTATTGTCTCTAGAAGAAAAAGGTATAAAAGTGGTCGCGTATGCTGGTGACGTGGCTATTGCGGCAAGGGGAAAGTTTTTCAGCACTCTAAGAGATATACTTCAGAAGCTTCAGGAAGAGCAACAGCAAAGTGGTCTATAAATCCGTGCAAGACAGAAGTAGTTCTTTTCAGCAGGAGATACAAGTTGCCTAAAGTGGAACCTGTCTCCGTAGGAGGAGAGAATGTTCCAGTTACAGAAAGTTCAAAATATCTGGTTGTTTTGCTGGACGGGAAATTGAACTTCAAATCCAACATTTTGGAAATGGCAAGAAAGGCAACTCTTGTCCTATACACCTGTTAAGACCGCGTGTCTTGCATTGGGTGTATACTGCAGTTGTCAGGCGTATAATGCTATATGGTGTCGTGGTCTGGTGGACGGCACTTCAAAGTGCAACATACTGTTCAATAGTCAACCGGATCCAAAGGATGGCTTGTTTGTCATTCACAGCCACTCTGAAGACGACACCATCTGATGCACAGACTAGGAACTACCCTACACATTCCAGGGATACTGGAATCTGTGGGTATGCCTCTAGCGACATGGAAGGACCAGGCCCGAAGGACAGCAAATGATAAATGGTCACAAAGAGGGGGCTGTGAGCATTCCAAAACTATGTGGCCTAATCTAGCCTCGATGAGATCTACCGCTTTGCTGTCATTGGCTGGAACAGATGTCTCAGTCATTCTGTCCGTCGTGACAGGTCAATGTCTAATCAGGAAACATGCTGGCAGACTGAATGTTGCCAGCAACGACTTTTGCAGAAGCTGTGAATACATCGAAGAAGAAGAGACTATAAAACACTTTTTGTGTGTGTGCCCCGCAATAGCAGTCAAAAGGAGTTCCACAATAAGATCTCAAATCTTTGAGAACCTGTCTGATTGAGCGGATGTGAACATTCGCAAGTTATTGGGTTTTCAAAAGCGATCTGGATGGTTCAACGATAGGAACTAGAAGGCATCTTCCTTCTTCTGTTCCTGTGGTATCAAAATGGATGAAAACGTCTAAGTGATGGCAGACTGCCACTCAAAACCTAACCTAACCTGTCTTATCTCCACTAGAATCAAAACAATTTATAAAAATTACATTTCAAATTCATTTACATTAAGTCCTATTTACAGTTCAGTAAAAATTTCGATATATGTCTTTTTTCACATTTTCTGATATATTACTCGGATAACTTTTTACTGAAGAATCGGACCTTAGCACATATTCCGTGAAAAATATATAAAAAAATTTATCTCCTTTCCAAATCAGTTAAAAATCGGTAAAATTTCGGAAATGCCTTCATGAACAACAAAATAAGGGAGAAGCCTCTGCGAAAATTAAAAAAAATTTTTAGTCAAATTTTGAGCACTTTAAAGCAAATAAAAAAATTTGTGTCGTGCTCCAATGATCGGAGATTTTTGCAATGGAAAATGAAAAGCCAGAGTACAACAAACATCAACCATTTCGTCATCTGGTTAGAATAACTCATCGGCTATATTAGGTGTGGAGGCTTACATTTTTCGTTTGTTTCTCTTTCGAGACGAGCTCATAGATCGGAGATTTTTGCAAAGGACAATGAGAGCCAGAGTTTTATGCTATGCTATTCCTTGATTAGAAAGCTTTAAACCATAGTCTAAAGCCGGATAATATCCTGCAATGGAATCTCAAGATAATAACTAAAACAAAAAAAAAAATGTATGTGAAAAACGTTTAATCTTCGCCTTATCAATACCCAGTTGGGTGACCATATTGACCATGGCAGCCAGTTGGTTGTACGCACCGGATTGACCCGGTGAAATCATCATCGGCAAGGGCTGCCGTACGTGTTCATCATGGGAGAGGTATATCCCGGAGTGCCTTCTCTGCACGCTTTTGGTCCGTGCCAGGATTGAAAAGAACCCCGGACCCTGCTTCTGTTCGGTTTGTCAGAACCGTCTGCATCACCGGTCAGACGGACGGTGAGCTGTAACCGGTACATGGAGTGGGTACATTTCCGATCTTGCTCTGGCCTTACGTCACTACGGTAGTATAGTCACACTGAATATGTTGCAAGGTGCTGTGCGAACGTCGTCGGACTATGTGACCCAATGACCTCTTCCGTACGGCAGTATACATTACAGCAGCATTTCAGCCCCATCATTACCCGGCCAGTGCGGGAAGTGTTTCATTTTTGCAATTGAATTGCAACGGTCTCCGAGGCAAGAACGACGAGATAGTGGATTTTGTGAGTCGGAAGAACATATTGGTAACAGCGATCCAGGAGACAAAGCTGACCAACTTTGCTGACAATGTGTACAGTAGTCACCGATACAATGTGCTAAGTAAGGATCGCTTAAGGAATGGAGGTGGGGGATAGACCTTCGTGATATACTATTCCGTGGAGTATATACGCATCTCGCCTGGCGCTCGTGACCCCTACATAGAGGGCGTGCGGATAGCAGGCAAGTTCGGTACTACCGAAATGACCCAATACAACGTGAAAATACCGCCGGTTGCAATGGAAAATGAGAGCCAATCACTCGCGTTTCGTCATTTGGTTAGAATAACTCATCGGCCATATTAGGTAGAAAAGGAAAGCCATTGCAAAAATCTTCGATCATTGAGCTCGTCTCGAAAGAGAAACAAAGGAAAAATGGAGAAATTAAATCATTTTCGATCTACAGTCAAAAAAAATTGCAAATAAAATTTCGGCAGATCCCGCTCGGGCTACGATCTTGGGCACACGAAGCAGCAGCGAGAGCCGTTAACGCTGCCTAACGTTCCAAACCATCTAAACAACCTTCAAAAGATGCACATAAATGACATGTCTATGCCAAGTTAAGTTGTCTTATGGAGAAAAAGTCCATCACTACAGAGAAAAAATATGCGGTTGAAAAGAACAGCTAGTGTAAAAGGTCTCATACTTGTGTTAGTGTCGTACTTACATCGTAGACACGTTTCTTGGTATAGTCGATATACCTACGACCTGCCACTGTATGGTCCTTGAAGCCTCCACACCTTATATGGCCGATGACTTATTCTAACCAAATGACGAAACGCTTCCCATAGTGGATGGTGTGTGTTATGATCTCTTGATTTCCTTTTTCAATGGAAAAATCTCCGATCAATGAGCTCGTCTTGAAAGAGAATCAAACGAAAATTTTAAGCCTCCACACCTAATATGGCCGATGAGTTATTCTAACCAAATGACGAAACGCGTCACATTGTGGTTGGTGTGTGTTATGATCGCTGGCTTTCCTTTTTCAATGCAAAAATCTCCGATCAATGAGCTCATCTTGAAAGATAATCAAACGAAAAATTGAAGCCTTCACACTTTATAAGGGCGATGAGTTATTCTAACCAAATGACGAAACGCTTCCCATAGCCGCAATTTTTGTCCGATTTAGCTTAATTGCACAAAGTATTCTGTTATGACTTTCAACAACTGTACTAAGTACGGTCCATATCGGTCCATAACCTGTTATAGCTCCCATATAAACCGATATCCTGATTTGACTTCTTGAGCTCTTGCAAACCGTAATTTTTGTCCGATTTAGCTAAAATTTTGCACTTAGTATTTTGTTACGACTTCCAACAACTATGCCAACTACGGTACAAATTGGTCTATAACCTGGTATGGCTCCCATGTAAACCGATCTGCCATTTTGACTTCTTGAGACCATGGAAGCCGCAGGTTTTGTCCGATTTAGCTAAAATTTCGCACGTAGTGTTCTGTTATTAATCTCAGCGGCACAGTCGAGAAATGCAGATCATCGCGATGATCGGTAGAAGTTCGAAAGCTCAGACCGATTCTCACTTACAAGTATCTGGGTTGGGCCCTCAAGAGGAGGTACTACGGTGGTACTGACCTTAGAAGTTATGTATTGCAAAAAACCCCAAGGGATGTTCCCTCCTAGTCTTTTCTTCAATAGAAAAATTTCATTGAAATTAGAAAAATTTCATTGAAATTAGAAAAATTTCATAGTAATTAGAAAAATCTCATTGAAATTAGAAAAATTTCATTGAAATTAGAAAATTTTCATTGAAGTTAGAAAAATTTTATTGAAATTAAATAAATTTTTTTTGTAATCAAAAAAATTTCATTGCAATTAAAAAAATTTCATTGAAATTAAAAAAAAATCATTGAATTTAGAAAAATTTCATTGAAAATAAAAAAATTTCATTGAAATTAGAAAAATTTCATTGCAATTAGAAAAATTTCATTGAATTTAGAAAATTTTCATTGAAATTGAAAAAAATTCAATGAAATTTAAAATTTCATGGAAATTTTAAAAATTTCCAATGGAATCTCAATTTCATGATCATTTTAAAAATTGTATGGAAATTTCAAAAACTTTATGGAAATTTAAAAAAATTTTAGGGAAATTAGAAACATTTATTAAAATTAGAAAAAATTTTAATGAAATTGGTTTTTAAAACCGTAAAGTTCGGCCGGGTCGAATATGGGGTACCCACCACCATGGATTCCGCTAAAAATGTACCCTTATTAACTGAGTTTGTATTTGAATTATTTTGGTCTCAAAAAGTCAAATCGGGATCTAGGTACCTATGGGGGCCTATATCACCATATTGACCGATTCGGATAAAACTTGGCACTGATGTGCCAAGTACGGTCCAAATAGGTCTATAATCTGATATAGCTCCTATATAAACCGATCTCCCATTTTGACTTCTTGAGCTCTTACAATCCGCAATTTTTGTCCAATTTGGCTGAAATTTTGCACGTGGTGTTCTATTATGACTTCCAACAACTGTACAAAGTACAGTCCAAATCGGTCCATCACCTGATATATCTCCCATATAAACCGATCTCCCGATTTGACTTCTTCAGACCCTGGCAGCCGCAGGTTTTGTCCGATTGGGCTGAAATTTTGCACGTGGTGTTCTGTTATGACTTCCAACAACTGTACAAAGCACAGTCCAAATCGGTCCATAACCTGATATAGCTCCCATATAAACCGATCTCCCGATTTGACTTCTTAAGCCCCTATAAGCCGCAATTTTTCTCAGATTTAGCTAAAATTTTGCACACATTGTTCGGTTATGACTTCCAACAACTGTACCAAGGACGGTCCAAATCGGTCTATAACCTGATATAGCTCCCATGGAAAGTGGTCTCTCTATCTATCCTTGTTCGGTTCCTAGAAACTTTAATTTTTTGCTGGTTTGACAGAAGTTTGAAAATGTAGAATAAATTTATGCCCTCAATTAAATGTATTTTGTATACATTTTTAACAGAATCCATGTTGGTGGGTTTGCCAAGATGCGGCTCGGCCGAACTTAGCACGCTTTTACTTGTTTACTTCTAAGGTATTCATTCATACTCATTCATTGAGTTCACCTAATAACCAAAGTACCTTAAAAACCCATACATAAAATCTATGGTAGGCGTTTGTAGACGAAGTTTAGAATTTTAACATGTTCTACATTCTTTTTTATGAAAATAAAATTAACACAATTATGGAATCAATTAAGAATTTGCTTCTTTTAAAGTTTAATGGCATGTAATGTACATTTCATTACAAAATCCTGCAAATGTTGTGTATGTCAACAAGTTTTTCAAAACTTCGCTGCTCCAAACCCTCCAAAAAACGCCTGGTGTAGGGGGTGGGGTCCAAATATTCCCTAGTAATCCTCGTAACAACTCGTACACACGCCACACACATACCTTCACAAGTGTTTTGTTAATGACTTTGTACCACTTTACCCTATGTACCTTTTATGCTGTACCCTCAATGCGATTCATAAATGAAGACATATCCGGTGTGAAAGAGTGTGCTAGTGTGGGAAAGTATGTTTGGGTGTGTAGCACCCCCACACACACCTAACAATGTCTCTGTGTGTGAGATATAAACGTTTGTTTGCTGGAGTGTTTTGAAAAAAATTATGAATATATGCCCAAACATGCGTTGAAGAAGGAGGAAGAGGAGGGTTAGAGAAAAAGTTGTGTGTGAGTGCGAGAGTAATTATTTTCGTTGATGTCATTGCCATATTCACGGGTTTCTTTTTTCCCCTCTTCGCCAAAAAAATATGTATGTATTCTATATATATACGTATGCCTATACAGGTGAATATGTTGCTGTGTAGGTAAACAAAGTCCCATCTGGATTTAATGAATGAATGAATGAATGTTTAGTAGGAGGTGTATGCGTAAGTGATTATGTATGTATTTGAATACTTGTATAGCCCCTTCCTCAAATGATTTCAAGCATCTGTTGTGCTTAAGTGTATCTCCCTTCACATGCCCTGCAAAGGGCAATTCATTTCACTAGCATCCTTAACGTTGCCATTGACAGCAGGCAACGGCAGCTACAGCGATGCCGACTTTGTCAGTTTATTTTTGAAAAGGAAAAAAAATAGACTTGGCTAATTTTTCGTGGCAAAATGACGATGCTGTTTATATTCTAAGCGCATATTTTGTAGCTATGTAGCAACATCAGCTTATCATCATGATTGTCATAAGCGTTTAATAACATTCAATTTGTCGTTGTTTTGAGTGCTATTGTTGTTGCTTTATCAGAATGGAATTTGTCTTAAATAACAGAATTACAACATATTAAGAAGGCAAATGCTTTAACTCTATTAAAGTAGCTTAATATTTGAAATGGCAGTAAACCTGAAACCAGTAGCATATTGGATTTCCTTTAAGCCATTAACTTAATGGAGAAATCAGACTTCCTTTGGGTAGTTTATTGCTTGATGTAGTTTTATTTTTTTTTAATATGGAAGGAGGAGGCAGATTCCGTGTCCAGATATGGCTTGCGTCACAAAAAATTTGGTTCGTCTTTCTTTCTACCGATCCATTATTGTATATCGGGGATGCCTCGCTACTCATTATTCTATCTTGACTGCCAAGTGCTCAGCGTGTCTTTTGGGGGGCTTCAGTTTGGCGTCTTATTTTTTTTTCTCCAACTCTAGGACTATAAGTCTATTGGGCCATACCGGCAAAGACGAGCACTGCGGGTTCATACACTGTTCGGTAAGATGACATAACTCTTAGAGTGGCCGTCCTCTATGCCGAAAGTAGTGCATTAGACCCGTATTTGGTCTGTACACAAAAACAAAATATCTCGACAATTTTTTCAACTATAAATTCAGACGAAAATAAAAAGTTTTCAGTATAAAAAAAATTTAATCTATAATTTTTTAATTGAACCCGGATTTTTTTTTTCATTTATGATTGTGATTGAAATTGCCAATTAAAAAATTAATTGATTCAATATTTTTTTTTTATTGAATCTGAACTTTTTTCAATTTTAATCATGATTGAATTTTTTTAAAATCTTTTTAATTGAATTTTTTTTCTATTGCCATTTTCAAAAACTGTTATTCATATTATCATATTCGCGATTAAAGCAGTTTCAATTAAAAAATAATTGAATCAATTAATTTCGTGATTGAAACCGATTTTTATTTTTTTTTTCTGCCTAGGGATTTACTTAAAATCTCGATTCCATATTAAAGAAAACTATTGGAGGCCCCCATAGCGCAGAGGTAAGCATGTCTGCCTATGACTGTGAACGCCTTGGTTCGAATCCCCTCCTAACGCTGGCAATATATGTTGGGTACTATGCCATATAAAAACTTCTCCCAAAAACTTCTTCGCAGTGAGGCAAAGAGGATCAATAAGTTTGTTGCAAAGAGTTTCCAAAACCCTTGCCCTCAAGGAAAGACTTCTATTACATGCAAGTCCGCGCGACTGCACGAGTCCGCAATGATATTTTAATGCCTATTGCAATAGCAGTTGAACCTACACATGATGAACCACCCTCAGGATGCCTTCAAGCAGTTTAAATGTGAGAAATGTTCGTCGTGTTTTGTACTTCGTCAAACTTGAAAGCTCACATGCTGGAAAACGAAACTTGGATTAATTTTGTGAAATATGCAGAGAGTTGTTCATATGAGTTTGCATGCAATTTCAGTAACTAAGTAAATTTTCCTTTCAGGGACTAAGTAAATTACCCTTTTTATATCCGCCACCTTAGGATGGGGGTATGCTAATCTAGTCAGTATTCCTTCGCCTCGACATTCTGAGGCGATCTAGCCATGTTCGTCCCTCATACGAAAGCACGATAGCAGTCGAACGCGTAAAGCTAGCCGCTTAAAAATTTTCAACAGATACTTTCTATTGATGTACAGCGGTCAAAAAAAGTATTCATCATTCAATGTTTTTTTTTAATAAGTCTACAAGAGACAATTGGAATAAAAACATATTAAACTAATGATGCAGTAGTGCTTGTGTAATATATATGTACACAATTTCATTGTTTTTAAAGAAAAAAATAGTATTTATTGGAACAAAAAGGGCCATTTTACAGCTGAACACAAAAAATTAAACAAAAAAAGTATTCATCATTGCAAAAAAACAAAAAAATAAATAACATAATTTAAAAAAATTAATACTTTGTTATTCGACCACCGCGTCTTATAACTTCTTTTAAACGGTTTGACATCGATTGGACTAATTTAGCGGTTATATTTTGGTCTATATTAGTCCATTCCTCCATTATCACCTGTTGCATTTGACTCTTGCTCGAAAAATTGCGCGTTCTCAATTTGCGTTCGAGATGTTCCCAAAGATGTTCAATTGGGTTCAAGTCGGGACTTTGAGGAGGAGTTTTAATGACTTTGGGGCAGTTATACAGCATCCACATCTTGGTATTTAAAGCAGAATGTTTGGGGTCATTATCTTGATAATATTAAAAGTTATTACCAAGCCCAAGTTTTACAGCACTATCTTTTAAATTCCTCTTTAAAATGTCAATGTAATACTTATGATCCATTACTCCATTAATAATTTCAAGTTTTCCCGCTCCTGAAGCCGCCATACACCCCCAAACCATTAAACCACCTCCACCATGTTTTACAGTAGCAACTGTGTTTCGTTCTTCAAGCTCTGTATTTGGTTTTCTGTACACTATGACCTTTCCATCGCACCCAAAAAGATTAAACTTGCTCTCGTCTGCAAAAATTACTGTTTTCCAAAATGATTCGGGCTGTTTTACATACATTTTTGCGAAGTTTAGCCTTTTCACTCGGTTTATTTTATTTATAAAGGGCTTCTTACGTGCAGTTCTTCCTCTGTAACTATGCCTTTTGAGTGTATTTCGAATTGTTTGTGTAGTAACTTCCTTCCCTAAATATTCCATAGTGTTTTTACGAAGAATGGTCGCATTTGTCTTCGGAGTTTTCTGAACTTGCCGCACTAGCCAACGCACATCTCCAACTGAAAGTGCTTTTGGTCGACCAGATCTTGGTTTATTGTCAACAGTTTTCGTTTCTGTCCACTTTCTGATGATGGATTGTATAGTAGATCGTGGTCTATTTAATATTTCACTGATAGTTTTTTGAGTTAAACCATTCCTGTGGTGTTTTATTATCAAAACTTTTACCTCATCAGAAACCTCGTTTTGCTTACGACCCATTTTGACAAAAACTATATTTTCAATGAAATTAAATATTTGCTGTCAAGGGCAAAGCCTCCTTTACTAAATAAAACAGAAAAGGGGGATTCCCAAATAATATTTGAATTTGACTTTGATGATAGCACATCAATGATGAATACTTTTTTTGTTCTGTTTTTGGTGTTATTATATAAAATTGCATTTTTTGCGCTAATTAAATTTATTTTTTGAATTTATTTTAAAACATATTACGAAAAATAAACTATTGCATAAAACTGCATTATTTGTTTACTTTAAATTTTCTTCAATTACCCAAAATAAGTGAATTTATTATCAATTTTGCTAATGATGAATACTTTTTTTGACCGCTGTAGGTCGATGAAGAGTGCAAATGGGCCATATCGGTTCAAATTTGGATACAGCTCCCATATAAACCGATCTCTCGAATTGACTACTTGAGCCCCTGGAAGCCGATTTGCCTGAAATAGTGTTCTGTTCATGATTT
Source organism: Stomoxys calcitrans (assembly GCF_963082655.1). Classification (NCBI taxonomy): domain Eukaryota; kingdom Metazoa; phylum Arthropoda; class Insecta; order Diptera; family Muscidae; genus Stomoxys; species Stomoxys calcitrans. The sequence continues at coordinate 14,389,562 of NC_081556.1, read as the reverse complement.
CAAACAACTGTGCCAAGTATGGTCCAAATCGGTCTATAATCTGATGTGGCTCCCTTATAAACCGATTTCACGTTTTGACTTCTTGAGCCCTTGGAAGCTTCAATTTGGCTGAAATTTTGCATGCTATATTCTGTTATGACTTCAAATAACTGTCAAGCACGGTCTAAATCGATCAAGAACCTGATATAGCTTCCATATAAACCGATCTCCCGATTTGACTTCTTAAGTCCTCACTAGCTACAATTTTTATCCGATTGTCTGAAATTTTGCACATTGTGTTCTTTTATGGCTACCAAAAAACTGTGCCAAGTTCGGTCCAAATCGGTCATGAACATGATATAGCTTCCATATAAACCAACCTCCCGATTGGACTTCCTGAGGACTTAAAAGCCACGGTCTTTATCCGATTTGAGTGAAATTTTTCATATAGTGTTCTGTCGAAATCGGTCTATAACCAGATATAGCTCCCATGTTTTAGCAGAATCCATGGTGGTGGGTTCCCAAGATTCGGCCCGACCGAAATTAGCACGTTTTTACTTGTTTTTTCTGTAGCGCTCGTATTTTATAAGTTTTGTTAGTTTTGCACAAATGCCTTGATTAGATATGCGGGTAGCTCAATGTTTTGTTCTATATTCTTTGACATTGGGCTTAAGAAATTTGAAGCGTCCAATGATGTGGCTTTTCAGGTATTTTACTAACAGGCATTTATAAATGGGCGAACCTAGTTTTAAGATGGCTATATACCTAACGAACCCACATTAATATGGTTTCTGTTAAAAAAAATCATCCACAACAGGTAGCCAACGGAAAAACACACATCAATAAAAAAATTTACTTTCGTTTTCCTTCTTAAATTGAATGTAGACGGAGTGGTTATAATGAGAAAAAAACTTTGGGGCGTCTGAAAGTAGGAACGCTCCCACAATTAGACACAACCAATCCCGTTTTTGCTGCCTTTTTCATTATTCTTCTACCTCTCGAGTTCAATCCCATCCCGTTTGTACGTACTGGATTGACCTGATAGAGTTCTTCATCGGCAAGGGCTGCTGCCTCAGTGTATAACACTCTGCTACAACAACAACAGCCTCTTGAGTTCGTCGATTGCATGCCACACTCTTCTGCTCGGGAGTTAAAACAAGTCTTCATATCGACCTGTAGTATCATATTGGGTTGCCCAAAAAGTAATTGCGGATTTTTTAAAAGAAAGTTAATGCAATTTTAATAAAACTTAGAATGAACTTTAATCAAATATACATTTTTTACACTTTTTTTCTAAAGCAAGCTAAAAGTAACAGCTGATAACTGACAGAAGAAAGAATGCAATTACAGAGTCTCAAGCTGTGAAAAGATTTGTCAACGCCGACTATATGAAAAATCCGCATTTACTTTTTGGGCAACCCAATAACAATCACTAATCCAATGACTAAATACACCACCTTCCCTTGGTTGAAGGATTAAAAACAGAAAAAGTTCGATACTTATTTGGTGCATTTAATTTTATTTACTCAAAATGTTTTCTTATACATTTTCCATGCACCAATCATTTAGATTATGCTCAATGTTGATCTTTGCCGCATAATTTTCTCCTGTGCCTACACATGCAACATGTCTTGTCAATATATTGCCATTAGTTTCCATGTGTGTTTATGTTGTCATATCATGTCATGCTAATTTACAGCAATTCAATGTCATGTTCTCAAAATATTTGCAATACATTCTTAATTGTTATGGGATGTGTTGTGTTGTGGATAAGGGATTTTCTCGTTTTCTTCGCGAAATGTCAGAAAGCTTTAGTTGGATTGTTGGATTGTGTTGTGCGTGAGTTTGTGGCATATCTTATGTTTGACAAGAATCCCCTATTGAAGTGGAAATGTAAGAAGATATATCAAAGATGTACAAGGCTATGCCAAAGCACGCTTCATTTGAGCTACAACATTTTGTTGTTGCTTAATTTCTTTATTTATATGTATCGCATATATACAAATATTTCATTTGGCTTTGGGTCATGAGCACAACAACAAAGGATGCAAGGAAAACCTTAACCTAAACAAAAGAGACTCAATAAAAACGGAGGGGGGGTTACTTAAAACAACAGAGACTCAATGTAGCATAGGGAATTTAAATGCCACTAAACCCTCTGCTGAAAGCATAACAGATATTGGAACTTATTTAGCTTTGGCCATAAAGAAGGTACATGAACCCTAACACTCTTGCTTTGGCATTTGATTATTTTTCATATCTTTTGAGCATTTCGAGATCTTTGAAACAAGTCTTTTTGCTTTGTTTACCCTTAAGCTGGGATATTTTGAAACGTGTATTTGTAGGTGCTGGGGAATTGCGTGTCGACGAACCATGATGCGAGTATTAGCAGTTGAGTCAGCATAAATGGAATTTTTCTTCATTCATAGGGACTCTTAAGGAGCTGGTATTGGGTTCGTTTGACAATGTAGATGAAGAATTTATTATAATTAACGATGAAATACTATGGTTTTTGAGGGTTTTGGAGAACAAGACGGACATCTGTGGAGGGAGTAAGAAAGAGCTGTAGGCTAGAGGTTAACATGTCCGCCTATGATGCTGAATGCCTGGGTTGGAATCCTGGCGAGACTATCAGAAAAAAAGTTCAACGGTGTTTTCCCCTCCTGGCAACATTTGTGAGGTACTATGCCATGTGAAAACTTCTCTCCAAAGAGGTGTCGCACTGCGGCACGCCGTTCGGACTCGGCTACAAAAAGAAGGCCCCTTACAATTGAGCTTAAACTTGAATCGAACTGCACCCATTGATATGTGAGAAGTTTGCCCCAGTTCCTTAGTGGAATGTTCATAGGCAAAATTTGCAATTTCCGGATCTCCGCCTGCAGGACCGTATTATGGTCAGGCAGTTTAAAACAGATCTTAATCCCAGTGTTCTCAATGTAGGGTTCCATCAATCCAAGACTTTGAAGCTGGCAACAGTGCCTCGCACTCCACCTCAAGGTTCATTTCAGATATCCGATCGGAAACCTCTTCCCTTCCTTCCAGGTTTCCTATTGTCGCCTTGATTATACTGCGATGGTATCACCTGCTCCTATCCTCACTCCATTCTCCCATCGCCTTAAGTCTCATAGCCGCAGTGGCTGCCTCACATTTAATCCGTATGTCAATGGGTCGGATATCTAGAATAGTCTCCAGTGCCTTAGTGGGAGTGGTCCTCATCGTTCCGCTTATGCCAGGATAACATGTTCTCTGAACATGAACTTTTTCCCATAGCAGTCCACCAAGCTGCTGAGGCGTAAGTAAGCATTGGTAAAAAAACGGTAAAAAAATAGGGTAATAAAGGTTAATTAAAAAAAATACAAAGTTGTGAAAAAATAAAAGAAAAATGGGATAATTGCCTCCTTCCTCTAATTCCATCTTTTTTCCAATTTTCTGTTTAATTTGTCTTATACCTATACCCTCCACCATAGGATAGGGGTACTAATTTCGTCATTCCGTTTGTAACACTTCGAAATATTCGTCTAAGACCCCATATAGTACATATATTATTGATCGTCATGGCGTTTTAAGGGAGGTCACCGTAGCGCAGGTTCGAATCCTGCGGAAATTTTCAGCGGTGTTTTTCTTCTCCTAATGCTAGCAACATTTGTGAGGAACTATGCCATGTAAAAACTTCTCTCTAAACAGGTGTCGCTCTGCGGCACGCCGTTCGGACACGGCTATAAAAAGGAGGTCTCCTATCACTGAGCTTAAAACTTGAATCGCACTGCACTCATTGATATATGAGAAGATTGCTAGTGGAATGTTCTTTGGCAAAATTTGCATTTGCATGGCATTTTAAGTTGATCTAGACGGATAGACATCCGTCCGTCTGTCTTGCGAAAGCACGATAAGGAAAAAAGCTAGGCGCTTAAAATTTAGCACAATTACTTCTTATTAATGTAGGTCGGTTGGGATTGTAAATGGGCCAAATTCGTACATGTTTTGATATAGCTACCGTATAATCCGATCTTGGGTCTTGACTTCTTGAGCTTCTAGAGGGCGAAATTTTTATTTGATTTGGTCTTAATTGATTCAAAACCTGATATATCTGCCATATAAACCGATCTTGGGTCTTGACTTCTTGAGCTTCTAGAGGGCGCACTTCTTATCCGATTTGGCTGCAATTTTGCACATAACGTTGAGGAATGAGTTTCAACAACTATGCCAAGTATGGTCTAAATCAGTTCATAACCTGATATAGCCGCCATATATACCAATCTCCCAATTAGAATTCTTGAGCTTCTAGAGGACATATAAGCCGATCTCCCGATTAGACCTTGAGCTTCTAGAGGGCGCAATTCTTATCCAATTTGGCATAAATCGTTTTGCATACCTCGTTTTGGTACGAGCTCCAACAATTGTGTCAAGTATGGTCTAAATCAGTCCATATCCTGATATAGCTGCCATATAAGCCGATCTGAGGTCTTGACTTCTTGAGCTTCTAGAGGGCGCAATTCTTATCCGATTTGGCTCAAATTTTGCATACCTCGTTTTGGTATGACTTTCAACAACTATGCCAAATTATGATCTACATCAGTCCATATCCTGATATAGCTGCCATATAAACCGATCTCCCGATTAGACTTCTTGAGCCTTTAGAGGTCGCAATTCTTATCCAATTAGGTAGAAACTTTGCACATGTCGTTTTGGTTATGAAGTTCAACAAATGTCCCAAGTATGGTCTAAATCTGTCCATAGTCCGATATAGGCGCCATATAAACCGATCTCCCGATTAGACTTCTTGAGCTTCTAGAGGGCCCAATTTCTATCCGACATGGCCGAAATTTTGCAAATTTCGTTTTGGTATAACTTCCAATAACTGTGCCAATTATGATCTAAATCGGTTCATAACCTTATGTAGCTGCCATATACACCGATCTCCCAATTTGAATTTCGAAGCCTGTTGCGTGTGCAATTATTATCCAATTTTCAAGGTGATATTCTTCTATGACTTGCATGGCATGACAAGTACGGTCCATACCGGTCAATAACTTGATGTAGCTCATATATATTTGATAAATAATTCAAAGAACTTGACAAATGCAATCCATGGTGGAGGGTACAAAAGATTCGGCCCGGGCGAACTAAGCACACTTTTACATGTTTTTTACTACATGAGAAGACCAGACTGCTTAAAGATACCCTCTCTAACTACCCCTTCTTGCTTCCCTTCATTACTACCCTTCCTCATTTCTTCTCATTTCAACTTAGTTTTAAGCAGTTACGGTCCATTAGCTCAACATTCATTAGGAGATAGTAAACGCTAGACCCTATATTTCTTTGATTTGAGTTTAAAGCTCATTTAAGCCGCAATATTTCACAGTCGAGTTCATACCATTTTCATTCCGTTTTACAAAGTTTTTTTTTTCACAAGGTTCTTTTGTAAAGAATGGTTGAATTACATCTCTGACCTATTAAAAAGAAAATAGTATGGCATAAAGGCTATACTGCTGCCTGCCTGCCTGCCTTTTAACTTTATGGATACGGATGAATGTCTGAAATCGTTTCATACATTTAATTTACCCTGCTAAGGATTATCCACAGACCATTTCCATTTATTAACGATTGACTGAGTTACTGACTGATGAATGCGTGCTTGAAGATGAACTATTTACATAGTACCACAAGCACCTTAACCTGTGAACAGTGATCACAAAAAAAGGAAAATTCCTTAAAAAAATGTATCAGCCTTAAAGGCACATGCAAAAGAATAAAAGTTAAGGACCTTTCTATAAGGAAACTAAGGCGAGTTTTATGCTCAATGATGGGGGACTTCTTTTTTAGAGCGTTTTCCAAATGGTGGAGAAATTTTACATGGCTAAAGATCTTCAAAACTTGTAGGCTTTCCCACTGACGTAGTTGTTTGCTGTGATAGAAGGGCGTGCGTGGTTGGTGCTAGAGATATGGCTTGGAATGGTATTGAGCGCTGCTGCCCTGAGGGGTTCATCTTAGCTCCGTATATATGGAACCTTATGATGGAGCCTTTCTTGAGAAGCTTCGCTGAGTCCTTTAGAACCAGTACATATGCGGATAACTTGCTCATCATGGTTGAAGGAGATTTCAGACTTGCTATGGAAGCTCGTGGTGAGCAGGCCAAGGGCATTGTGCGCGAATGGTGTTGACATCGCGGAGCATAAAACCGTGACAATCTTGCTCAAGGGCTTCTTGTTGCAGAATCGTCCACCCACTATTCGATCTGGGTGGACAATCAGAAACGTACCGTATCAGAAACGTACCGCTCGTGAAATATATGGGAGTGGCTGTTTCAGAGAGAATGGGTTTCTTGGATCAGTTGAAGGAGAAGATGACTGGTGTAACCGGAATGGTTAAGCGTATTCTAAGAAGTGATTGGGGTCCTAATCGTGGCGTAGTTCGATCCAATATGGGGGCTGTTTGTTGCTTGCACAACTTATGGAGTGCCTGTATGGCATGAAATTACTGCGACAGTCCTTGAGCGAAAGAAGATCGATCCTTTCTTGCCCAAGGGTGCCTATGTAGGCTTGCTTGCCTGTGTGTAGGACTGTTTTGACAGATGCAGTACAGATATTGCTGGGCGTGACCCCACTTGAAGTACTCAAGAGTTATATGGCTTTTCGGTACAATGTAAGAAATGGAATTCCATTTGTGCGTGAGGATTTGTTCACTGCTTCTGAACTGCCAGATGGGGATATTAGGCGGCTCAAGGCTCTTCTTTTAGAGCGTCTTGATGATAGGTGGAAAACTAGATGGACGAACAGTGGCAATAGTCGGGTGACTTACAAATTTATTCGTGACGCGACTTTCGTACGAGAACGCTCGGACTTTTGCTTCGGCCTTTAGGTTAGGTTTAAGTGGCAGTCTGCCATCAGACTTACTTCCACGTGTCATTCTTTGGCAAAAGTCGTTAATTGCCAACCTTTAGTCTGTCAGCAAAGCTTTGGCCTTAGTCTGGGTTTCATACTGAGAGGATATGGCTGCTGTAATGCTTTTCTGCATCAGAATAACATGTCCGTGACTGATTTGTGAGACTGTGGGCGACCTGATCATGTAATTAAGATGGCGGCATGGGAGTTCAGTAGGGCCCTTGAAGACAAGACTACTGTTGCACGATTTGCCCCCTTGCTGGGAAGTATTTATTAGGAGACGAGGTGGGAGATGTGAATACACGCTAGGTATCCATAAGATGTTGCTGTGCTGGCGCGACCGAGTGATTTTGAGCTGCGTATGATATGGCGTGTCACCTGCCTTGTTCAAGTTGATGCTGCAGTGTTAGCCCATTGTTGATTCCCTTTACCTCTGTGGTTATGTTCGGTCATTCCTGAGGGTGGCCTCGTTTATTGTGAGTCCCATGTTGGTGTTGATGTGTGTTGCGTAGCCTGTGAAAGCTGCCGTCTCCTCTTTGTGTTTGTGTCTATCGTTCTGGTGTATGTTGTTTTTGTGCATACTCTGTATGTCGGCTTAGGGCAATTCTTTCTTTCCTAATCGACCAGCCCGGAACGGTTTGGGGTTTAACTAGTAGTTTACGTGCACTAGAACATAAGCCCATGGGCTTTGAAATAATGTGCATACTGGCACATGTGCCCAACACTGCTTTAGCGACTTGGAAGATAATTCTTTAGACTAGGCTTCAAAACAACTTCGGAGCGATCTTCTGAGTTCCTAACCACGCATGTCTCTGGTTCTCACCAGCCTCATATAATTTACCAATCTTCAACTCGGTGGTTGGTTTAAAGATTGAGATTGCAATCCCTTAGTCACCCAAGTATGGATTGATGAACTTAAGAATGGATGGTTTCATATCCATGCTTGCACCATTGGCCTTGGAGCAATATTTTTCTTCTTGACAAATTCAAGTGCTGCCTCTGGCCATTTTTTTAAGGCGTAAAGATACATGTTGGCTGAGTATTGATCCCCAGAAAATTTTAGTTGTAATCGTTCACCAGCAATCTGTACAAGTTACTGGCACATCCATAAGAAAGTCGGAATATAACGATGACATTTCATCGAAGCCCTTCGGACTCGGTAATAATCACTTAGCTTAAACTTATATCGGCCAGCTCCCATTTATATGACAGAACTATCCCGCTGTTCCTTAATTGAATGTTCATGGGCAAATTTGCATTTGCAATGATCTATTTATAGTGACCACCCAAAGGGGTGGCTCCTAATTATTCCCTGTTCTGTGCCACTCTTACCCTTATCCTTATGTCAAGGGACCTACAATTAAACTAACTGCTGCTTAGCGTATGCCTTTTTCAGTTTCTGAAATCGTGGTCCATCCGATGCTGGTCTTATAATTGGACTAAAACAGTATAGTCCTCACATTGTTAAACGCCCCCTCGAACTTAAAACACATTGCCAGCATTTTAGCTTGACATCCAAGGATTTTTTCTATACTATGCACAACCTAGTGGAAACCATCCTCTTCACTGATCTCTCCTTGATATAAATATGTTGTCAAAAAATAAAATTACATTACAGCCAAGGCAGACAGACGGACACTGTTGGATACACGTGAAAAGTTGCATTGATACTGTAGCTCATTACAACCCATATTATTATTCCCTTAAGCCTTTGTTATTCAAAACTGTTCACTGGTTATTCTAATTATTTTCTTCAACGAAGATATAAGTGATTCCCTGAAACAAAAGCTGTATTAATATTAATTATACGCACTATAGCACCAATATTAAATATTAAATAATAAGACAATGCGTTAATATTTTGGGAAAATTTTAAATGAAGTCTTCTATATTTCATACCGCGTCTTTGTCAATGGTGTAAGATATCGCTGTTATGTTGCAATGATGTAATAACTCAAAATGTGATTTCTTGTAGCATATATGACAGATTTTCATATTATCCACTGTTCTCAGAAGAATATTAAATTCTCCTTCGCTCATACCTACCTACATTGGAAATTAAAGGTATTTGCACTCTGCTTCACACCCTCTACCATTTTCCACCACTATTTTTCTTTGGCAGGCATGCCCCACCTTTTCTCACATGTAGTCAGTGTGTTTGTTTATCTATCAATTTGTGTGCCTTCGTATCATTCCTATGCCTGTCATGTTATGGTAGTGGAATTCCTTAACGATGGTTATTTCTGCTCTTCTAAGCCAAATCTCTCCAATGTTTATTTTTTGTTGTTTGTGTACTCTGAATGTAGTTTGTTGTTGGGTTTGTTTTTGTTTTTATTTTCATTCTTCATCTTCCTGCCTAGTTTTCTAAGCTTTTCCGTCTACTCAGCTAACTCTCAGTCCGACAGTCAGTCAGTCAGTCAGTCATGGCATTATTTGTTTGTTGCTCTTGCCGTTTTTGTTTTGTTTTCATTGGGTTTTGTATCTGTTTTTTCCAACAACACTAACAACAACAACAAATCAACTATTCTTTTATTTAGCAAAACATTCAACGTTCCGTTCATTGTGCAAAAAGGAAGGAACGAACGAATGAGTGGCATTTGTTAGTATGCGAAAGCTTTTGGCCAAGGTGTGTGGGTGTTGTGTGTCTGTATGGCAATGGCAGCAAAAGTGTGCAAAAGTTCACTGGTTTATTAAGTACCATCTCGACCACCACGCCTTAATATTCTATGCTATCTGTGCTCGTGTTTTTTACTTTTTTTTTTTAAACCTTTCTTATGCTTTTCTCCACGTTTTTTAAACGCTTGTTTTGTAATCCTAAAGGTAATGGTCCATTGCTATTTTGTATTAGATTGCTGTAGTTGTCTTGATTTGCAGACATGATGCTGCACATATCCATGTACATGATTTTGCTTGTAGATTGTGTGTGAGAACATCATAAAAGCTTGGTGCTCTGGGCACAGTAGTTTTGTAAGAAGAAATCAGAAATCGTTCATCTTATTGTTTTTTATTGCAACGAATGGGTAGAATAATTCCCAAAATTAGAAAAGTTTGAGCTCGAGTTAGAAATGGGGTATCTTAATGAGTTTTTCTGGTTCAAATTCCGGCGTGAACATCAGAAAATTTTTCAGCGGTGGTTATCCACTCCTAATGCCTGCGACATTTGTGAGGTATACTGCCAAGTTAAAACTTCTCAACTAACTGGGATCGCCATGCGGTCCTCATTGATATGAGAAAATTATCCCTCTTAGTAAGCTGTTGTATATCACACCTCCAGTTCAGTTTCCTATCCAGGATCACTCGCACGTATTTAGTTTTGTGGAATATCGTAAGCAAGCAAAATTCAGTCTTCTCTGGATAAACGTTCAGACTCGTACGTCTAGACCAGTCGTATGGTATCTCCGAGACCCTATCAGATTTAGGATCCGTTGTAGACTATTTATTGTGCTCACCCATAGGGGTGGCATTAAATTGCTCGCATGTGTGTCGCATTGTGTACCACTCTTTCCTTTATCTTATAACCCTAACATTGTTAAACTTCCCCTCTATCTCAATAGACACCACCATTTTGTGAATTTTATTATTGAAGAATTCTTCTGTATTATAAAAACACGTGGAGACCGCCCTTCCCATTAAAAAACCTTTTACACTGACATATGGTTGAAAAATAACACGAATGCATTACAGCCAAGGCAGACGGACGGACACTGTTTGCCATACGTTAAGAATTACATACATCGTATAGGTCATTATAACCCGTATCGTAATTTCTTTAAGCCTTCTTAATTCATGTCTGTTCCCTGATTTCTCGAAATATTATCCACTATGGAGATATTAATGATTCTCTGAAACAATATATGTATTAATATTAATTATACGCAATATAGTACCGAAAATAAATATCAAATATAAGGACAATGCATTTAGTATTTTGAAGAAATTGAAATGAAGTCATCTCGAAAATTTTATGTCGCATCTTGTCCATGGAATAAGACTTCGCTTTAGTGTAATAACTCGAAGTGTTATTTCTTCAAGCAGATACTCTAGTTTCTGAGCAATTCATGTTTTGGAGAAAATTTGGTTTGCCAAAAGTTGTAAATTTTTTTAAATTAAAAAATTAACACAAAAAATCTTAAAGTTTCCAAAACAAGAAAAAGAATAAAGAAAATCCGGAAATGTATATCATTGCTCCCCAAATTCGGACAACTTTTGGGTCGGTCACCGGAAGCCACAACTGCAGCCTTTGAAAGTATCGAAATCTAGTCAACGAAAATGGGTTCGTTAGTAAATGAAGATAACACAAAGTGGATGATATCAACTCCCACAAAGCCCTGAGCAGATAAAGAAAATGGAGAAAGTTGGGAAGTATAACTTTGAGATAGTCAGAAACTTTATTTACCTTGGTACCGCCGAAATAAAACGAAGGATAATACTGGCTAACAGATGCTACTTTAGATTGGGCAAGCAGCTGAGCTCGACAGATGAAAATTACACTATACAGGACACCGATACTGATACCTGCTGTTGTATGGCCCCGAAGCATGGGTAGTTGCGAAGGCAGATGGGGCGATACTTGGAGTGTTTGAGAGAAAAATCCTCCGTATAATATTTTGACTGGTTTTCGTTAATGGAGAATGTAAACGTCGTATGAACTACGAACTGTATGACGACGGTAGCATAGTTAAACGCATAAACAAGAAAACGAATAAAGAAAAACCGGAAATGTATATCATTGCTCCCCAAATTCGGACAACTTTTGTCTTCCTTGCAAGCAAACAGACTTCAGTCTTCTCTGTATAAACGTTCAGGTCCCTAAATCTAGACTAGTATAATCTCTAAGACCCTTTAAGGCATTCTGCATAGCTGATTCAGATTCCTGTCTCTAAGAAGTGTTATAAAGTTATCTGTGAAGATTTAGATGTAGATGTAGGATGCGTTGTAGATTCTTTATGGTGGTCATCCGGTGAGCTGTGCCTCCCCTTTCATTATTCTTATGCAGTGCCAAAAGACCCGGTCTCCCTGTAGTGGTCTAATGACCCTCACCTAGTTAAACGCCTCTCTATCTCAATACAGCAGCATGTTGCAAGTGATATCAGAGTCTTTTATATTATGCACAAGCTCGTGGAGACCGATCCGTCCACTGATGCCTTTTGACTTGGACATATTGTTGAAAAGGAAAATCCAAGGCAGACAGACGGACACTGACGGACACATACTTTAAAAGTTGCAGATATTGCGCAGGTCATTTTATCTCACATAATTATTATTAAAAGCCTTCATCGCTCATATATGTTCACCAGATGTTCGAATTGCTATCCACAATGGAGATATTAATGATTCTCTGAAACAATATATGTATTAATATTAATTATACGCACTAAAGCACTGAAATTAAATATAACCCATTACATATGACCATTCGTTAGTATTTTGGAGAAATTTTAAATGAAGAATATTGCACGTCCCATCTTTGTCCATGGAATAAGACTTCGCTTTTAGTGTAAGAACTCACTTGCCCAGATTCAGATTATATTCTTTTATATCATGTACAAAATCGTGGAGAACGATCTGTTTACTGAACGTCCTTTGACGTAAGCATATTGTTAGGTTGAAAGAGGGTGCGGATATTAATCCGCGCCAGTTATCGCCAGTTATCGGCTTATTGTGCGCTCTAAGTACTAAAAAAGTAACCTCGAAAAAGAAAATCTAACATATTGTTAAACAAAATAAAGATATCATTACAGCCAAGGTAGACAGACGGACATTTTTGGTCATAGATTTAAAGTTGCAGTCATCGTTTAGGACATTATAACCCACATAAATATTGTTTGAAGTCTTCATTGTTCATGTCTGTTTACTAGTTGCTTGAATTATTATCAACAACCGAGATATAATCAATTCTCTCCAACGATATATGTATTAATATTAATTATACGCACTATAGTCCCAAAATTAAATATCAAATATTAGGGCTATGTAATAGTATTTGGAAGAAATTTTAAATGAAGACTTCTTCAAAATTCCATGTTGCGTCTTTGTGTCGGTATTAGACTTTGTTTTTATTATGCAATAGTGTAATAACTATGGTAACTGGTAACTGATACAGATAGCATACTGAGGGTATGGAAAGAACATTTTCCCAACTGCTATTGTCTGATGATGGCAGCGAAGAGGACATCGCAGAACCATTCCCTCCAGAATGGGGTTCAAGTAGCAGTGACAGTAGCAGCGCCTGAAGGACAACAATGCAACAGAAACCGACGGGTTACCCGTTGAACTATTTAAGACCGGAGGCGACACGCTGATAAGGCGCATACATCAGCTTGTCTGCGCAATCTGGTTAGAAGAACGCATACCCAATGATTGGAACCTTAGCATACTATGCCCCGTACACAAGTAAGGAGACAAGACAGAATGTGCCAACTGCAGAGGAATAAGTCTCATCCACATCACATACAAGATACTCTCGAGCGTAAGCTGTGAAAGATTAAAACCTAAAGTCAATGAGATAATTGAGTCCTATCAATGCGGCTTTAGACTTAGTAAATCCACACTGGATCAGATATTTACACTACACCAAATCCTGCAAAAGACCAACTTTTGATATCCCTCTACGTTCAAAGGTATTTCAAGCCATGTCTGAGTTTGGTATCCCTGCAAAATTAATAAGCTTCTCCATGATGAGACTTGCTGATAGGCGTTCCTCAGTAAAGATAGGAAAGAATCTCTCCTCAGCGTTCAATACCAGTTGAGGTTTCAGACAGGGAGACAGCCTATCATGTGATCTCTTTAATATTCCGCTGAAGAAGATTATGTGAGAAGCAGGTGTGAACAGACATGGCACACTACTCACAAGAGAACATATGCTACTCGCCTATACCGACTACATCGATATTATGGGCCGGACACCGAAGGCAGCAACTGCAGCCTTTGAAAGTATCGAAAGATAATCGAGGAAAACGGGTTCGTCAGTAAATGGAGATACGTCGAAGTGGAGGATATCCACTCCCACAAAGCCCTGTAAACCTGAGCAGATAAATAAAATGGAGAAAGTTGGGAAGTACAACTTTGAGATAGTCAGAAACTTTATCTACCTCGGCTCCGCCGAAATTAAACGAAGGAGAATACTGGCTAACAGATGCTACTTTAGATTGGGCAAGCAGCTGAGCTCGACAGATGAAAATTACACTATACAGGACACCGATACTGATACCTGCTTTTGTATGGCCCCGAAGCATGGGTAGTTGCGAAAGCGAATGGGGCGATACTTGGAGTGTTTGAGAGAAAAATCCTTCGTATAATATTTTTACTGGTTTTAATGGGTTAATGCTGACGACATTTGTGAGATACTTTGCCATGAAAAAGGAGGTTTCTTATCATTGAGCTTAAACTTGAATCGGATAGCATTCATTGATATGTGAGAAGTTTGCCCCTGTTCCTTAGTGCAATGTTCATAGGGAAATTTGCCTTTGCATGCCTGTGGGGTACACATTCAATGCCGACTTTAGATATTGGTGCTAAAGCAACCTCTTCACCAATTCAATCAAATATCAATAGTTTAGAGAAATGTTCTCTTAATATCCTGTTACCAGATTTTAATACCAAATCATTCCAATACCAAATCCATCATTATGTTGTTGTTTATTAAAATTTTCGGATTTCACATCAGCTCCCCAATGCCGTAAAATACTCAAACTCACGTTTACAATTTTTTCTCTTCCTTCAACTAGGGGGTATTAAAGTTTGCTGCTAGACTCTGCATGTTTTTTTTGCCTTTGTGTTGCCTATGTTTTCCTGTGTTTTCATTTTGATTTGTTCATGTTTTATGTTATTCATGTTTACTTTGGTGGATTGTTTTTGTCAAAGTACAAAGCATTTCTATTCAAGGCAATCTAGCCAAAGGCTTTTAATTTTATTTCCGTTTAAATGCCAAAAAATACGTTAACAATCGCCCGCTTGTCGTTCTCATGAGTGTTGTTGCTTGTTTTGTTTCTTTTTTTGTTTCTTGTCTAGATTTGTGTCAATAAACCAAATAAAAGAGGATTCAGTTTTATTCCCTGACATCCATGAAATGGTAAATAAAGGGAGAGGAAGAGAGAGAGGTGAGGGCATATAGTCAGAAGCTGCAACATTATTGCAGTCTGTCGTTTAGGTCTTTCCTGCCATCTAACCTGCCATCCTGGTTATCACTCAAATAAATGTTACCAAGCTGGGGTGGGGGTCTATAGTCTATACAGGAAATTAAAGAAATTTTTTATTGGTGCAAAGTAAAATTGATAAGGACCATTTCCTTGGGGCTTCTTTAGACTTACATTGGAATAAACAATAAACTCGATTTTGCTATCAAATATGAGTTAAGCAGTAAATTTCTGGAGAAAGAGAAATAAATTTAAAGTTGACAGCTGTATTGAGGTTTATGAATTCTCAGACCTAGAAGCAAGAGGGGTTTATGGGTTCTTAAAAGACAGACTCTCAAAGGTGTTTTGAAAAACTGTAAGGCTTCTTGTTATCTGGTGATGGTGCCATACAGATAATAATTTCGGTTTTATAGTGCATTTAAAGTACTTTCCATTACCGTCTTCTGCTAATGCAAGATATTTGAAATTTGTTTCACAAATTTTATGTATCTTACTTTTGTTTTATTTCTCTTTTATTTTTGTTGGTATTTTTAAACTTTTAACGATGCCTTGCCATATCGATATCCTCATAAAAAATTGATTTATTTCAATCATTTTCAATCAACATTTAAGAAATAAATGCCAACCCCCACCCCCCCCACTAGCTGGCCGTTTATACGTTCTGTGATGAAGTTATGGTTGCAACAGAAATGGCAAGGTATCCATTTCAATTAATGGTCGTCGGCATTGGAAAACAGTGAAATAAAATAAAATTTGTTGCGGCAGCAAATGATGCCAAAAGTGAAGAGCGAATAACCACCACCAAGCACATCATGAAATCCACACCAATAAATGCAAATGTATGGCCTCTATATATATATATGGGCTGATTGAATATATGCCCATGCATTTATATTTAAGCACTGCTTTTATTCAGCAGTCATTTGCATTGAATCAAGTGCTTATGTGTTCTGTGTGTGTGTGCGTGTGTGGGTAGACGATAAACGATGTATTGTAATGAGTCGTTGATGCCATAATTTCAAAGGTTATCCATGTCGTATGAGTATTTTGGGTAAAAATCATACGCCACACTGTACACTGTGTAATTAAATAACTTATACGCCATAGTGTGTGCATTTAATTAAATACCCATGGGAGAAAATTAAATTTTACATACAATGCCTTTGAATTTTTTATGATAATTTAAAATGTATTTTTTTGTGCAAAGACTACAGAGGACATTATGAGGCTTTCGGTAAACTAAGTGTAGTTAGAAATTTAAAGTGACGGACATGATGGTGAGCAATAAAATGATTTTCGCCATTTAAGTCATCAGAGCTTGATGGTATATTTACTACAAGAAAAGGCGGACTATAGCCGCCAAATAGCCGCATACCTAGGATAAGTATGTACACCGATTATATCAAGACAAAAGACAAGGGTTTTTTGTTAGGTATGGTTCAAATCGGTCCATAATCTGATATAGCTGACATATAAACCGATCTTGGGTCTTGACTTCTACAGCCTCTAGAGGGCGTAATTATCGTCCCATTTGACTGAAATTTTACACGTGGTGTTTAGCTATTACTTCCAAAAACTGTGCGAAGTATGGTCGAAATCGGTCCACAACCTGGTATAGCTGCCATATAAACCGATCTGGGATCTTGACTTCTTGAGCCTCTAGAAGGCGCAATTATCGTTCCATTTGACTGAAATTTTACACGTGTTGTTTTGGTATCACTTCCTAAAACTGTGTGAAGTATGGTCCACAACCTGGTATAGCTGCCATATAAACCGATCTTAGGTCTTGACTTCTTGAGCCTCTAGAGGGCGCAATGCTCATCCGATTTGACTGAAATTTTACATGTGGTGTTTTGGTATCACTTCCAACAACTGTGCTAAGTATGATTCAAATCGGTCCATAACCTAATATTGCTGCCATATAAACCCATCTGGGATCTTGACCTCTTCAGCCTCTAGAGGGCGCAATTCTCGTCCGATTTGACTGAAATTTTGCACATGGCGTTTTAATATCACTTCCAACAACTGTGTTAAGTATGATTCAAGTCGATTCATAATCTGGTATAGCTGCCATATAAACCGATCTTGGATCTTGACTTCTTGAGCCGCTAGAGGGCGCAGTTCTCATCCTCTTTGGCTGAAATTTTGCACGTGGTGTTTTAATATCACTTCCAATAACTGTGTTAAGTATGATTCAAATCGATTCATAATCTGGTATAGATGTCATATAAACCGATCTAGGGTCTTGACTTCTTGAGCCTCTAGAGGGCGCAGTTCTCATCCGATTTGGGTGAAATTTTGCATGAGGTGTTTTGTTATGACTACCAACAACTGTGCTAAATATGGCGCAAATCGGTACATAACCTAATGTAGCTGCATATAAACCGATATGGCATCTTGACTTCTTGAGCCTCTAGAGGGCGCAATTCTCATCCGATTTGGCAGAAATTTTGTGCAACGGCTTCTCTCATGACCTTCAACATAAGTGTCTAATATGGTCTGAATCGATCAATAACTTGATACAGCTCCCATATAAACCTATATGACGATTTTGCTTCTTGAGCCCCTACAAGGCGCAATTCTTATCCGAATGAACTGAAATATTGCACAATGACATCTACAATGTTCAGCATTCATTTATGGTCCGAATCGGACTGTAACTTAATATAGCTCCAAGAGCATAGCAGTTCTTGTTCAATATTCTTCGTTTGCCCAAAAAGGAGGTACCGCGCATAGAACTCGAAAAATGCGATCCATGATGGAGGGTATATAAGTTTCGGCGCGGCCGAACTTGGCACGCGCTTACTTGTTTTTCTATTTTTATTGAAATGTGCATTTAAATTTTTCAAAGTGTCACTAAATATGCATACGCTCCGCGCCACTGGGAGTTTATGTTTTCTGTGATGACTCTCCACTTGCATAATTTATGGATGAAATTTCATTTTGAAGCGCTGATTTAATTGAAATTAGCAAGGACAATGACAAAGGACATGCAGCAAGCATAGCAACAGCATATTGGCCCATAAGCATTTATGCGATATTAACGCACACAGACAAGAAATGATATTTCACTACAAAAAAAAAAAAACAGAATCAGAATGCAGGCCACACGCACACAACGTAATGTGATAAAGGGGCAGAAATGGCAAATTCTGTAGACCGAATGCATACCCAGACAAAAGCGATACTCTATGAGTGGAATTGTATCTGTTTTACCATTACTATGGCATAAAACCAAAAACACAAAAGAGGTGATTGGGGTTGCAAATTCGATATTTTATAGCAATTTTTTTTGAATTAAGACAAAGGCTTCATGATACTTTTTCTCTATTTTCTTATCTGCAGCTTTCCCTCTATTAAAGCTCGAAATATAGGTTTAAGATCCATAACATCTGTACTACTTTTATATTGGTATGGCAATGTTCTGGATCACCGTTAAAATCTAAGACGATCTAGCCATGTCCGTCCGTCTGTCTGTTGAAATCACGCTACAGTCTTTAAAAATAGAGATATTGAGCTAAAACTTTGCACAGATTCTGCCCATATGCAGATTAAGTTCGAAGATGGGCTATATCGGACTACATCTTGATATAGCCCCCATATAGACCGATCCGCCGATTTAGGGTCTTAGGCCCATAAAAGACCCATTTATTATCCGATTTTGCTGAAATTTGCAACAGTGAGTTGTGTTAGGCCAGTCGATATCCAACTTTAATTTGCAGGATGCAGGATTTAGGCTGAGGAGGGTGTCGCACAACCTGTAGCCAAGACCGATTTGGAAAGTTTGATGCGGATTCGCTTTTCCGGAAAAGAGAAGTGGAAGACGGATGATGTGCTTGAGATGAATGAGATCTCAGGGACAGAACTGGCGGTTTACTCGGATACACTTAACCATCGGTATGCTAGTGAGATTGCCGGCGAGCCATGATTTTTCAGCAAGAATTCTGTGTCATTACGTTGGTCAGGACACTTTCGTAGCTCAGGATATTTGCCTTGAATTCAAAAAAGATGAGGTCCAAATGTGTGGCGGAGTTATTGGGGGGCGGGGGGCCTGAGCAGGCTTCTAGCTCATGACGTTGTGCTGGCCTGGGTTCCCGGACAGCCTGTGTTCCCGAATACATCGGTGTTCTGGGAAGTGAGAAGGTGGACGAGTATGTCAAGGGGGATGGACACGGCGACTGTTTCATTCTGTAAGCCATAGATGCAGGGGTAGGCTGAGGAGGGTCTCGGACTACCTGTCGCCAAGACCGGTTCAGGAAAGTTTGATCCGGATTCACTTTCCCGGAAGGGAGAGATGGAAGGCAGATGTTGTGCTTGAGCTGAATAAGACATCGCTCTTCAATACCGGCTCCAGGATGAAGTCTGGGATGGAATTGGGCGTCTACTCAGAAACACTTAACATAGGTATATTAGTTAGACTGCCGGACGAGTGTACGATCTTTCAGGTAGAGAGCTGTGAGATGCAGTGGATGGACCTGACTCCTTCAAAACTCAGGATATATATGGCGGTCTTCAAGACTTTGGCCGCAACAGAGATTTGGTGGACAGATCTGGCTCTTTCGCAGCTCAGGATATTTGTGGACTGTCCTTGAATTAAAAAAAGTTGAGATCAAAGTGCTTGGCGGAGTATTTGGAGGCCCTGAACGAGCTCTTGGCAATTAACGTTGTGTTAGCCTGGGTTCCCGTACACATCGGTGTTCTGTGAAGTGAGAAGATGGACGAGTATGCCAAGGGGCATGAACACGGCCACTGCTTCATTCTGTGGGCCATGGATGCAGGAGGGTCTCGGACTACCTGTTAATTAGCATTCACTTTCCCGGAGGGGAGAAGTGAAATGAGAAGGTTTGGAAACTCACGATATATGTGGACAGTGTGTCGGCAGTGTGAGGTGCAGTATTTGGGGGACATGGACGGGCTCCTGGCTCATAACGTTATGTTGGCCTAGGTTCTCAGACACATCGGTGTTCGGGGAAATGAGGAGTTGGATAAGTATGCTAGGAGGGGATCCTCCACGGCAATCGGACCTGTGGCCGGTCTTGCACACATAACTTTTTTCGATATACTGAACGTAGCAGTGGAGATGGCAATGCGTAGGGGATGGCACGGTGGGAGTCTATGGATAGTTGTCGGCTTGCCAGGATGCTCTGGCCAACTGTTAGCCGGAAGGGGACAAGGGAGTTGCTGGCCTTCTATAAGGGGTCACAGAGTACGATTACAGGATTCATAACCGGACACTGTACGTTAGGCCATATGGACGCGCGCATGGAGGTTCCGGAAGCGGTTTTCCTCCGATCTTAGCGAACTTGCAGGAGTCTCTTCAGATACATGGATAATACGGATTTTATTCAACTAGGGACGCGATGAAATCTTTAACAAGCTGTCACGCATGCGCAGACGCGGATCACCAATACTTGAGTGAGTGTGGGCTTAGACGTGGTGGCGTGATGAATAGGCGCTTGATCACTTTTCTATTTCTTGTATTTTTCATTTCTCATATCTTTTCATATTCCTGCCTCCTTTTAGGTAGGAGTGATGGGCCTGTGTATTTCGTCATCAGGTCTTTCTTTTTCCTTTTCTTCTTTGTCTTGCTGGGGTGCCATAATGGGCCGGATTGACCTTCGAGTGAACTTACCTTTCGGGGTGGGCTACCCATTTAAACCTAAACCTAGCAGGGGAACAGGCATGCTGTGATTTTTTACAAAGAAACAAGTAAGAAGGCGTTAAGTTCGGTCGGGCCGAACTTTGGATACCCACCACCTCGGGTATATATGTGAACCACATTTCGTCAAAATCCAGTGAAAAATGCATACCTTATGCCCCATAGCAGCTCTATAGATATCATCCTATTTAGACCAAATGCTTATAAGTACAAGTCATTGTTCAACCGAGAGATCGGTCTATATGGCAGCTATATCCAAATCTGGACCGATCTGAGCCAAATTGAAGACAAATATCGAAGGGCCCAACACAAGTCATTGTCCCAAATTTCGGCGACATCGGACAATAAATGCGCTTTTTATGGGCCCAAAACCTTAAATTGAGCGATCGGTCTTTATGGCAGCTATATCCAAATCTGAACCGATCAGGGCCAAATTGAAGAAGGATGTCGAAGGGCTCAACGCAACTCAATGTCCCAAATTTCAGCAAAATCGGATAATAAATGTGGCTTTTATGGGCCTAAGACCATAAATCGGAGGATCGGTCTATATGGCAGCTATATCCAAATTTGAACCGATCTAAGCCAAATCGACGAAGGATGTCGGAGGGCTCAATGCAACTCACTGTTCCAAATTTCAGCAAAATCGGATAATAAATGTGGCTTTTATGGGCCTAAGACAATAAATCGGAGGATCGGTCTATATGGTAGCTATATCCAAATCTGGACCGATCTGGTTCAAATTAACGAAGGAAGTCGAAGGGCCTAACACAAATCCCTGTCCCAAATTTCATCGAAATCGGATAATAAATGTGGCTTTTATGGGCCTTAGACCCTAAATCGGAGGATCGGTCTATATGGCAGCTATAAGCAAATCTGGACCGATCTGAGCCAAATTTACGAAGGATGTGCCTAACACAACTCACTGTCCCAAATTTCAGCAAAATCGGATAATAAATGTGGCTTTTATGGGCCTAAGACCCTAAATCGGCGGATCGGTCTATATGGGGGCTATATGAAGATATAGTCCGATATAGCCCATCTTCGAACTTAACCTGCTTATGGACAAAAAAAGAATCTGTGCAAAATTTCAGCTCAATATCTCTATTTTTAAAGACTATAGCGTGATTTCAATAGACAGACGGACAGACGGACGGACATGTCTAGATCGTCTTAGATTTTTACGCTGATCAAGAATATATATACTTTATAGGGTCGGAAATGGATATTTCGATGTGTTGCAAACGGAATGACAAAATGAATATACCCCCATCCGTCGGTGGTGGGTATAAAAAGTACTTTTCCCGCCCAATTTTATAACATTTTCATCGATGCATTTTATCATCTCCGTTTGAGGATAATTAAATGGAAGTTCAAATGGAAATCAACTGTTTTCACTCATTGTGTGCCAGTGTGGGTGTATGTGTGGTTGTTCGAAATACTCACATGCTTGGTTGTTTGCAATACTCGCAAACCCTCAAACCACCAATACACATGTAAACCAACAAATGAGGACAAGTGTGGCATGTGTTGTATCTATTCCCTAGACCAATTATAATAACGCCCAAAAAGGTTGACTTTTAGTATTACTGGTCCGTCCGCCTGTCTGTCCGTACTTCGCTTGTTTGACCGTTTGGCCATGTGCGTACGTGTCCTCCTTTTCAGTTTTATTGGCTAGCCAACCATTACAGATTTAATTAATTTTAATTGTGTTATAATTTCGTGTAGTTTTCAGTCGTATTTCATTATGTGACACATTTTACTGGTTCTTTATTTCTATTCCAGCTCTTACCCCCATACTCTTCCCATACTAACATTTATAAGCTGTTACATGTTAAGATATTGCAATTGTGCCTTAAGATGTTCTTGTGTAATTTACGACATTTTTGTTTTTTTTTTCCTCTCATTCTCATGCTTGTTCTTCTCTCTCTCTTATCTTACAGGTACGCCCTATTGGATGGCACCGGAAGTGGCTGCTGTTGAACGCAAGGGTGGCTATAATCAATTATGTGATATTTGGGCCTGTGGTATTACAGCAATTGGTAAGTGTGTCCTTAGACTTTGTATCTTCAGTATATAAAATTCAATTAAAATCATGTCAAAACGACCACAAGGGGCCTACAATTTATTTATGGCCATAAAGATATACGTCATACTAGTAGATGAAGAAGATTATATAAATTTAAAAATAAGCCTCAGAGATAGATAACTTTATGATAATCATCTTGTATGACTCGAAAACTGGTGAAAGTCTATTATTATTAGTCTTTTGAAATAATTTATAGCAATAAATGAAGTATAATTTGATTTTTATGGAAAATAGTTCTATAAAACCAGGATTTTTGGGCACAAGCAGAGTAGACAGAAATATTTGTGGATTTTATATAAAAAAATGTGCCATTTTGGTGAAGATAGGATAGTTACCGACCAGATATGTCGTTTGGACTCGGCTATAAAAAGGAGGCCCCTCATCATTGAGCTTAAACTTGAATCGGACTGCACTCATTGGCATGTGAGAAGTTTACCCCTGTTCCTTGGTGGGATGTTCATGGGCAAAATTTGCATTTACATAGCACATAGGCGGCAAAACTTGCCACCTTTACGCAGGAAGTATTGAGTAAGGAAAAGGGAAAAAGATATTAAGCTCGACTGACCGAATCTTATATACCTTCCACCTTGGATCGCATTTGTCAAGTTCTTTGGATGGCTTCTCTAATGGCAGAAGCTAATAAAAAGGATAAACAATTCCCATGAATTTTGTATATGCTTGGATAGGAATTGCACCCTCTAGAGTCTCAAGAAGCATATTCGGTAGATCGGTTTATATAGGAGCTATATCAGGTTTTGAACCAATTAAATCCATACTTAGTATGTCTATAGAAGATCATTGGAAAAGTGTAGGTACTGAACTTTCGCCAAATCGAATAGGAATTACACCCTCTAAAGGCTCAAGAAGTATTTTTTGGGAGATCGGTTTTTATGGGAGCTACATCAGTTTTTAAACCGATTGAATACATATTTAGTACATCCGTTGGAGGTCATTGGAAAAGTGAAGGTGCTAAATTTCCGCCAAATCGGATGGGAAATGCGCCATTTAGAGGCTCATTAAGTATATTTGGGAGATCGGTTCATATGGGAGCGACATCAGGTTTTAGACCTATTCTGCATATATGCGGTACCGGATACCGCATATATGCCGAATAGGTGCAGAAAGTGGTAGAGTGTGTAGGTCATTTGAAAAGACAATGAGAAGTTGGACTGTTAAGACTTTGGCTTTAGTCTGTTTATTATGCTGAGAATGATGGAGGCCACCATGGCGCTGAGGTTAGCATGTCCGCCTATGACGCTGAACTCCTGGATTCAAATCCTGGCAGGAACATCAGAAAATGCTGGCGACATTTGTGAGGTACTTTGCCATGTAAAACTTCTCCCCAAAGAGGTGTCGCTCTGCGGCACGCCGTTCGATCTTGGCTATAAAAAGGAGGTCCCTTACCATGGAGCATAAAATTGCATCGGACAGCACTCTTTGATATGTGAGAAGTTTGTCCCAGTTCCTTAATGGAATGTTCATGGCCAAATTTGCATTTGCAATCTGGGTTTTCAGAATGTAGGAGCCCCCTTAGAACCACCATGCTACTCCTATTAGGGTAGAGCTGAGCTCGATGTGGAGGACGGCTTCAATCGGGACGGCACCTAGTTGATGCTGTCCCTCCCACATTAGGTAGAAGTTTTAGATGGTTTTTTCTGCTTACCAAGCAGATAAACACGTCTAAATATGTGGTAGCTGGTTGTTACTCTTCATTCACTCCGCTTCTAACCCTCTGTTTCACTTTAAGGAGCTTTAATTTCCTCCTGCTATGCAATTTGCAAAATCCAGGTTAATGCATGGCACATGGTAATGCTCCAATAAGGCTCTCCCTTCCCGGTTCTCCCTTATTTTAGCATTTTCCTGGCTTCATTGCCTGAATCACTCTGCCCAATTTCCAGACATCGGGTACAATAAGAGTGTCCAGAGAAAGGTTTGGAGACTCTGATCAAATACCCGTCTCACAGTACGAGTACATCCAATCTCTCTAATTGAGATGGGGACCTTCGTTCTGGACGATTTGACACAGCGCTTGAATTTTATATCTTCGTCCACAATAAGATTTAATGGTTGGTCTTCGTTAATGATGTCTCTGAATTTTCTCTCAGCAATACGTATGTCTGTAAAATGAGACATTCGCGTCGATTGTTGAATTCTATCGATGTATTTATTTTCGGCTTTCACAGATGAAGAAGTCAGGTGATGGGCCAATACATGGAATCATGGGGAGTAGGTCTTGTTTCAATAAAAAAAATGGGTTGACATCATTTAGCCGACCAACCAATGCAATGAAAATTTCTTTCGAACTATTGAAATCACCCATATTGCTGGTGGGAGGTGGAGTCAACCACGTGCTCTGCTAAAGCTTTTCCTCCCGGACATTACGAAGGAGAAAATGGCACAGCTCGCAAATGTCATTAAAGTTTCCTAGTACCAAGCGGTTATATCCGAACAACGGGCGACTGATGTTGGCTTTAAAGCCTTGGAAACAACTATCAACCGGCTTATGTGCATCAGGTATCGGATTTTTCAATGAGAGCGCCACAATTTGTTTTAAATAAAACAAAGTTAAATAAAAAATATGTGGATATCAATGAAATTTTGTATTTCTGTGAAAGTACGTTCGATGCCATTATATATGGAACTCGATTTCTTTCGCATGGCCCCCGCGGGCACGCTTGCACAAGTTCTGACGCTGAACTCAATTTTCGACGGTTTCAGGCATATATCGGCCGATACTTCTGCTTTCGCATTCAATATTTGCACGAAGTTTATCAATCGTCGCTGGCTTGTTGGCATAGACCACAGACTTGACGTAGCTCCACGACCAAGGCGGCCAATCGACTGAACAATTTCGTGAGATAACACACTCTCCAAACTTGGTTTCCAATAAATTGATTGCGACATTCGCTGTGTGGATTGTCATCTTCCAATTAAGGTCAAAAATATGCTGTTATCATTGAACCCTAGCGATTCTCATTCACAGTAACGTGCCGGTCTTGATCATCATGAAAGAAGTACGCCCCAATGACGCCGCCGACTCATAAACCGTAATTTTTTCAGTATGCAATGATGACTCATGGGGTACGTGTGGATTGCTGTCTGACCAATAACGCATATATTGCTTATTGACGAAGCCATTCAGCCAGAAATGAGTCTCATCGCTGAAAATGAATTTTCGATGAAAACAATGAAAACGATGAATTTCGGAGTGAAATTTTAAACCTTATAAAAAGCGACAAAAAATATTAAACCTGAATATCTGAAGTTGGCCCCATGTGAGGATAAGTAAACCAGGAGCTGAATCATGTAATCTAGGATTTTCTCACTCACATTTTTAAGTATTACGTTGCAAATCTCCTTTTTAAAAGCTCACCTTAATGTCTCTAATTCTCCCCCTCATAAAGAAACGAACTAAATTTAAGTTTGACCATAATAATGTCGTTCATTCCTTTTGTAATTTCCTAACACCACAAATTATGAGTTTGCGTTATGGCAACAAAACAACATTTAGCCGCATAATAATGATTTAGACTTCTCAGTACAAGTGACCAAGGGGGTCAAGTAGAATATCCAATTACCAGCACAACACAATACTTGGCTCAAGACAAAAAAAAAAAAAAAAACGGAAGCACTTCAGTGTATTAAGCCAAACCGAAATCAAAACAAAAAATCCCACACAATATGAAATAGTATGAAAAAAATGTTATTAGCCCCAAAATGCTATGGATTGGATTTTTTATGGGCAAAAGAAGAAAAAAAAATTGAAACGATCCAAAAAAATAAAGCAAGTTATGCCATGAATTTATTCATTAGGTTCATAAAGGTTAAACTGAACAATTGGCCAATTAGATGTCCTTGGTCAGCATATTCGTTGCCTTTGTGGTAAGGAGGCAACACAAAATTGTGGGGTGTATCATATACAGAATAGAAAGAAGAGATACCTTTTGCTAGCATGAAGAGAGAGAGTACTTTGAAGTTGCGTTATGCTGTGCTCCAATGTTTTTTTAATTTTTTGATATTCTTATGAATAATGTATTTTTTATCTCATTTTCTTTTCATACTTTTATAGAATTGGCTGAACTACAACCTCCTATGTTTGATTTACATCCAATGCGTGCTTTGTTCCTGATGTCAAAAAGTGGTTTCAAACCTCCAACTCTGAGTAATAAAGAGAAATGGAGTACTACATTTCACAATTTTGTAAAAACAGCTTTAACCAAGAATCCTAAAAAACGTCCCACAGCCGAAAGACTACTACAGCATCCGTTCGTTCAGGGTGAGATGTCAGTGCGAGTGGCCAAAGAATTGCTCAAAAAGTACATGAATCCAAATCAACAGTTCTTTTACAATTGGGATGGCGATGAAGAGGTATGTATGGTCTAAAAATTTAAAGAAGAAAGAGTGTTAAAAAATTAGTTATAAAAATCCCTACAGAAGTGTTGGAAATTGTAAAATCTAGGGTTTTTTTTAATGGTGTTGTTGGGCGTATGAGTTTTAATATACATCATACGCATGGTGGTATTTTTAATTAATAATACTTATACGCCACATGTTACCAGTTGTAGGAAATTCTTTTAGTTTTCTCATGAAACTCCTATGCTATGAGTTATGGTATGGTCTTGGTATGCCATAAAGGGACGGTACGCACCGTAACTCCCATAATTAGTTCAAAGTTATAAATAGAATTGCATTGTATCTGCCATCATAGCACAGTGGGATGCAAATGCAAATATCCCCACGAATACCATTAATAAACAGGGACAAACTTCTCACATTGACATTTGAGTGCTGTCCGATTCAAGTTTAAGCTCAATGATAAGGGGCCTCCTTTTCATAGTCGAGTCCGAACGGTGTGCCTTAGTGCGACACCTCTATGGGGCAAAGTACCTTGCAAATGTCGCCAGCATTAGGAGGGGATAGAAGGAGTTCCACTGTAGATTCTCATTTCTTTGAGAACCTGTCTGATTTGGCGGATGGATGGTTCAATGGTATCACAATGGACGAAAACGTCTAAGTGAGTCTAATGGCAGACTGCCATGTAATCCTAGCCTAGGAGGGCATAACGACCGCTGAAGGTTTTTTCTGATGTTCTCGCCAGGATTCGAACCCTGGATTTCAGCATTATATGCGGACATGCTAACCTCTACGCTACGGCTGCCTCCAGCACAGTGGGATAGAATCGAAAAAAACTAGTAAAAACATCCTTTAAATCAGTTTAACGTTATGAAGTTTGGACAAATAAACAAATAAAGCTCCGATTTAAGCATATCTCCCGACTTTACATCTTCAGCGTATAGAGTGTGCAAATACTGCCCAGCTTAGCTGGAGGCTTAGGGAGCTTTCTCTTTGGTCATGGGACGGCTACGGACACTGTGTTATCCTTGGTACAATGTCCGATGTTCCAGGCAGAGGCGATTACACCCTACCTGAGTCGCTTTTCGTGAAAGAACCGTTTGGAACTACGATATCCCTGGTAGTAGAAGTTACATAGACTTCTATACGGATGGTTCCAAATTAGACGACCAGGTGGGCTTTCGGGTGTACTCTAAAGATCTAGAACTGGTCATGTTAAGCGGAGATCCTTGCAATTAAGGAAGTGGTGGAATGGCTAAGATAACGATGATTGGCCAGCCAGGCAGCGATTAAATCCCTGGAGAACGTTTATCTGAACACTAAAACCGCCCTCGACTGTCGCAGATCTCTCAACGAGATGGCTGAACAGTTCAAAATTTACCTGTCATGGTTGCTGGACCTCAGAGATATCCCAGGGAATTGTAAAACAAATGAGCTTGCGAGGTATGCCTCTAGCGACATGTAAGCTAAGTTTTCAGGATCAGGCCCGTAGGTCAACGAACGATAGATGAGAGGGCTGTGAGAATTCCAAAACTATGTGGCCTAATATAGACTTGAAGAGGTCTACCGCTTTGCTGTCACTGGATAGAACAGACGTCTCAGTCATTATGTCCGTCATGGCAGGTCACTGTCTAATCGGAAAACATACTGACAGGCTGAAGGTTGCCAGCAATGACTTTTGCAGAAGCTGTGAGGACATCGAAGAAGAAGAGACTATATAACACCTTCTGTGTGTGTCCCGCGCTAGCGGTCAGAATGAGTTCCACTTTAGGTTCTCATTTCTTTGATTTATAGGATGGGAACATTCGCAAGTTTTCGGACTTTAAAACAATCTGGATGGTTCAATGGTAGGAACTAGAAGGCATCGTCCTTTTTCTGTTCCTGTGGTATCACAATGGACGAAAACGTCTAAGTTGCAGACTTCCACTTAAACCTAACCTAACCTGCAACAATAGCGCCAAGTATGGTTCAAATCTCTTCATAACCTATTATAATTTCCATATAAACCTTATAAAGGTTCATAATCAGGAAATCAGTTTAGCTTAAATTTTGCACGGAGAGTTTTGTTATGACTTGCAACAGCCATAGGATATTCGATTTATTTGTTACCTAGTTTGTTTAATTTAAAGTTCTTGTAGTCTGTTTTTAACTTTAAATGGATGTATATTTCGTTGGATACATGGAACAGAAGGAAGATTCAAATCTTTATTCCAAAGATGTTACTCAATCTGTAACAGTTGCATACAAATGTTAATCATAATGTGAATATAATTCATCTACACTCTTCCTTTTTCTGTTGCGTATAAGTGTTTAAATTCATCATACGCACCAAGGTACACCTTTTTCTGTTGCGTATAAGTGTTTAAATTCATCATACGCACCATGGTACACCTTTTAACCTGCTATTCATATTAATTATACGCAATATGGTTTTAAACACAAATTACAACTAATGCAATCACATACATATGTTTTAGAAATTTATTGTTTCACATGGATATTTGATTTCAGTATCCCATAAAAAAAAAATTGTTTCGAAACTGCATAAATCCTTTAATTTGTGTGTATGTAAACCATTCACTTTTTCCACATGGCTGCTGAAATCCCCAATAATTAGCTGGCATTTAAATGGCACATTTTGCAATTAACATTTAAAGCATTATCTTTGCTCCCCTCACCACACCCAATGTCCTCTTTCCATTCAACCATAAACCACCTGCAAATGTAATCCCCTATATTTGATTGCACTTTGGTTTTACAATTTCCGCGCTCTACTTTTTGGTTAAAATTTCAACATTTCACTTCTCGCTTATTGTTAAATAATGTGAACTAATGAAAGGGGGATGCCTGAGGCGTAGAAGCAAAGAGAATAAAATTGGGAATAAAGTTCGCTGTTTTTGTTTTTTTGTGTGACATAACATTACATGGTGTTTTTTCTCTTTCTTTCTTTTTCATTCACTCTCTGCATCTACCCCTTCTTACAATGATGTGTTGCTGCTCCTGGCGTTTCCCAATGGCAAAATTTATAATGATGACTATGATGATTTCGATTTGTATGAATGTTGTCCTACAACCGTGCATGGATGCTGATATGGTTGCTGATGATGTTTTCATTTGTGTGTGCGTGTTTTTTTACTCATCATGCTCAACTCATTCACCTGCCTGGACCACATACATACGTATATAGACGGTTGCCAGGGTACCACAACGTATTGCCAGCAAAATGACATCAAGGCCGAATGGCATATCGCCACAAAACCATACTTTAAAAACAGGTACGTAACTTTTTCATTTTGTACATGTACTTGTTGTACCACGATGGGCTTAAGTGTTAAGTTTAGTCACAAATGACAATGTCATCGAATAACAATGACTGTAGTGCAAAAAGGGTGTATTATAGTAAATGCCAAAGAAATGATAAAATTTCATTGGAATAAAGAAAATGTCTTGGAAATTTGGCCTTTGGGGAAGAACTTTTCTGGAAATTTCGTCATTGAGGAAATTTTCTTTGAAATTTTGCCTTAAGAGAAAATTTTCTTGGAAATGTTGTCCTTAAAGAAAATTTCATAGAAATTTTGGCTTAAGAGAACATTTTATGGAAAATTTTTATTTAAAGAAAATTTCAAGGAAATTTTGCCTTTAGAGAAAATTTCATGGAAATTTTGTCTTTAGAGAAAATTGCATGGAAATTTTGTCTTTGGAGAAAATTTTGTCTTAGAGAAAATTTCATGGAAATTTTGTCTATAGAGAAAATTTCATGGAAATGTTCATGGAAATGCTCACAGCCCTCTCATCTATTGTCTATAGAGAAAATTTCATGGAAATTTTGTCTTTAGAGAAAATTTCATGGAAATTTTGTCTTTAGAGAAAATTTCATGGAAATTTTGTCTTTAGAGAAAATTTCATGGAGATTTTGTCTTTAGAGAAAATTTCATGGAAATTTTGTCTTTAGAGAAAATTTCATGGAAATTTTGTCTTTAGAGAAAATTTCAAGGAAATTTTGTCTTTAGAGAAAATTTCAAGGAAATTTTGTCTTTAGAGAAAATTTCATGGAAATTTTGTCTTTAGAGAAAATTTCATGGAAATTTTGTCTTTAGAGAAAATTTCATGGAAATTTTGTCTTTAGAGAAAATTTCATGGAAATTTTGTCTTTAGAGAAAATTTCATGGAAATTTTGTCTTTAGAGAAAATTTCATGGAAATTTTGTCTTTAGAGAAAATTTCATGGAAATTTTGTCTTTAGAGAAAATTTCATGGAAATTTTGTCTTTAGAGAAAATTTCATGGAAATTTTGTCTTTAGAGATAATTTCGTGGAAATTTTGTCCTTAAAGAAATTTTCACTGAAATTTTGTCTTTAGAGAGAATTTCACCGGAATTTTGTTTTGAGAGAAAATTTCACCGGAATTTTTTCTTTAGAGAAAATTTCACCAAAATTTTGTCTTTAGAGAAAATTTCACTGAAATTTTGTCTTTAGAGAAATTTCATGGAATTTTTTCTGTAAAATTTCATAAATTTTTTTTTTTAGAGAAATTTTCATGGAAATTTTTTTCTCTAGAGAAAATTTCATCGAAATTTTGCTTTTGTGAAAATTTCATGGAAATTTTGTATTTAGAGAAAATTTCATGGAAATTTTGTCTTTAGAGATAATTTTATGGAAATTTTGTCTTTAGAGAAAATTTCATGGAAATTTTGTCTTGGAAATTCCTTGGAAATTTTGTCTTTAGAAAAAATTTCACTAAAATTTTGTCGTTAGAGAAATTTCATGGAATTTTTTTCTGTAAAATTTCATAAAAATTTTTTTTTAGAGAAATTTTCATGGAAATTTTTTTCTCTAGAGAAAATTTCACTGAAATTTTGCTTTTGTGAAAATTTCATGGAAATTTTGTATTTAGAGAAAATTTCATGGAAATTTTGTCTTTAGAGATAATTTTATGGAAATTTTGTCTTTAGAGGAAATTTTGTCTTTAGCGTAAATTCCTTGGAAATTTTGTCTTTAGAAAAAATTTCACTGAAATTTTGTCTTTAGAGAAAATTTCACTGAAATTTTGACCTAAAAGAAATTTTCACTGAAATTTTGTCTTTAGACAATTTTGTCTTTAGACAAAATTTCATGGAAATTTTGTCTCTAGAGAAAATTTCATGGAAATTTTGTCTTTAGAAAATTTCATGGAAATTTTGTCTTTAGAAAATTTCATGGAAATTTTGTCTTTAGAGAAAATCTCATGGAAATTTTGTCTTTAGAGAAAATTTCATGGAAATTTTGTCTACAGAGAAAATTTCATGGAAATTTTGTCTTCAGAGAAAATTTCATGGAAATTTTGTATCTAGAGAAAATTTCATCGAAATTTTGTCTTTAGAGAAAATTTCATGGAAATTTTGTCTTTAGAGAAAATTTCGTGGAAATTTTGTCTTTAGAGAAAATTTCGTGGAAATTTTGTCTTTAGAGAAAATTTCGTGGAAATTTTGTCTTTAGAGAAAATTTCGTGGAAATTTTGTCTTTAGAGAAAATTTCATGGAAATTTTGGCTCTAGAGAAAATTTCATGGAAATTTTGTCTCTAAAGAAAATTTCATAGAAATTTTTTCTCTAGAGAAATTTCATGGAAATATTTTTCTCTAGAGAAAATTTCATTGAAATTTTGTCTTTAGAGAAAATTTCACTGAAATTTTGTCTTTAGAGAAAATTTCACTGAAATTTTGTCTTTAGAGCAAATTTCGCTGAAATTTTGTCTTTAGAGAAAATTTCACTGAAATTTTGTCTTTAGAGAAAATTTCACTGAAATTTTGTCTTTAGAGAAAATTTCACTGAAAATTTGTCTTAAGAGAAAATTTCACTGAAATTTTGTCTTAAGAGAAGATGTCACCGGAATTTTGTCCTTTTAGAAAATTTCACTGAAATTTTGTCTTAGAGAAAATTTCGCTGAAAATTTCACTGAAATTTTGTCTTTAGAGAAAATTTCATTGAAATTTTGTCTTTTCCGGTATATCTGTCATCCGATATGGCCTTTCAAGTCTGTAAAAGAAACAGTGTTTGTCCGATCTTAACAGGATTTAGCTTGAGGTGTTTCATACGACTTCCCAATGTGTGTTAAAAATTTCATAAAAATCGTCCTTTTAGTCGATATGTGCTTTTAAGACTGCAGCAGCCTCAATTTAGTTCCTACTGTAAGAAAGTCTTCTATTCGATATTTCAATTCATAATTTAAGTCTGATAAGATTTAGAGATATATTCTATGTATAAAATGTAGTACGCAGACTCGGTGGCACCCGACTTTTGCCTTTTCTTGCCGGTTTTTATTTATTTATTAATTTTGTTTTTTTTTTTTTGATAAAAATTTTCTTTGAAACTGTGTCTTTTGAAAATATAAAATCGAAACGTTGTCTTCTATCTTTCATTTATTAAAATTTTATATCTTTCCAAACGGGAAAATTGCATCACCCTTACCTGAAAGTTGCCGTTAGTCCAGAATGATGTACTGTCCGCTCAGTTCATTACCATAACCATCCATTGCCAGTCCATCTGTGTCCATACCAACACATAGCCTGACGGCATACCCACATACACACATATTTGCAAATTATTTTCAAAACTTTCTTAACTCGCTGGTTAACCGATGCCATACTGCTGACATGTCCATGTTGTAAAATAATGATGGCGACGACATATTTACAACTTTGTTTGCCATTTTTTGTTGGGCAAATTTGTCGCACGGCATGGGAATGCTACCATGTATTCCTAATGGATTTTTGCTATGGTAGGCAATAGCAACGACAAGTTTGAAGACGATTTTGAATATTTGGATGTGGTGTTGAGGCAGTCAAATATTGGTCTCGAAATATTGAACTGCGATACTGGTGGCCTGTACTTCGTCTTGAAGAAATTCTATCCATAAACATTTGTTATGTTTATGGATAGAATTTCTGGGTATGGGATTTAATTTTTATGCCCTCAACCCTGAGATGAGATTATCGCCAATCAATCTCTTTCTGTCCGTCATCCTTTATGTCAAAAGCATGCTAAATTTCGAACAAGTTACAGT
Organism: Stomoxys calcitrans; assembly: GCF_963082655.1. Taxonomy (NCBI): domain Eukaryota; kingdom Metazoa; phylum Arthropoda; class Insecta; order Diptera; family Muscidae; genus Stomoxys; species Stomoxys calcitrans. Next base: position 14,355,431 of record NC_081556.1, on the reverse strand, counting down.
TACAGAATTACATAATTCTTAGGTCTTATCTCCCAATTTGACTTCTTTAGCCCCTAAAAGGCACAATTCTTAACTAATTTGGCTGAAATTTTTCACAATGACTTCCACCATGAATTCCAACAACTTTGCCAAGTATAGTCCAAATTGTTGCGAACAATGTTCATGACAAGTATTGTCCAAATCAGTCTATATAGCCTCTTATAGCTCCCATATAATCCTATGAAAAAAATTTTAAAAGAATTTTACGAATGCGATCCACGGTAGAAGGTATATAAGAATCTGCTCGGCCGCTCTTAGTTGGTTTTTATAAATTTCGGTATCTGATGATTACACATTCTCAAAGCATTTATGGCCATGATGGGTCCCTGAATAGATGCTGGTACTGATGGGTCCCTGAATAGACCTTGTCCCTGATCGCACTCTGAATTTGACATATTGAACCTCACGCAGCCTCAATTTTCATTAGATTAAGCTAAATTTTTGGTATATGTGGACATTTAATGTTCATATGTATAACCGCCCCAGTATGTCTCTTATTAAGAATATGCTACCTAAAGACCCATCTATCAATTTGACTTATTGTGCTACCTTCCCTACATATTCAATATATTTACATCACTCTAAATTAAGTCCTGAAATATTTTACAACATCTCTAACCTAGTTTTGCTCAAAACATGTATTTTGTCTCTATAAACTTTAGATGTGTCCACCAGCAAAACATACAAAAAAAATAGTTGCAAAATTAATTACAATGTTTTAAAAGTGTAATTAACGAATTCTAATTGTTTGTTGGTTTCTAACCCCCTCTCTCGCCCCTTTTTCTGTTACAGGCATGACATCATCCAGTTCACCGTGGAGCAATGAGCGTTCATCTAGTCCTGAAACATTGCCGAGTGACATGTAAGTATTCTCTGCCTGATTGCCTGCTGTTTTGCTATACAATTTTCCTATTTTTCCTTTCGCTTTCGCTATCTCGCATACACTTTCTCTCTATATAAATACACATACACACACCCACACTACAACACAACTTGTACTTTATCTATCTTGCTATCTATCTATCTGTTCATCTATTGCTGTAACCATTCTTTAGTTGTAGTTGTTGTTATAAAACTTTAATTTACCTCAAATCTAATGGATTTTTGCATCAAACATTCATTGTGTTGTGTGCTGATGATACTGCTGCTGCTGCTGCTGCTGCTTCTCACTGCGCTTCATTGGTGTATTACAACATACCATTTATGTGTGTGTGTGCTTTAATGGGTGTGTGAGTGTGTCTGTGATTGAGGCATAAGGTTATGGTTTTCTCAATTTACCACTGACCAACGCGTTGTCTCTGTATTGCTATGCTCAGCCGAGCAGTTGGTTGGTTGGTTAGTTGAGGGGAGATCAACATAAAACTTATGTACACCTCTTTCATGCTCCCACACTCTACCACTACACTCACCACTCACCTGCTTTGTTAACTGTCGCTAATGCTTTTCTCATATTCTCTGGCCTCTTAGTAGTGCAGGGGGTCGGGCCGCCTTATGCATATGTATGTTGGTATTTGTTTTTAAATGCAAATATTTATCACACATTCGCGCAAACAAAAGCAACACGTACCTACATTCATACTCGTACTCTCATTTCTATGCAGGTTGTTTATGTTTTGGCTTGGTTACTCTTCATGACAGCTCATTGCATTACAGGGCCTGGGGGTTGTAAATAAAAAGAGATGGGGAATGTTACTGGTTGCATTTTGCGGTTATGATGCAGTGCAAACTTGCCCATATTGGGAAGGAATCCACAAAAAAAAAGTTGGGAGAAGCGAAAATCAAGCGAAGCCAGTCTTTTAATCTCCTACACCCTATTGGCTATGCAGGCTAAGCCGTTGACATTAAAATTTTGCTTAAATATGAAAAGGAGAAATTCGACCAAAATTCGGACATATTGTGGGAATCCTAGAAGAAAGAGACTGATGAGAAGGCTAGAATTGTGATTTTGGACTCAAATTAAAGAACGTCTCCAAAAAAATAAGGCTTAAAGAAAAAATTTCACAAAACAGTAACGGAAGTCAGAAGTCCTAATATTAACCCAGAGAAGACTGAAATATGCCTGTTCACTAGGAAGACGAAGTTGGGCCAATTTAACGTACCACGTTTCCTCAATAAGACGATTTCGATATCTGACAAAATCCAATACTTGGGAAACTGAATTGGAAGTATCACATTGAGTATTGAGAAGGCTCACAGATGTTGGACACTATATAGACGTGCCGTAGGCTCGAATTGGGGCCTGAATCTGAGGATTCACTGACTCTACAGGAGCGTGATTAGACTAATACTTACTTACGCCTCAGTAGTTTGGTAGACTGCTATGGAGAACAAGTGCAACATAGGACCATACAAAAAGTTCAGAGAACATGTTGTCTTAGCATAGGCGGACTGTGCCATCGGCACAGTTTTGAGTTGACGGCACCCTAGTATTGCCATCTGGAAGATCATGTTAAACGGATGGATTAAAGCTAGAGGGCAGAGTGGGCCTGGGGGCCATCGGCACAGTCTTGGGTTGACGGAACCCTAGTATTGCCATCTGGAAGATCATGTTAAACGGATGGATCAAAGCTAGAGGACAGAGTGGGCCTGGGGGTTTACATTGAGAACCCAGGTACTGAGATCTGTTTTATACTGTCTGACCATAATACGGTCCTGCAGGTGGAGAATGCGGGCGATCGCCGCCTGCGTGAGGTGGTGGGATGTTAACGAGGACATAGAGTATGAACATCCTTACGAACATTGAACTTGCCATCAGGGCAATAACAACCAAGACGGTAAGATCGCGAACAGTCTTAGAGTGTATGAAGAAGATTTACGCCTTTTCTGAGAATGGCACGATCTGCATCGTTTGAGTGCAGGGACACAGCGGAGTAGGAGGGAATGAATATGGCAGGCGATTTGGCATTTAAGGCGAGAGGACTTCTGTTAATAAACTTGGTTAACCCGAAGCCTTTCGGGTCGACGCAGACCGAGTTAAGGGAATGGGCGACGAACGCGAATGCAACATTGTGGAACAGCGAAACAGTCGGTAGGACGGCGAAAATCCATATCGTGAGAAGACGAGGCTTTTACTCAAAGTAAGCAAGAAGGAGGTCAGTATAGCTATTGGTATCATAACGGGACACATAGGACTACGAGCTCACTTGTGTAAAATCGGTGCGGCAAGTGATAGCATGTGTAGAGCATACGCGGAAGATGATGAGATGTTGGAGCATTTCCTTTGTCATTGCCCGGCTTTCGCGTGTAACAGATATCGACACTTAGGTGGGGACACAATACCAGACATGAACCAACTTAGGGGCCTGGCGTGAAAAACAATTAAGGATTTTGAAAGTAGCACGGAATTCATAACTTAGATTTTGTTTTTAGAGGTTACTTTATAGTTTTTAGAGTGCACAACAAGCCGATGACTGACTTATGTGTATGTCCATAGTGGCATGGGCGGATTAATATCTGCACCCTCATTTCAACCTAACCTAGGTAGGGACACAATACTAGACATAAACTATCTAAGAGGCGTGGTGTGGAAAAAAATTAAGAATTTTGTAAGCAGCAAGGAATTACTGATTTAAATTTTCTATTTCGAGTTGACTTTTTAGTATTAGGAGCTCACAACAATCCAATTACTGGCTTAGGTGTATGTCCATAGTGGCATGGGGCGGATTTATATCCGCACCTCTTTTCAACCTAACCTAACCTTGTCTATTGAGAAATTTCTTCACATTTGTGTTGTAAGAAAAAATTTCTTGAGAATTTTATTGTGAGAATTTCATTGAAACTTTGTTTTTACGAGAAAATTTCATAGAATTATTTTTATTTTGGGAATATTTTAGTGTGAAAACTGACCAAATATTGGGTTGCCCAAAAAGTAATTGCGGATTTTTCATATAGTCGGCGTTGACAAATTTTTTCACAGCTTGTGACTCTGTAATTGCATTCTTTCATCTGTCAGTTATCAGCTGTTACTTTTAGCTTGCTTTAGAAAAAAAGTGTAAAAACAGTATATTTGATTAAAGTTCATTCTAAGTTTCAATAAAAATGCATTTACTTTCTTTTAAAAAATCCGCAATTACTTTTTGGGCAACCCAATATTTTTGCAGACCAAGGCAAAAACTTAACAGAAACAAAACAAGCCGAAGTTAGGATGGACCGAATCTTATCATAGTTTTGGCTACAAATTTTCACATTTCATTATAGAGGCTTTATCTCACAGTGAGATAAAATTGAAGAAAAACAACAACGATTTAAGACCAGATAGACATAACTCAGATTTAACCACTCAAAGAGGTGTTAACGAGACAATGTGCAAAATTTTAAAGCCCTAGGTGGTCCGGGCGTCTCTTGACAGGGCCCCAAAATTGGTCACCTTGGTATTTCGAAAAATTTGTCGGGCTGCCAAATCTTCATTTCTGATCCGATTTCCAAAAAATGCTGAAGTCCGCTTGAAGTAAGAATATCTCCGCTGGTTTCGTGAATATTCGAATTTTAATACTTTTATTTTTTTTTGGAATTTTGGTCAAGACCGTCTTCGTAGTTTGCGATTTACAAAAACATTTGTAGTCTTTGCGATTTACAAAGACATTTGTAGTCGTGTCGAAAAAGAAACAAACAGGCAAAAAAACTGAAAAATGAAAAAAATCGTCAGAGCCCGGTCGGGATTCGAACCTGGGCACACGAAGCAAGATCGAGAGCCGTTCGAAGCCATCAATACAACTTCCAACAGATGCACAGAATCATTTGTATACCATGGGAGCAGTGTAATTGTGTAGACAAAAAATCTGTCATTACAAGTTAAGCTAACAGACAGGGTTGCCGAGAGTGGTAAACGTGGAATTTATATCAAAGAGGCGTTTTCGCATTAAATACGGTATAAGTACAACATACTAACGCACGGCCCTTGAAGTGTGAGACACAATATGGCCGATGAGTAATTCAAACCAAATTACGAAACGCCTCCCATAGCGGTTGGTGTGTTGTACGATCTCTGGCTTTCCATTTGCAAAGAAAATCTCCCATCATTGAGCCCGTCTTGAAAGAGATCGAACCAAATTTCTGATTATTTTGGTTAAAATCCATTCAAAATTTCAAAAAATTTGTTTTGAGTTTTGAGAGCGGCAGCTTATTTCCTTTTTTTTTCATCCCACTGTGCATGGTCTACATCTACTCTACAACTGGGTGTAATAGTTTTCGGTGGTCAAATATCCAAAGTGCAATTCAGAATCAACATTTTGTGACTAATAAATGCTTTCATTATTACCTACATGAATTATTATTAAGATCATAGATCATTTTCAAGGTTTTTTGTCCATGTCTCCATCACCTCAGCTTCTTCATCATTCCCATAATTTCTTGCAAATTTTTTGGGGTTTTTTACAAAATTTTGTGAAATTTTTAATGTCTTTTTTGAAGAATTTTTTCTATATCATTTATTTTTTGTTGTCTTTCTTTTTTTCCATTTTTCGTCTTATAGTCCAATTTTAAAACAGCATCAACAATTACAGCAAAAAAAGAGAATACAAAAACTTACCGGAACTTTAATTATGAACATGTCCCTAAGGTCAGAACAATTGCTGCAATGCTCCCTGCAATGCACTACTCCAGTGCAGTGTCAGGCAAAACCAAAAAGAAAAACAAACTGTGCTTTTGTGCAACAGTTCCTTCTGGCGTTTGTTTGTTTTGTGCTCTTACTCCTGTAGCTTTGTTTGCTGGTCTTTCATTGTGAGAGTATACCAAGATTGCTATCCTCTGTCCTTAACTTTGTATTTGTGAGATGGACTTTTAGCTTGTTTCTGAAAAGTCCAGTGACAGTCTCTCTAACCTGCATAGCAACTTAGCAAAGGATATACAAGTAACCAGTAACACAGCTCCATTAACTAACTGCAACTAACAATGCCTTGTTCCGCTTTTGTTATAGTTTCTATGGTTATGTGTTTTTTTTTTCTTTACTAACAATGATGCAACTGGGACATCCGGTTAGCGAAATGCCTGACCATTCTTACTAACTCCCAAAGAGTTTTGTAACACCATGAAGACGGTGTTCTTGTCAAACTACCGCGTCACATTCAACAAAATAAAAAACTAGACAGAAAAGTCTCTTGCATTTGTATTGGGTTGCCCAAAAAGTAATTGCGGATTTTTCATATAGTCGGCGTTGACAAATTTTTTCAAAGCTTGTGACTCTGTAATTGCATTCTTTCTTCTGTCAGTTATCAGCTGTTAATTTTAGCTTGCTTTAGAAAAAAAGTGTAAAAAGTTCATTCTAAGTTTTATTAAAAATGCATTTACTTTCTTTTAAAAAATCCGCAATTACTTTTTGGGCAACCCAATATATAAAATTCAGATGAAATGAGGTCAAGTTTTTGATTTGAATGCTTATTAAAAATTAAGTTAAATTTAAACCTGGTTAATGAGTTGAATGGCAAAAAGCCACTTGAAATGATTTTAGTATATAGTATACCGCAGGGACGTAGCCAGGAATTATTTTGGGGGGAGGGTGCATTAGAACTACAAAACAACAATAAGTACGTCCACGCGCTATTCTTCAAAAAAATAGGGTTTTTTAGGGAAGGGTTTCGGACCTGATAGCAACCCCCTTTCGTCCCTGGTGTGCCTGCCGAGCCCGGTTTCAAGTCGAGAACAAATTGCCCGGACCACCGAGAATCTTAAAATTTTGCAAATTCTCTCGATGACACCTCAGCTCTAACCCTTTTAAATTTCAAAGAGTTATCTGTATCCGTTCTCAAATATCATATTTTTTTGTCAGTTTTTTTCGATTCTATCCCACTGTGCGTCGTGTGACGTAACTCCTAGTGACCTGACGTTTGGCTCTACGAAATCATGGTATGCCATGCGGTCAAAAGTTTAGACCATGCAGGCAATGGCTAAGTGACTCTTAGGCGTGATTTACTCGTGATATAATCGTGAAGTGTATGTAAACGGACGGGTAGGTAGGTAAAGCAATGGCTCTCACCTACTATTAGGTCGAACGCGTGATTCACTCGCGGTGTTACGAAGGCACTACCAAACAGCGACAAGTATCTCAACGGAGGGATAGGAGATCCAGGCTATGATTCAGTGGATTCTGTGACTGAGCGACACCAGATTATATTCTGGCCACTATTGGTGCCAAGACCCGAATTATTCTTGCCGTGACAATGTCACTACTTGTCAGTGACGGGTATGTGAACGGATGGATAGGACATGTAGGCAATGGATCAGTGGTTCATGTATCTAGGTGAAATATGGTCCAGTTTCCCCCCCACTCCACTATTGGTAGAGTGATTCAATCGCTTGTGACGGTGGCACTTCATAACAGAGACATGAATGCAAAGCCACGAATAGGACATACATGCCTGTCCTATAAGTGGCTTCAGTGGATGAAGTCTAAGAAACATAGAGCAATGCCTTGGGTGCTGTAGATGGTGAGACGTGACATGACGGCATGACGAAGGCCCACAAAGAGCAAGCGAACGGACAAATAAGACAGATAGGCAACGGTTCAGTGGCTTATGCGTCTAGGGTACACCGAAGAACAATCCCATGGCAGCCGGTTGTACGTACCGGATTGACCCGATGAAGTCCTTCATCGGCAAGGGCTGCCGCCTCAGTGTACAACACACTGCTACAACAACAACAACAACAACCGAAGAACATACTGCCCCCTACTGGTTCACTCATGTCGTATACGTGCTCAGACGGCTAGGATGAGCAAGCTTTGGCAAATGTCTGAAAGCCCCTGGGCAGTACCCTGGCTGCTATATCCTGGCTAGATGATTCACACGCGGAATGACAAAGGCATTAAGTGATATGTGATCGGACGGATAGAACAAACAGGCTACTGCGATGTGGCGTTTGTGGGACGAAGATGTGATTCTCCAACGTTGCACAGTGGAATGGAACCGAAAATATAGTAAAAAAAATAGGCCGTGTGAGAACGGGTAGAGATATCTATTTGACATTTGAAACGGTTAGAGCTGAAGTGCTAGCGAGATCGTGTGCAAAATTTCAAGGCCTTAGGTTGTCCGGCACCTTTTGGCAGGCCCCCAAAATTGGTCATCTCGATATATCGAAAATTTTTTTGGGGTGGCCAAATCTTCGTTTGTGGTCCGATTTCCAAAATTTTTTGCTGGATAGTTCACAAAAATCCTTACAAAAAAAGTCCTAACCGTTTCAAATTTCAAAGAGATATTTCTACTCGTTCTCACACGCCATATTTTTTTTTTTGTTTTTTCGATTTTTTACCACTGTCACGAACACATGGACGGACAGATTGGATGTGCATGCATTGACACAGGGGTTCCAGTGTCTAAGGGAACAAAGCAGCAACCTTTTTATTATTGTTCCCTACCTGATGTGACGTGACAATTGCACTACGTGATAGTGACGTGTAAGTGAACGGACAGATAGGAACAAAGGCTACCACTTAGTGACCACTGTGCCTGGGGAACACCGGACAATATTCATGGCACAATTGATGAGAGATGTGAAAGAGGCGTGACCATGGCATTGTGTCTCCCAAAAAGGAATATGGACGGACAGATAGAAAGTGCAGACATGGAAATTTTCTGGCGTTAATCTCCTTCTTACACTCCAAACCGGTTCGTGACCCTACCATCGTGGTTGTTATTACCCTGATGGCCAGTTTTCTGTCTAAAAGATGTTCACACTGAACGACCTCGCGTTGGCACCATACCACCTCACGCATTCCGGACCGTATGCAGGACCATATCATGGTCAGTTAGTCCAAAACAGATCCCAGGCCTTGGGTTCTCAACGTAGACCCCAGGCGCTCACTCTGTCCTCTAGCTTTGATTCATCCGTGTAGCATGATCTTTCAGATGGCAATAACAGAGTTCCGTCTATTCAAGACTAGCAGCAATGCTTCACACTCCACCTCAAGTGTCGTTTCAGTTAACCAATTCGAAACTTTTTCAACTCCTTCTAGATATCCTTTCGTCACCTCGACCATACTGCGACTGTGTAACCTATTCCTATCCTCTATCATCGCCTTAAGACTCATAGCCTCAGTGGCTGCCTCACACGTAATCTGATAAATATGGGTCGGATATCTAGAACAAGTCTAGTCTACTAATCTCCAGTACCCTAATGGGCATGGTCCTCATTGCCCCGCCTATGCCAATACAATATGATCTCTGAACCTGTTGAAATTATCTCTAAAGACAAATTTTCTTAAAAAAAATCTCTCTGAGGACAAAATTTTAGTCAAGTTTTTTTTGAAGATAAATTTCCATGAAATTTTCTAGAAGAAAGGTTGAAAAGGGGGTGCATATACTAATCCGCCCCATGCCATTATGGACATACACCTTACGCAGCCTTCAGAGATGTCGTGAATCTCCTTCTTACACTCCAAACTGTTCGTGACTCTACCGCCCTGGTTGTTATTGCACTGATGGCCAGTTTACGTCCATAAATATGTTCACACTGAACGTTTTTGGGTGCTAGCGCACCCAGAGAAACTTTCCATGAAATTTTCTCTAAAGGCAAAATTTCCATGAAATTGTCCTTAAAGAAAAAAATTTCCATGAAATTTTCTCTAAAGACAAAATTTCCATAAAATTTTCTCTAAATACAAAATTTCCATGAAATTTTCTCCAGAGACAAAATTTCCTCTTAAGACAAAATTTCCATGAAATTTTCTCTAAAGACAAAATTTCCATGAAATTTTCTCTAAAGACAAAATTTCCATGAAATTTTCTCTAAAGACAAAATTTCCATGAAATTTTCTCTAAAGACAAAATTTCCATGAAATTTTCTCTAAAGACAAAATTTCCATGAAATTTTCTCTAAAGACAAAATTTCCATGAAATTTTCTCTAAAGACAAAATTTCCATGAAATTTTCTCTAAAGACAAAAATTTCCATGAAATTTTCTCTAAAGACAAAATTTCCATGAAATTTTCTCTAAAGACAAAATTTCTATGAAATTTTCTCTAAAGACAAAATTTCTCTAAAGACAACATTTCCATGAAATTTTCTCTAAAGACAAAATTCCGTGAAATTTCTCTAAAGATAACGTTTGTATGAAATTTTCTCTAAAGACAAAATTTCCATAAAATTTTCTCTAAAGACAAAATTTCCATGAAATTTTCTCTAAAGACAAAATTTCCATGAAATTTTCTCTAAAGACAAAATTTCCATGAAATTTTCTCTAAAGACAAAATTTCCATGAAATTTTCTCTAAAGACAAAATTTCCATGAAATTTTCTCTAAAGACAAAATTTCCATGAAATTTTCTCTAAAGACAAAATTTCCATAAAATTTTCTCTAAAGCCAAAATTTCCATGAAATTTTCTCCAAAGTCAAAATTTCCATGAAATTTTCTCTAAAGACAAAATTTCCATGAAATTTTCTCTTAAGACAAAATTTCCATAAAATTTTCTCTAAAGACAAAATTTCCATGAAATTTTCTCTAAAGACAAAATTTCCATGAAATTTTCTCTAAAGACAAAATTTCCATGAAATTTTCTCTAAAGACAAAATTTCCATGAAATTTTCTCTAAAGACAAAATTTCCATGAAATTTTCTCTAAAGACAAAATTTCCATCAAATTTTCTCTAAAGACAAAATTTCCATGAAATTTTCTCTAAAGACAAAATTTCCATGAAATTTTCTCTAAAGACAAAATTTCCATGAAATTTTCTCTAAAGACAAAATTTCCATGAAATTTTCTCTAAAGACAAAATTTCCATGAAATTTTCTCTAAAGACAAAATTTCATCAAATTTTCTCTAAAGACAAAATTTCCATGAAATTTTCTCTAAAGACAAAATTTCCATGAAATTTTCTCTAAAGACAAAATTTCCATGAAATTTTCTCTAAAGACAAAATTTCCATGAAATTTGCTCTAAAGACAAAATTTCCATGAAATTTGCTCTAAAGACAAAATTTCCATGAAATTTTCTCTAAAGACAAAATTTCCATGAAATTTTCTCTAAAGACAAAATTTCCATGAAATTTTCTCTAAAGACAAAATTTCCATGAAATTTTCTCTAAAGACAAAATTTCCATGAAATTTTCTCTAAAGACAAAATTTCCATAAAATTTTCTCTAAAGACAAAATTTTCATGAAATTTTCTCTAAAGACAAAATTTCCATGAATTTTTCTCTAAAGACAAAATTTCCATGAAATTTTCTCTAAAGACTAAATTTCCATGAAATTTTCTCTAAAGACTAAATTTCCATGAAATTATCTCTAAAAGACTCTCCTTGGACTCCTCATATATTGGCCGTTTTGATTTCTTCAAAATAAACCTCCGATAAGCCTGAGTTTATTTGAGCAAACTTTTTGCAAAATCCATGGTGTTTGGTATACAAGGAACTAAATTCGTTTTCACTAGTTATGACTATTAAAGCCATTGATATCCCAACTCAACTGTACACAATGCAAACTACAATTTATGGCAGCATTAAAAAAAATAATTTTTCTATTAAGCCTTTCTACTGTTTCTGTTGCCATTTTTATTCGCCATGGATTAGAAGGTCTCGTAGGAGAGCCAGGGCACATGCTAGCAGTGTACCCTCTTATTCTATGCTGTTCACTCTTCACTTTAATGTTGTTATTTGTCTGATTAACGCAGGACAACGAAAATAGAAGCTTAGGGGCGAAAAAGTTTTGTTCGCCTGAAATAGTCCTTAACTTATGCCGCCGCAGCAGCATGGTGCATGGGGAGGTCATAGTTGAAAACTTGTCATAACTTTTTGTCTTTCACGCCACCAAATAAAGACAACAACACCACCACAATAATCATTATCATCATCAGCAGTGGCAGCAGTGGCAGCAGCATCAACACAAGTATGGTATTTCCACAACAAGAGGTCCGCCATAGTTTTGGTATTTTATAGTTATGCGGTTTTGAAAGAATAAAGTTGAAGATAGCTTGGCGCATATTCATTTATTGTACCATGAAACGTTTAAAGTTTGATCTCTAAAGTCTGTTTTGTTAAGGGGAGACACCCAAAATAATTTCCGTTAAATTATTGCATTTAGTTGGATTATTTAATTAAAACCCCTGTTACTGAATGAACATTCCGTTCATGGGCAAATTTGTTTTTTTAGAATGATTATTTCGAGGTTATTTCGTTGGCTAAGCTACATTTTTCATTATTTATGAGGCTTATCAGTGTACGTGCTGTTTAAAGTTGCTTAAAGAAATTTTATTCAGTTTTCAATGATTTGAGTATATTTTTAAGAAATTTTTTCTTTGCTTTTCACGAAACGTCACACCAAACAAATTGTTTCTCTGCGAGTTTAGCCAAAAATTTTCAAACATCTTACAATCATAAATCAATTTTTGTTTTTCCACACTTTTTTTCAATTATTTTTTTTTTTATTTTTGCCACATACTGTATTTCAATTCAACAGCAGAAGAGTTTTGTTAAAAAGAGTTTGTAACTGGTTTTTTTTTTGTTTTGTTATCCTTACAACAGCATTTTCCCATTTACTGTCATAAAATTGTCAAAATATGTGAATACACGAAAATCTCAATGTCAGCAAATATCTTCAGTGGTCGTGTTTTTCAGCCAATCTTGGAAAACAAAGTGAAAAGTTTGCAGACACTTTCAACGTTTGAGAAAAATACGTAGGATGATATTCTCCTCTTCATTTCGCTTTGAAGCGTTATTGACAACTTCCTTCATGGATTAAGCTGGATGGGATTGTCATTGGTGTTATGATACCATATTGTGATATGCCTTGGCAGGATTTTCTATTAATTTTTCCCTTACCAGAAGAAAAAATCTTCCCAGGAGGCTATAATGCAATTGAAACATTAAATTTAGGGATTTTTATTTATCACAGAATGAATTTCAAAGATTTCTTAACGTATGCTCTTATATTTATAAAAAGTTGTTGTTACTATTTTAAGAATGCACAGTGATCAGGGTGGCGTATGGTTATTATGATGCTTCATACACTCTATTGTACTACTCATACGCACCATAGGCTCCTCAAAGGTAACATTTTTGTCCATCTCATGATGATTACAAATGGGGAGCTTATGGCAATGTGGACACCAATAGACATACCCAATCCTTAGGCCAATAATAGATGGACCAGCTTCTTAGTGACAATATAGGGATGATCTTGCAGACATATCTCAAGGAGGTCTCTTTAATATAAAGGGTGATTTTTTTGAGGTTAGGATTTTCATGCATTAGTATTTGACAGATCACGTGGGATTTCAGACATGGTGTCAAAGAGAAAGATGCTCAGTATGCTTTGACATTTCATCATGAATAGACTTACTAACGAGCAACGCTTGCAAATCATTGAATTTTATTACCAAAATCAGTGTTCGGTTCGAAATGTGTTCAAATTTTGACAAATTTTGTTCAGCGATGAGGCTCATTTGTGGTTGAATGGCTACGTAAATAAGCAAAATTGCCGCATTTGGAGTGAAGAGCAACCAGAAGCCGTTCAAGAACTGCCCATGCATCCCGAAAAATGCACTGTTTGGTGTGGTTTGTACGCTGGTGGAATCATTGGACCGTATTTTTTCAAAGATGCTGTTGGACGCAACGTTACGGTGAATGAACACATTTCGAACCGAACACTGATTTTGGTAATAAAATTCAATGATTTGCAAGCGTTGCTCGTTAGTAAGTCTATTCATGATGAAATGTCAAAGCATACTGAGCATCTTTCTCTTTGACACCATGTCTGAAATCCCACGTGATCTGTCAAATACTAATGCATGAAAATCCTAACCTCAAAAAATCACCCTTTATGTAAACAAGGCGGTAAGGTTTTGGCAGGGGCTGAGGTGTTAACTGTTGAGCATGTGCGAAGTTTTAAGGCCTTAGGTTGCCTGGGTGCATTTTGGCAGGACCCTAAAGTTGGTCACCTCAACATTTCTAAAATTTGTTCGGAGTGCCAGATGTTCATATGTGGTCCGATTTTTTTTAAATCTATACAAATAAGTCCGCTTGAAGGGTGCAATGTCTCTTCTGGGTTTTTTGGGATAATCGACTTAATTTAATTTTATTTTTTGACCTATTTGTATAGTAGACCCCTATACAAATTTCCCGAATATGGTGCTCTTCAACTCTGAAGCTCTGGAAATTTCATTTTATCCCAGAAAATGTTGAGTTTGTCACCATGTACTGTAAGTTTGTCACCAATCCAAATCATTCATCAAAATAAGAATCTGATTGCAGATGCCTTCTTAAATAGCTAAATAGCCAAATAGGCCAAAAATAAAAGAAAATTAAGTCGAGTATCCCAAAAAACCCAGAAGAGACATTGCTCACCTCAAGCGGGCTTATTTGTATAGATAAAAAAAATGGGACCACATATGAACATTTGGCACTCCGAACTAATTTTAGAAATACAACTCACTGTACCAAATTTCATCGAAATCGGTTAATAATTGCGAATTTTATGGGGCTAGGGCACTAAATCGTGATATCGGTGAATATGGCAGCTATATACAGTGGCACAGAAAAGTCTATATACCCCACCGAAAAATCACGTTTGACAAAACAAAGTTTTCGAACGAAAACATTTTTCTACCAAATACCTATCATTGTTAAAATAGTTTACCATGGTTCCGAGTTTTTTTTTTAACAGAAAAATTTGTTTGTGGTTACCCGATCTTCGTACTCTCAGTTTACGTAACTGCTATTTAAGAAAAGATCGTATGTAGACATATCTGTACCACTGTATATAAAGACCGACATGAACCGTAATCGGCATGAATATCGAGGATCTGACCATAACTCAGTGTGCCAAATTTCATCAAAATCTAGCAATAAATTCGACTTTTATGGACCTAAGACCATAAATCGGAGGTTTGGTCTATATGGCGTCCCTAATAAGATATAGACCGATCTAGACCATACTTGGCACGGATGTGGAGGATTTTAAGACGATTCTCTCCGCACACATCTTCTTTCAGCATACCTAGTTGCCTTAGCTAGTTTTGTGTTAGACTGTGAAAAACGACTGACATGGCTTAGAAGCCTCTCTGATTAACTGACACTGATTAATGATTCATGCTGGTTTCATGGTACGCAGTTCGATTTTTGATACTACTAGCATACATGTTAAGGAACTCAGACGAAATAGCAGTGAGTTAAAATTTTCAGGATATGCTTTCCAGAGAACTGAGAGCTATGAGTGGCGGTTACTGAGTTTGAAGGCGTTGAGACCTCGGACTCGCTCCAAGATGAAATCGAAAAGGATGTTTTGGAGGTATTTTACGAGGCACTTGACATCCCCATGATAATGTCCAGTGTACGTTCTGTACCATAGTCGAAATTCTTGGGAAAGATATGCTGCCCTCATGAAATGGAAAGAGGGATGTGTTTTTCCTTCCAAGCGAAACTGTTGCCAATCTCGAATTTGAACTTTTTATCGAGCTACCGGTGGCAGCGTGGAGCAGCGATTAGCATATCCGATTATGACGATGAACGTCTGGGTACGAATCCTGGTAGGAATATCAGAAAAATCTTAAACGATGGTTATTTCCTTTTTATGCTGGCGAGTTTTGTATGGTACTATGCCTTGTTTACACGACATAGCAGTCTCGTCCTCAAGAGGTGTCGCACTGCCGCACAACGTTCGGACTCGGTTATAAAAAGGAGGTCCTTATCATTAAGCTTAAATGGTGCTGTTTGCCCCCTATACAGAACCTTCTAAGAGGGTTAATTCGGCGGCAATGCTAAGGTGGGCTGACAGATTTCCGAGAATCTCCGAACTGGCATCAACGGGAAATGGAGAGGCAATCCAATTCCTTTTGGCAAGAGGACAATTCCCCTGAAGGGGGTCACAATCGAGCATTGTACTGTGGACTCTATGGCGTCACACCTTCAAATTCCGCAAATTTATATAGTCTTCGACGTCTTAAAATTCAAGTTTGTCATGCCATGTTCGTCCGGCTGTCGAAATCACAAATCGCATAAATAAAGCTATGTGCTTGAAATGTTGGATGCTACCGTAGCGCATTGTCCAGCATGTCCGCCTATGACGCTGAACGCCTGGGTTGAAAACCTGGCGAGACCATCAGAAAAAACAAATTGCAGCGTTGGTTTTTTCTTAATGCTGTCAACATTTGTGAGGTACTGTTCCATGTGCGTTCTTCGCCCACGCCCTTAACTCGGACTGCGTAGACCCAAAAGACTTCGGGTTAAGCTAATTTATCGACGGCAGTTCTCTGGCCTTCTCTCGGCAAAATTGTCTGCTCTTTCATTCCTCCGCTATGGCCCGGCACCCAAGCGATGCGAATCGTATAATCCTCAGAAAAGGCATTGATCTCCTTCTTACACTCCCAGCCTATTCGTGACCTTACGTCCTGGTTGTTATTGCGCTGATGATCAGTTTCCTATATGTTAAGATGTTCACACTCGACGTCATCACGTTAACACAACACAACAATCTAATTGCTTTTGGCGAGAGAACAATTCCCCTGACGAGGGTCACAATCGAGCATTGTGGTGTAGACCCTATGGCGTCACACCTTCAAATTCCGCGAATTTATGACAGTAGAAGCAGTCTTGATGAATATCAGACGATTAAGCACTCACTGTATTCCGTTAAGGGTCTGTAGGATTTCCCCTCATTGGAGAGAAAAATCTAAGCTAAGCTGAAAAAAGTCTCTAAAGCAAATTCCTTCAGCATAATCTCCATATAAGAGTACCGCTCCATTTGAAGGGTTTTGCCACGTTTTTCGAGTTATTTGGTCAAAATTTCCAATTATAGGTTTTCAGTTGGTTAAAAATGTCTTAAATACAATATGGGCCTCATTGAAAGGTATGGTCTAAAATAAAATATTTTGCAGAACTTAAGGCAACGTATTTTGCAAGCCATGATCATAACTAAGCATTTTCAACCGCCATTCTTCCTCCTCTCGATTTTTGCTATTATGAAAGTTTGAGCCTCATTTTTCGACTTATTTAACCGATAGGTCGCATTAAGGACTCTCGGTAGATACAAAAGCTTCCTACAAATAACGGCCCTCATATATTCCTACTGCCAGTTTTATGGCATTTAAAAGGATCGATTTGCCTAGTTGGCAACTTTATTAGCAGACAAACAGACATACTCTTACTCCATTAACATTTTATTAAAATCAAGGCTATCAACAACTCTACTAAAATTGCTCAGAACTTAAATTACCACAAAATTTAAGGTTTTTGCCATTCACTTACCTTATTAACCAATGTTAAAATAACATTTTTCCTCATAAAACATTTTTCAAACACTATGGTGCGTATAAGTATTTTTAATTATTATGATGGGGGAGCGTATGATGCATATAAAACATCATACGCTACCAGGGTTTTTTTTTGTTGATAAACCCTAATAAAAACAAACCCAAGTTCTTTATGAATGCCATGATTTTTCAGCACTAAATTGTAAAGATAATAAAAATATGTTTCAAGGATATTAGCATATAGCCCAAAAGTCCTTGGCATATACATATTAATCTGTATATTAGGATTTTCAAGCAGCCAGCCCACTTCACTATTAAGTCTGCATGATTTAATGTAGCCAAAATAATTTTTCAGGGGCTTTTTACTTTATTCATCCTTCATAAAGAGCTTATTTGGGATTGTTTCGATGGCTTCTTTTGTCTGGCTGGGTGTATGGTTTTTCTAAAATCATGAATACCATTCATGGTTTGTTTTTCCTCCGTTTTTTTTTTCAATAACAAAAGCCGGCAAAGTCTATTTTGCTTACATAATGGTATTCATGTTGGGCTATTTTTGACTTTTCTGTGGGAATGGCTTAATTTTACAGCAAAACAAAAGGAAAAAACAGCATGTCCTTGAATTTGGTATGGCAACACATACCTGGGGATTTAAGGCATGCTTTTGCCATTGTTGGCTATACGTTTTTTTTTGAAGGTTTTCATGTGTTAGCATTCGTTTTTTGCAATGTTCAATTTAATTAATTGTTACTGTGTGTTTTTAAGGATTCTTTCCTTCTCTCTCTCCCTCTCTTTGTAAAGGCAGCAGTGGTTACCTTGGTAAGCTTGGTACACATACCTTGCTATTGTTTTGGGTTTTTCTGTGTGTTTAGAGATTTTTTCCGAAATCCTCTGCAGAGTAACATCACAAACCCCATGTTGATCCACTTTGGTATATGTATTTGTTACAGCTCATAAAACAGCAATAAATTCCTTTAAATCCTTTGGAAATTCTGCGCGTGTTTCTCTTTTTTTTTGGTTTCCTGTTAGTGGCAAATCATCAAGCATATGCATTATTTATGATGGTGTTGTCTAGTAGTCCAGGGATTTCTTTTTTTTTTAATTTTTTTTCTCCAACCTTCTTTGTCATATGTCCTACGCTTGGCAAGTGAAGAAGAGGGTCTGCCTAATATTTAAAAGTTATTGCCATTGTCTTTGCTAAGCCCCAACTTGCCCTTTCCCTTCTCTCTTTTTTTTCGTTAGACATTAACTGACCTTTTTATGTTTTAGTTTAGTGCGTTCTCTTCACATCATGGGCCATAACCGCAGTAATTACCTCAATTTAGTTACAGCTTTACCAAAAAAACAAAAAAGGATCATTTTGCCATTCACCTAGCATCCATTCACTTTTTGGTTTTATGTTGAGATTTACTTTTTACGACAACCCCATATAGAGTCCTCATTTCGCTGGTGACAAAATTTTATTTTTATGCTACGTTTACCAAAATGACTTGGCTGCAAATTTGCAATCTACATAAAAATCAACCTAATTGGTCTAAATTGTTATGATATATTTTATTATTAAGATGGATGGCTAAATAAATGGTGGGGGGGGGGGGGGGGGGGGGGGAATGAATGAGGGACAAAAGAATGTGGCTTGTTTATACCCTAGGAAAATATTTGAAATATGTGTTGAGCAAATTTCCTGGGGATTTTTTGTGCGTATAGTTTATGTTAAGCAACCACATGTCAATTAGGTTGCATGCCAACAAATGAACCCTTCATTAGGATACCAAGCCTACCCCATATTATTGGCCAATTTGTGCTGCCAATTTTCTAAGGCATAAGGTATTACATCATTCATTTTTATGACAACCCTTTTTCTACTTGATGTCAAGTTAGAATTTTCCTTAATATTATCAAAAGTGAAATACTAAAATCCTTACATATGGGACTTAATTTTGTTTAACCTCTCTTATCGAAGGGGGGTACACTAATCTTGTCAAACCCAGGTGATACCTTGAAATTTTGGTATGCGAGCCTATAAAGTGTTTATAGTCTTCAACGTCTTGAGCCTATAAAGTGTCTGCGAGCCTTTAAAGTGTATATATTCTTCAACGTCTTGAAATCCAAGTTTGTCTAGCTATGTCCGTTCGGCTGTTGAAATCACGAATCGAATAAATAAAGCTATCTGCTTGAAATGTTGGAGGCCACCGTAGCGCATTGGTTAGCATTAGCAAAACCTGGCGAGACCATCAGAAAAAAAATTGCAGCGTTGGTTTTCCCCTCCTAATGCTGGCAGCATTTGTGAGGTTCTGTTCCATGAGCGTCAAATTCAAATTTGACTTAGTACATAATATTTTTAGTAGTATTATTATTTTAAAGTCGGAGTAGGTACATTAAAACATTACACTAACAAAATTTCTTAAAAGTTAATATACTAAATTCCACATTGTTGCAAATTTTTAGTTATAGGAAATCTTTTTCACTTAAAGGAACTACTGTACTCATGAGAAATTCTCCATCATTTAAATTAGGCATTAGTATGCTAGTATAATGCTTTTCTAAGTACGACAAAATTTAAGTTTAATTTTTAAAAATATTTTGCCTAGTGTATGCGCTTTGTTTACCCTAGCATATATGCGGCTCACATACTGTAGTTGACGCCCAGTACACAAAAACACAAACAGCCATCATTTGTGTTCCGAAAATAAAACCAAAACTTTTGTTTACTTTTTGTTCTTCCTTGAGAATCTTAAAAAAAATGTTTCTAATTCAGTTAAGTTTTATTAAAACTTAGTTTTTGTTATCTGGTTTATATTTTTTACTTCTTATACGAACTACTACAACTCACTAGCCACTACCTGTCTATTTCTTATAGTTACAGTTGTAATTTGTTTCGTTTTTTTTCCATGCCCCTACCTACCTAGCTACCTACCTACCCTACAAAAACAACTTACGTATAAAAATTGTTTTTTACTATCTGTTTGTATGTATGCATATGATTTGTTTTCTTTTTACAATTGTTTTTTGTATTATTTTTGTAGGAGTCTCTTACAATATATTGATGAGGAACTGAAACTAAGGTAACTACCCCAACAAAAACAAATGAAAAAAAAAAACCAAACAGAAACAATTTTCAAAACATTACCGAACCACACGAAATACTAAATCCCCCCCAAAAAAAAACTAAAAAATCAAAACGAACAGATCTGGAATATGTTCTCTTTCACCTTAACATCATTACGCTTTACTTAACAAGAGAAAAGAAACAACAACCACAATACGAAAAACATATAAAACGGGGAAAATACCAAGCAAACACTTCTTACTTGAGACACTTTAAAAGCGGATGTCTTATTTCCTACTTCACTACCACCATTGTAAACATCGCCACCACAACCACTAAGAATACTACTACTACTACTTCTACTACAATAATAATAACAACAACATATTTCATCACCACCACCACCATCACCACCACTACCAACACCACAACAATCTACTACAACTCGTACCTCTCGTTACTCCAACCCTTTTTACTCTTATTGCTCTCTGTTTTTCTCACTCAGAGTAAATACCTTTAGTTTTGGTTTTACTTTAAGATTGACCTCTTAACCCTTTAACGACCAAAATTGAAATTCTATAAAATTTTTAGTTTAAGATATTTTTTGGAAATTATTAGTATTATATACCAGTCGCCTATTTCAAACCAATTACTAGCTGAACCGGGCCGGCTCCAATGCGCCTTTTTTACTTTATATGGAACAAAATTATCCTCTGAATATTTATTTTCGACGATTTTCGATTTTTCTACAAAAATAATATATATATATAGCGCAAAAGCATAACAATATAAATGCTTTTATCTGAATCCCATATGATTTTTACTGGTCTATGAATTCGCTCGGAGGGTTTGGGGTCATTAAAGTTTGGGTGTATAATATATTCCATTATTAAAAGTCTTTATTTCAGCACGATATTGTCATGATGTCCGATTTAGGGGTGTTTTCGGAGGTGAGGTGGTCTCTTAGACTCTAGCCCTGAAAAAATATCAGCACCGTGCTCTTCTGTCAAATACCATAGATTTAAACCCCATATTGCCATTGGTGTAAGGGGAGTTTATGGGATGAGGCGTCCTCAAACATTTGGCCCCAAATTTTTGACTCTTTGGGGGTGTTTTGGGAAAGAGGCCCCGAATACATGGTCCCACATTTGGATATCAGATTCGTATTCTACTCCCAAATACCTTTATTTGAGCTCCATATTGAGATGGTCACTAAATAATTGTTATTTGTGGGGTGTTTTAGGAAAGGGATAGGTAGACCCCCAATACCTTTTATTTGAGCCCCACATTGACTTGTTTGGTAAATATGACCGATTAAGGGGTGTTTTGGGGAGTGGGGTAGTCGCCCTGAAAACAAATCAGCATCATGGTCTACTCTCAAATATAATTTATTTAAACCCCATATTGCCATTGGCCTCAAAATTGGACTTCAAATTCGTTTTCTTATCTCAAATACCTTTCATTTAAAGCCCATAGTGTAAAAGTTAGCAAATACGTCCGGACATCAAATTCGTTTTCCAATCTCAAATACCTTTCATTTAAAGCCCATATTGTAAAAGTCAGCAAATATGTCCGGTTTAGGTTATGGGTCCTAAAAACTATGTCGAGATCCACTCCCTTTAAGACCCAAAATTTGCATGATAAGCAAAGACGTCCTATTTGGGCGTTGTTATGGGGGTGGGATGTCCCCTAGGCAGTCGGTCCCGAATTTTGATATCAGATTCGTGGTCCACTCCCAAATATCTTTCATTTGAGCCCCATATTTCCATAGGCGGCAAACATGACCGGTTTGGGGAGTGTTTTGGAAGGATAGGGCGGCCGTTCAGTGACTTGGCCCCGAAAATATAAATCAGATTCGTGATCTACTCTAAAATACTTCTTATTACAGCCCCATATTGGAATTATCTGGCGCCATACACACTTTTTCCCAAATATTGATATCAGATCGCTAAATATTCCCGATTTAGGAGTTTTTTGGGGGTTGGGGTGGTCCCCCAATCACTTATTGGGTTGCCCAAAAAGTAATTGCGGATTTTTCATATAGTCGGCGTTGACAAATTTTTTCACAGCTTGTGACTCTGTAATTGCATTCTTTCTTCTGTCAGTTATCAGCTATTACTTTTAGCTTGCTTTAGAAAAAAAGTGTAAAAAAAGTATATTTGATTAAAGTTCATTCTAAGTTTTATTAAAAATGCATTTACTTTCTTTTAAAAAATCCGCAATTACTTTTTGGGCAACCCAATAGTACGACAATTTGATATCAGATACGTTTTCTGCTCTTAAATACCTTTCATTTGAGTCCCATATTGTCATGATTGATGTATATATATATATTTGGTAGGTTTTGGGGGTGAGGCTGCCCCCTAGGTACCCCATCCGAAATTTAGATACCAAATTTTTATTTTTAGGTTGCTATAAGAGAGCACACAAAATCGCACCACCCATCACCGAGATCTGGCGTTTTTGAAAAAAAAGGCCAAGGGGGAGAGTCCGCCCCCCCTTCAGATATTAAAAAATATAGTACCCTATTTTCACCACGGGTAATTTTGAACCATCTGTGATTTCAAGAAAATCGGTTCAGCCATTTTTGAGCCTATAAGGAACATACAAACAAACAATCCGACAAACAAACATAAATTGATTTTTATTTATTGGACTGCCCAAAAAGTAATTGCGGATTTTTTAAAAGAAGGTAAATGCATTTTTAATAAAACTTAGAATGAACTTTAATCAAATATACTTTTTTTACACTTTTTTTCTAAAGCAAGCTAAAAGTAACAGCTGATAACTGACAGAAGAAAGAATGCAATTACAGAGTCACAGGCCGTTGAAAAAATTTGTCAACGCCAACTATATGAAAAATCCGCAATTACTTTTTGGGCAACCCTATGTAAGAAAGATATATTTTAAAACATTTTTTAAAAAGACAAAAAATGAGACAGTTGCATAGCAATGACTTGCCAATTGGTATGGATTTTTTTTTTTATTGAAATTGTTATCGTTCACCTTTGTCAAAAACTGTGATTGATGTTATCATTTTCGTGTTTTTTCTTTCTTTTTTTTTTTTGAGAGTTAGGATGGGAAAATGCCCATGACGAGTACACCTCTCGTCATTTGCCGGACTCCGTTATCAACGGTACCAGCTAAAAACCTACCATTTACCACCCCTGGGGATTAATTCCACCTCGGAACCGCTTTTGCATTTCTTCGAGATGGACCCCATATTTGGTGATTATCCAAATCATCGTTATTGTGTCTGCGTCCAGATCTCCGCATTTATACCCTAGGCCGCTGCGTCCAGTTCTACCTTCTTCCTGCGCAAGAGCCGTGAGAGTCCAGCCAGTCTTTTGCCCTTAGCATCACCTGTCGTAGTTTGCGCTCTGCATCTTCCGTGTCTCTTGGCGTGATGAATGCGGCTATGTCGTCAGCATATCCTACTATAAAGGTTTCGTCTGGCATTTCTGTTCGAAGTATTCCATCATTATTGGCATTCCAAAGATCCGTATGGATTCAAGTATGGATTCTTTGCGCCGCTCCTCATGTAGCCTCATATTCACTCGTACCATCCTGAGAGTTATAGATAAGTACCCTGTCAAGCAAGTAACTTCTCAGTATTCTTATCAGACATGCCAGGATATTAAAGTACTCTCTGAGCGATTGGAGAACGTCAGACCATTTGAGGATATTGAATGAATTCTTCCCTCCACCAAGAAGACAATCGGCCACCACATCTCTGAGAGCTCCGATCGTGGACATTCCCACCCGGAAGCCATGTTGTCTCATTGAGAGTTACTTTTTTGCCCCTTTGTATAGTGAGTGTTCTGTCTCAGCCATGCTTCTGCGGCGAGCTCTCGTACATCTACACCTTTGTTTAATGCAGATGCTTCGTTGCTCAGCTATAGCATCATTCGACCAGTGTATTGAGGTTCTATTTCCCCTCGGGCTTTTGAGTCTTAGTATGGATTTTTTACATCCGTTCTCTATGATGCCCATTACTCGTTCCACTGTAGACGGAACGTCTAGTTCAAGCTAACCGCTGGGCTTGGAGTTTCGATGTGTCGAGCTTGTTCACGTTCCACTTTCGTGTACTTTTGCTCATTCGCTCATTAGCTGTATCCCTTCCAGTATTAAATGAGATCATAATATAATGATGGTCGCTTGCTGTGTGAGTTTCTAAAACACTCCACTCTGTTATCTTCCCGATGATTGCCTCGGACGCAAGGGTGATGTCCGGTATAGTGCCATCGCACCCGGATCGCCTAAAGGTTGGCATGTTTCCAGTGTTGAGAAACAGTAAACCAGTTCTTGCGGCCATGTCTATCCTCTTGAGTCCGCACTCCTCTTGAGTTGGTCGTTGGCATGCCCCATTCTACCGCTCGAGAGTTGAAATCGCTAGCTACTATGTGATGCCCGTTTAATCTTCGCATTGTGTCTTCAATCTCATCCAGTTTTGCCTCAATGGCGTCGATACTGTCACTAGAGGTGAGATAGCAGCTAAACAGCAGGAATTGATCTATCTACACCCCGTGGTATCTGTTTCCATTTCTGCTGTTTACTGGTGAGATACCATTGCGGTATGGAATCCAGATAGCAGCTGTCTTTGTGGGATCCTCAAGACAGTACCCTATCACCATATTGACCGATTCGGATAAAACTTGGCATGGATGTTGTAAGACAGGGGTCATAATAATGGGTTGCCCAAAAAGTAATTGCGGATTTTTCATATAGTCGGCGTTGACAAATTTTTTCACAGCTTGTGACTCTGTAATTGCATTCTTTCTTCTGTCATTTATCAGCTGTTACTTTTAGCTTGCTTTAGAAAAAAAGTGTAAAAAAATTATATTTGATTAAATTTCATTCTATGTTTTATTAAAAATGCATTTGCTTTCTTTAAAAAAAATCCGCAATTACTTTTTGGGCAACCCAATGTAAGGGGTTTGGGCCAAATCAGGTGAAAACTTGGGATTCTAAGGGCTGAAGAAGTAAAACCGCGGGACCGGTTTGTATGGGGGGCTATATCTGTTTATAGACCGATTCGGATCATACTTAACATGGATGTTGGAGGTCATAACACAGGTCTTTGCTCCAAATTTCAGCCAAATCGGATGAAAATTGAGGCTTCTAGGTGAATTTTGAACTGTTCAGTTATCTCGTTATAAGACTCAACAGTCGAGGGCGTTTTTTGAATTCAGAAACATATTCCCCAGAGATTTAATGGCTGCATTGTTGTCTGAGAAGATACTCGTATTTATGAAAGACATCGTTCCAACATTTTTTTTTTGTTTAGAAAGCGGCTCAGGCAATGTATAATCCACACTGAGGGCTAAATCTGTTTATAGACCGATTCGGATCATACTTCACATGGATGTTGAAAGTTATAACACAAGTCTTTGTTCCGAATTTCAGCCAAATCGGTTGAAATTTAAGGCTTCTAAGGCTCAAGAAGTCAAATCCGGGGATCGGTTTATATGGGGGCTATATCTGTTTATAGCCCAATTCGAATCATACTTGACACGGATGTTGGAAGTCATAACTCAAGTCTTTGTTCCACATTTTAGCCAAATCTGGTAAAAATTTAGGCTTCTAAGGACTCAAGAAGTCAAATCCTGGAAATCGGTTTATATGGGGGCTATATCTGTTTATAGATTGATTCTACTCATACTTGGCATGGATGTTGAAAGTCATAAGTCCAGTCTTTGTTCCAAATTTCAGCTTAATCGGATGAAATCTGAGCCTTCTAAGGGCTCAAGAAGCTAAATCCGGGGATCGGTTTATATGGGGGCTATATCTGTTTATAGTCCAATTCGAATCATACTTGACACGGATGTTGGAAGTCATAACTCAAGTCGTTGTTCCACAGCCAAATTAGGTAAAAATTTAGGCTTCTAAGGACTCAAGAAGTCAAATCCTGGGAATCGGTTTATATGGGGGCTATATCTGTTTATAGATCGATTCGGCTCATTCTTGGCATGGATGTTGAAAGTCATAAGTCCAGTCTTTGTTCCAAATTTCAGCTTAATCGGATGAAATCTGAGTCTTCTAAGGGCTGAAGAAGTCAAATCCGGGGATCGGTTTATATGGGGGCTATATCTATTGATAGACCGTTTCGCATCATACTTTCTATGGAAGTTTGAAGTCATAACTCAAGACTTTGTTCCAAATTTTAGCCACATCTGGTGAAAATTGAGGCTTCAAGAAGTCAAATTCGGGGATCGGTTTATATGAGGGCTATATCCAAATTTGAACCGATATGGCCCATTTGCAATCCCCAATGACCTACATCGATAAAAAGTATCTATGGAAAATTTCAAGCGGCTATCTTTACGCGTTCGACCGCTATCGTGATTTCGACAGTCATGGCTAGATAGGCTCAGAATGTCGAGACGATCCAAAATATATATGCATTATGGGGTCGCAAATCAATATTTCGAGGTGTTACAAATGGAATAACTCGGAGGTCACCGTAGCGCAGAGGTTAGTATGTCCGCCTATGACGCTGAACGCCTGGGTTCAAATCCTGGCGACACCATCAGAAAAAATTTTCAGCGGTGGTTTTCCCCTCCTAATGCTGGCAACATTTGTAAGGTACTATGCCATGTATTGGGTTGCCCAAAAAGTAATTGCGGATTTTTTAAAAGAAACTAAATGCATTTTTAATAAAACTTTGAATGAACTTTAATCAAATATACTTTTTTTACACTTACAACTTACAAAAT
This sequence comes from Stomoxys calcitrans, assembly GCF_963082655.1. Taxonomy (NCBI): domain Eukaryota; kingdom Metazoa; phylum Arthropoda; class Insecta; order Diptera; family Muscidae; genus Stomoxys; species Stomoxys calcitrans. The sequence goes on along the minus strand of NC_081556.1, from coordinate 14,328,461 downwards.
CCGCAATTACTTTTTGGGCAACCCAATAAAACTTCTCTCTAAAGAGGTGTCACACTGCGGCACGCCGTTCGGACTCGGCTATAAAAAGATGGCCCCTAATCATTGAGCTTAAACTTGGTTGGGACTGCACTCATTGATATGTGAGAAGTTTGCCCCTGTTCCTTAGTGGAATGTTCATGGGCAAAATTTGAATTTTACAAACGGAATAATTAGTATACCTCCATCCTATGTTGGTGGGTATAAAAAGCTTATAACATATAGAGTTTTAAAGCAATATTTCGGAATGCGAAGTTAGTATACCCCCTTTTCTATGAGGAAGGGTGTAACAATACATATCTTAAGTTAAAAATTGTTTTGACGAATTCTAAAAATTAGATTTGATAAACTATTGGGTTGCCCAAAAAGTAATTGCGGATTTTTCATATAGTCGGCGTTGACTACTACTTTAGCCATTTTCGTTATTACCTATTGGTTTGCAGTTATTAATATACATGTTGTAGTATAAAACCCAAAATTTTTAATAGTTATCAAAAAACCCACTGGTCGTTAAAGGGTTAATGAGTTTTTCCCATCGCTACATTTCTCCTTTAAGATTGTTTTTGCCTGCTTGCCTGCATATCATAAAACATTTTAGCTGTATGGTGTGTTAGCCATTTTAGTCCCATCAACATTTCCATCATTGTCATCTACATCACAACTGGGCTGGCTGCCTTCTTACATTTCTCTGTGGATGTGGGTGAAATTTGACTTTTCTTTCAGTTACCATTACTTGTTCTGTTTTCAGTTTTCTTGTTCTATTTTTTTGTTTTTTTTTTTTTGTTATTCCATTCTTTGGGTTATGCAGAACGTGTCATTGCTACAAATTGCTGTTTTGCTGTTGTTTAGTGAATATTTTGTAATCTAACCCCTTCTTGCAACAATGCGTAAGATGAAATGCTAAGGAAACTTACTCAGCTCACATTAATATAATTTATCACCGTGCAACATTTTTTATATCGCTCAACTTTTCTCCATTTATCACTATCATTTGTAAATTATGCCATACTTTTCATCCACCAAAAAAGTACACTGAGAAAATAAAATTGCAAAAAGGCAGTGTTGATGAGGGGAGGTTATGATAAAATGAATTATACAGTAGTAAAACAATTGAAAAAATTCTCTACTGCCGAGGCAAATACATGCGAATTAGATCCACAGATCCACAGTAGTAGGAGAATCTGGATGCCTTCTAGTTCATACACACAAAAAAATAAACTATAAACTTCTTTTATGAAAAACGTTGGGATTTTGTTTACGATAAAAATGCAAGAATTTTTAACAAATACATAGGATGGATGCTTCTGTATGGCGCAAAATTTTATCACACAATTTATGCGCTGTAGAAATTTTGTTCACTCCAGCCTAGCGCCGTTTGGTTTTAGTTGTAGTATTGTAAATACGAGCATTTTAACTGCAAACTTCCCAATACCCAAAAAATCAAAAAAAAAAAAAAAAAATGCGGTATATGTGCGTTACATATATATTGTCACTTTCTGTGTCCAGTAGACTTTTATTATGTACATCAAATACGAATCAAAATTTGGCGAATTCACGACTAATATTTAACGGTGGAGGGAAACGTTGCGCTATGTAAGACAACTTCTTAAAGAAATGTGAACCTAAAATGGAAATGACTGTCAGTGCAGGACACATACAGAAGATGTTCTATAGTCTCTTCTTCGTCAACGTCCTCACAGCTGTTCTAGTTCCTCTGGAATGTATAAGGTAGTTCCTAGCCTCGCAAGCTCAACTGCTCTGCAATTCCCTGGGATATCTCTGTTACTCGGCACTGAGAACAGGTGAAACGTGAATTTTGAACTGTTCAGTTATCTCGTTAAAAGACATTCAATAGACGAGGGCGGTTCTTGAATTCAGGAATATGTTCCCCAGAGATTTAAAGGCTGCATGGGTGTGTGAGAGGATATTTATGAAAGACGTCGTTTCAGCACTTCTTAACCATCCCGCAACTTCTTTAATTGCAAGTATCTCCTCTCGATACACAGTACAGTGGTCGGGTAATCTTCTCGATAGGACCAGTCCTAGTTCTTCGTTGTACGACTCAAGCTCACCTGGTGGATTAGTTTGGAACCATCCGTAAAGAAGTCTATGTAACTTCTATTACCAGGGATGTTGTAGTTCCCATCGGTTCTATCAGGAATAGTGCTACAATACTTTTTATCAGAAAGCAGTGCAGGCGATATGTAATTAGCACTGCCTGGAACATCGGGCATTGTAACAAAGATAACACAGTATCAATAGCCGCCGCATGAGCGAAGAGAATGCTCCTTTAGTCTTACAGCAGTGGTCGCAGCAATTTGCCACAATATCCAGAGGCATTACGTGTAGCACTACATTCAGTGTAACAGATGGTGTCGTCGTCAGTGCGGCTGTAATGTACAAACAAGCCATCCTTTGGATCCGGCTGAGTATTAAACAGTACTTTTGAAGCGCCGTCCACCAAACCAAAACACCATATAGCATTATAATTCTATACGCCCAGTGTATGATAAGCGGTTTAAACCCCCCAAACTTGTCAATTACTCTCTGCAGGTGTATAGGGCAAGAATTGACTTTTTTGGCCTTTCCAAAATGATTGAGTTGAAGTTCAATATCCTGTTCCCTCATGATTGACGAATTTCAATCCCTCATGATTGAATGACAGCATTGACCTTGACAGCGAGAGGGCTGTTTCAGCGGGCCTGCCCTTACTATGTGCATGCTGTTGCTGAGATAGGCATTCTCCAGGGATCTTTACCTTAAGATATGTTTTTATCAACCTCTCCAGACCCAACAAAGTAAAGGGTGATTTTTATGAGTTATAGGAAAGTTAAAAAAAAAATACACATTAATCTTAGAAAAATGCATGAAATCTTTATTTGAATCGACAGTACGGTCCATATGTTTAATTTGATTTAATCATATTTAATGTTTGAAGATTATTTCAGGCAAATGTTGACCGTGACTACGCCTCAAATAGTCCATCCGCTTATTCCAATTTTCGCATACTCTTTTCAGCATTTCGGTATCTCACGAAGAAATGAAGCGGGCTTGTCTGTATAGACATGAAATTAACCATAACCTCACAAAAAATAGTCTAAAGGTCGCCGATCTTGGCGACGAATTGACCGGTCCCATACGTGAAATAAAATGTTCACCGAACTCGCCTCTCAATAAATCCATTGTTACGCGTGTTGCGTGGCATGTGGCACCGTCTTGTTGAAATCACATGTTAGCAAGTCAAGCTCGTGCATTTTGGGCAAAAAAAAAATTGGATATCATCTCACTATAGCGTTTACCATTCACAGTTACGTTACGATTCGCATCATCTTTGAAGAAGTACGGTCCAATGATGCCACCAGCCCATAAACCGCACTAAACTCTGAATGCATTGGTATTCAAATTACCCTTTATATATAGCTGCCATATTAACCTATATCGGATCTTGACTTCTAAATCCTCTAGAGGGCGCAGTTCTTTTCCAATTTGGCTGAAATTTTGCGCAAGGTGTTCTGCTTTGACTTCCAATGGTCAAAAGCTGCCACATAATCCGATCTCGGATCTTGACTTCTTGAGCATCTAGAGGGCGCAATTCTTATTCTACTTGGCTGAAATATTGCATGAAGTCCTTTGCGTTGACATCCAATAACTGTGCCAAGTATTGTCTTAATCGGTTAATAACCTAATATAGCAGCCAAAAACCCCGATTTCAAAACCTGACTTCCTTAGTCTCCAGAGGGCGCTTTACCAAATTAGTTCGTAACCTGATATAGCTGTCATATAAACCGATCTTCAGATTTTACTTCTTCAGCCTCTAGATGGCGTAATTCTTATCCGACTTGGCTGAACTTTTGTATAAAGTTCTTTGTTTTGACTTCCAATAACTGTGCCAAGAATGGTATAATTCGGTTTATTACCCGATATAGCTGCCATATAAACCGATCTCGGATCTTGACCTCTTGAACCTCTAGAGGCCGTCATTCTTATCCAAGTTAGCTGAAATTTTGCACAAGGTGTTTTGTTTTGAATTCCAATAACTGTTTAAAGTATGGTCTGAATCGGTTCGCAAGCTGATATAGCTGCTATATAAACCGATCTCGGATCTTGACTTCTTGAGCCTTTGGAGAGTGTAATATTTGTACGATTTGGCACGAAATTGGCTCTAATTTTTCTCGTAAAGTTTTGCTATAGCTTTCAGCAGCCTTGTTTATACTTCACATGGTTTATACTAAATTGGTTTATAACCTGATAAACCACCCATATGAACTGTTCGCCCTATTTGACTTCTTTAGCCTCTTGAGGGCATTATTATTTTATTGGGCCTGTAGAGGGCGTAATTAATTTATACGTTTTTTATTATACCCTACACCACGACTGTAGTACAGGGTATTATTATTTAGTGCATTTATTTGTAACACCCAGAAGGAAGAGAGATATACCCATTGATAAGTTTACCGATCGACTCAGAATGACTTTCTGATCCATGTCCTCCTGTCTGTTTGTCCCTTTGTCCGTGTTAATTTGTGTACAAACTAGAGGTCGCAATTTTCATCCGATCATCTTCAAATTTGGTATAGGCATGTTTTTCGGCCTAGAGACGAAGCCTATTGAAATTGGAAAAAAATCGCTTCAGATTTAGATATAGCTTCCATATATATGTTCATCCGATTTGCGGTAATAATGCAATAAAATGGTCATTTGTTAACCGATTCTCTCCAAATTTGGCAGGAGGGATTTTCTTATGGCTCTTAATATTACTGGTGAATTTCATAGAAATCGGTTCAGATTTATATATCTCCCTTATATGTATATCGCCCGATTTCCACTTCTAGAGCCACTGCAAGCACATTTATTGAACGCTTTTCTCGTCGACCACCACAATTTCTTAGAAGTTTGCTCGAAATCGGTTCAGATTTAGATATATCTCCCATATATATGTTCGTCCGATTTTGCGAAATATTGCAATAAAGTGCTCATTTCTTAACCAATTCTCTTAAAGTATGGCTGGAAGTACTTTTTTATGACTCTTAATATTACTGGCGAATTTCATAGAAATCGGTTTATATTTAGATATAGCTGTCATATATGTATATAGCCCGATTCACACTTCTAGAGCTACTGCAAGCTCATTTATTGACCAATCTTGCCAAAATTTTGCACAACGCTTTTCTCGACGAGCATCACAATATCTAAGAAGTTTTTTCTAGAAATCGGTTCAGTATTAGATATAGCTCCCATATATATGTTCGTCCGATTTTGAGAAATATTGCAATAAAGTGTTCATAGATGAACCGATTTCCTCGAAATTTGGCAGGAAGTACTTTCCTATGGCTCTTAATATTACTGGCGAATTTCATAGAAATCGGTTTAGATTTAGATATAGCTTTCATATATATATGTCGCCCGATTTTCAATTCTAAAGCTACTGCAAGTGCATTTATTGACCAGTCCTACCAAAATTTTGCACAACGCTTTTTTCGAAGACAACCACAATATTTAAGAAGTTTGCTCCAAATCGGTTCAGTTTTAGACATAGCTCTCCTATATATGTTCGTCCGATTTTGAGAAATATTGCAACAAAATGCTCATTTGTTAGCCAATTCTCTCGAAATTTGCCTGGAAGTATTTTCTTATGACTCTTAAAATTGCTGGTGTTTTATGAAAATCGGTTTAGATTTAGATATAGCTGCCATATATGTATATCGCCCGATCTTAATTTTTAGAGCCACTGTAAGCGAATTTATTGACCAATCTTACCAAAATTTTTTTCAACGCTTTCTTCGATGCATACCACAAGTTGAGCAAAATCGATTCAGATTTAGATGTAGCTTTCATATATAAGTTCGTCAGATTTTGGGTAATTTGCAATAATGTTGTCATTTGCAAACCGTAGATATTACAGTTCGAACATATTTGCTTTGCTCGAAATTTGATACGAGTTATTTAATAACCCATCTGAGGTCCACCAAAATTGGTTCAGTATTGGATATAGCTCCCACTTTGTACTTATAGGGTAGGTGTAGGGTATTAAAAAATCGGCACCGTCCGACTTTTGCCTTCCCTTACAGCCACCGCCCGTCTTTTGCCTTTCCATCTGTAGAAGGTGTCAAATCCAAATCACGGTGGAGGGTATATAAGCTTCGGCCTGGTCAAACTTAATCCACTTTCACATTTTTTTTTTCATAATATAATCAACATTATTTTTCTTGTAGTTGGTTTCTGTTGTTGTTATCATAAAATTTCTCTCTGTTTTTATTTTTTTAACTCAACCCTCTGGCAAAGTCTTTGTCATATAATTTGCAACACTTGTCTCAGTGTCACTTTCATTATCATAATCCTCATCGTCATTGCCATCTTCTTTGCCCTCATACACCATTAACCAAACTCTTTGTAAACCTTAACTTTCCCTCCTCTTCAAGAGGTTTGTATAATTTCTGTTTTTTAATTTGTATCATTCATCTTTTTGTTATCTATACCCTTTATATTTACACACTTTGTTGGTGTTGTTTTTTTTTTAGGCAAAAATTTTTTTTTTTTATTTTCTTTGCCCCCAGACCGTTTAATGGGAATTTTCATTAAACTTATTTTTGTTTACGTATAATTTGTTATTTTTATTTTAATTAATTATATGCATCTATTGATATCCTTATCAGCATTTGTTTTAACATGTTAATTTAAGTATCTGTGTATTTGTATCTGTGTCTGCATTGCATTGGATGGAGTATTTACGAGTATTTGCCATAAGCTTAATTGCAATTTGTTTTTGAATTTATTTGTTGTTGCTGGCGCATAATTTCATTTGTTTTATTATTTCAGGCTTTACGCATAAAATGCATTAATTTATTATCATACACCGAGATTAACTCATTATATTTAATTGCAGCAAAAAAAAAAATAGCTGTATTAGGAAAACTACAATCACAATTAATTATTTCATTGATTATTTAATATTAAAACACACAAAGATATAAAAGTTAAAACTGGGTTATATCTGGATTAAATTTCATGTAGTGGCATTTTTAAATCTATGTATAGGGTGGTACATGAAAAAGTTGTCCAACCACTAGTTAATCTAATCAATGACCATATTCTGAGACCTTTCGCAGAACCCCCGTAACACATCAGACCCATCTCTAAAACTTACTAAACGGAACATTTCTAACAATTTCTATAGAATGGCCCACAAGATGTTGTGTAAGCACTGTATGGCCCTGGTTGACCCGGTAGCTGAGTTGGTAGAGTGCCAAAGACCTAGTATGTCGCTAGTGTGGAATCACAATAGTCTTAAATAGTCTTTAAAGGACAAAATCTTACCCAGAACCCTTTAAAGTTGTGTTGAATATTGTTCAGATAGGTTTATGTTTGCATAGACCCAGCATTCTAAGAGATATACTTCAGGACGCTCTACGTGCAACAGCAAAGTGGGCTACCGAAAGTGGTCTGAGTATAAATCCGTGCAAGACAGAAGTAGTTCTTATCAGCAGGAGATTCAAGTTGTCAACAGGTAAACCTCTCTCCTTGGGATGAGAGAATGTTCCATTTATAGAAAGTGCAAAATACCTGGGTGTTTTGCTGGACAGGAAATTGAACTTCAAATCCAACATTTTGGAAAGAGCAAGAAAGGCCGCTCTTGCCCTATACACCTGCAAGAGATCCAAGGGCAGAAGTTGGGGATAAGACCGCCTGTCGTGCACTGGGTATATACTGCAGTTGTCAGACCTATAATGCTATATGGTGTTGTGGTCTGGTGGACGGCGCTTCAAAAATCCACCTACTGCTCAATACTTAACCGGATCCAGAGAATGGCTTGTTTGTGCATCACAGCCGCACTGAGGACGACACCATCTGACGACACCATGCACTGAATTTAATGCTACATCTTATGCCTCTGGACATTGTGGCTACCCAAATTGCAGCGACCACTGCCGTGAGGTTAAGGGAGCTTTCTCATTGGTCATGGGGCGGCTACAGACGCTGTGTTATCCTTGATACAATATCCGATGTTCCAGGCAATGTAGATTAAACCCTACCTGAGCCACTTTTTGATAAAAATTACTGTGCCACTATTCCTGACGAACCGATGGGAACTTTGATATCCCTGGTAACAGAAGTTACATAGTCATCTATGCGGATGGTTCCAAAATAAACGACCAGTTGGGCATTGTACTCTAAGCATCTGGAACTGGTCATATCGCAAAGGTTACCCCACCACTGCAGTGTGTATCAAGCAGAGATCCTTGCAATTAAGGAGATGGTGGAATGGCTAAGATATAATGGCATTATGACGATTGACATAAATATCTTCTCAGACAGCCATTAAATCCCTGGAGAATGTATTTCTGAACACAAAAATCGCCCTAGACTGTCGTAGATCTCTCAACGAGATGGCTGAATAGTTCAAAAGTCACATGTTCTGGGTGCTGGGCCACAGAGATATCCCAGGGAACTGTAAAGGGGACGAGCTTGAGAGACAAGAAACTACCCTACACATTGCAGGGATACTGGAATCTGTGGGTATGCCTCTGGCGACATGTAAGCTAAGTTTTCAGGACCAGGCCCGAAGGACAACGAATGATAGATGGTCACAAAGGGGGGGCTGTGAGCACTCCAAAACTATGTGGCCTAATCTAGACTTGAAGAGGTCTACTGCTTTGCTGTCATTGGCTAGAACAAACGTCTCAGTCATTGTGTTACAGTTTACTGTCTAATCGGAAAACATGCTGACAGACTGAAGGTTGCCAGCAACGACTTTTGCAAAAGCTGTCAGCACATCGAAGAAGAAAAGACCATAGAAAACCTTCTGTGTATGTGTCCCGCACTAGTAGTTCTCATTTCTTTGAGGAACTGTCTGATTTAGCGGATGTGAAGATTCGCAAGTTATTGGGCTTTTTAAAGCGATCTGGATGGTTCAATGGTAGGAACTATAAGGCATCTTCCTTCTTCGATTCCTGTGGTATCACAATGGACGAAAATGTCTAAGTGAGTCTGATGGCAAACTGCCACTTAAACCTAACCTAACCATGTTGGGATATATCTGCCATAGGTTAGGTTGAAAAGAGGGTGCAGTTATTAATCTGCCCCATCTGCACTGTAGAAATACACCTAAGCCAGTAATCCGCTTGTTGTGCGCTCTAAAAACTAAAAATTAACCTCGAAACAGAAAATTTTAAGTTAGAAATTCCGGGCTACTTACATATTCTTTAATTATTTTCCATACCACTCCCCTAAGTTGGTTCATGTGTGGTATCGTGTCCCCATCTTAGTACCGGTGTCTGTTAGCCGCGAATGCCTAGCAATGACATAAGAAATGCTCCACCATCTCATCATCTTCCTCACATGCCATCACTTGCCGCCCCGATTTTGCATAAGTGAGCTCCTAGTGCTATGTGTCCCGTTATGATACCAAAAGCTATACTCACTTTCTTCTAACTTACATTCAGCCTCGTCCTCTCAGGATCCGGATCACCTCATAGGATTTTCGCCGTCCTACCGACTGTTTCGCTGTTCCACAGTTTTACATTGTTTCCCACGCCCTTGAATCGGATTACGTCGACCCGAAAGGCTTCGGGTTAAACAAGTTTATCGACGGCAGCTATTTGGCCTACACTGCTTAATCGTCTGCCCTTTCATTCCCCCTTACTCCGTTATGGCCCGTCATCCAAACGATGCAGATTGTGCCATCCTCCAATAAGGCGTTAATCTCTTTCTTACACTGCAAATCTGTTCGTGATCTTACCGTCCTGGTTGTTATTGCCCTTATGGCAATTTTACTGTCCGTAAAGATGTTCACACTCGACGTCTTCGCGTTAGCTCCACACCACTTCACGCATTCCATGACCGCCCGGATCTCCGCCTGCAGGACAGCCTAAAACAGATCTCAGTCCCTGGGTTCCCAATGTAGACTCCCAGGTCCACTCTTTCCCCTAGCTTTGTTCCATCCGTGTAACATGATCTCCAGACGTCAGTCCAAGACTGTGCCACTGGCAGCAGTGCCTAGCACTTGACCTCAAGTGTCGTCGCAGGTATTCTATCGGAAACCTCTTCCATTCCTTCTACGATTCCTATCCATCCTCAATCAATTCTACTATCGCCTTAAGTCTCATAGCCGCAGTGGCTGCCTCACATTTAATCTGCATGTCAATGGGTCAAATATCTAGAATAGTCTCCAGTGCCCTAGTATGTACGCTCCGCATATGCCAAGACAACATTTTCTCTGAACTTGTTGTATGGTCCTAACGTTGCACCTTTTCTCCATAGCGGGCGTAAGTAAGTACTGGTCTAATCACGCTTCTGTAGAGCCGAGGACTATCTTCGTATTCAGACCCGATTTAGAGCCTACGGCCCGTCTACATAGTGCACAACATTTGTGAGCCTTCTCAGTACGCTACTGAATGTGACACTTTCAATTAAGTTTCCTATCCAAGATCACTCCTAAGTTTTGGGTTGCCCAAAAAGTAATTGCGGATTTTTCATATAGTCGGCGTTGACAAATTTTTTCACAGCTTGTGACTCTGTAATTGCATTCTTTCTTCTGTCAGTTATCAGCTGTTACTTTTAGCTTGCTTTAGAAAAAAAGTGTAAAAAAAGTATATTTGATTAAAGTTCATTCTAAGTTTTATTAAAAATGCATTTACTTTCTTTCAAAAAATCCGCAATTACTTTTTGGGCAACCCAATATTTGACCTTGTCAGATAATTAGCCACATAGGTCGCAATTTAATGTCTTGGGTGCTTATAGTCCAAGTGAGTCTAGAATTGAAGCAGATTTTCTTCTGCAATATTCGGTTTTAGGAACATAACTCCCATAGAAGAAATATTTAACATTGATTTTTACTATGAGTTACTGAAGAAATGAAATTTCTCATTACTTCTTTCATTACTGAAGAAATGAAATTTCTCAATTTTATAAATGTCTATAAAATGCCGCCAGCAATTCTAGCATATAACTTAGCATCTTTATTTTCAATAAAGTTTATTCATATTCCAAATTCAATGCATGATTTCCCTAAAAATTTCCACTTAAGAAGGATGTAGGTTATATATATAGACAAAACTTAAGTCATTTCTTTTAAATTTCCTGCTATGATATACAACATTTTTTTAATGAAAACCTATTGAATTTCCTTTTGTTCCATTGCTATTCAACCAAAAAATATTCCTTGCCCAGTACCCAAAGCATTTTTTAAAGAGCATTTTTAATTATCTTTTCTACAGGTTTTCTATAGTTTCCTGTATTTTTGCTGCAGTTTGATTTCTTTTAATTAAACTGGTATTGAATATTTCATGTTTTTCTATTTCACTTTCCATTAGTTTCGTTTAAGATATTCTATTTGCTTCTTCTGGCTTCTTTTCGATATTAAAAATTTCCAAAGTCTTGTCCAAACATGGAAATTATTTTGAAGAACATTATTGTTTTGCCATCATTAGACTCAACTACAGTTTGATAGCTAACACTCTATGCGAAGAAAAAAAGGATGAAGTGATTTTATGGCATTTAAAAATACAAGTAAAAGCGAGCTAAATTCGGCCGGGCTGAATCTTACATGCCCTCCACCATGGATCGCATTTGTCGAGTTCTGTTCCTGGTATCTCTTTTTAGTCAAACAAAGGATTAAAGAAAATAATTGCTATGCTATTGGAGCCATATCAAGTTTAGGTTCATTTGAATTGAATATTAGGGACCATAGTAGAAGTCATTGTGTAAAATTTCACCCAAATCTAGTAAGAACTGCGCCTTTTAGGGGCTGAAGAAGTAAAATAGGAAGATCGGTTTATAGAGGAGCCCAGTTGACTCCCTTGGCACAGTTGTTGAAAGTCATAACGGATTACTATTTGCAAAATTTCAGCCAAATTTGATGAAAATTGAGGCTTCCAGGGGCTCAAGAAGTCAAATCGGAAGATCGGTTTATATGAGAGCTATATCAGCTTATGGACGGATTTGGCCCGTACTAGGCACAGTTGTTGGAAGTCGTAACAGAACACTACATGCAAAAATTCAGCCAAAGAGGACAAAATTTGCGGGATTTCAGCCAAATCGGATGAAAATTGAGGCTTCCAGGGGCTCAAGAAGTCAAATCGTATGAAAATTGTGGCTTCCAGGGGCTCAAGAAGTCAAATCGGGAAATCGATTTGTATGGGAGCTATATCAGGTTCTTCACCGATTTGGACCCTATTTGGCACAGTTATTGAGAGTTATAACAGAATACTATATGCAAAATCGCAGCCCAATCGGATAAAAACCGCGGCTTGTTAGGGCTCAAGAAGTCAAATCGGAAGATCCATTTATATGGGAGCTGTATCATGTTCTTGACCGATAAGGACCGTACTTGGCATAGTTGTTGGAAGTCATAACGGATTACTATTTGCCATATTTCAGCCAAATCGGACAAGAACTGCCGCTTCCAGGGGGAACTATATCAGTATCTTGACCGATGTGAACCGCACTTGGCACAGTTGTTGAAAGCCAAAACAGAACTCCATGTGTAAATTCCAGCCAAATTGGATGAAAATTGAGGCTTCCAGGGGCTCAAGGACTTAAATCGGGAGATCGGTTTATAAGGGAACTATATCAGGTTATAGACCGATTCGGACCGTATTTGGCACAGTTGTTGGAAGTCATAGCGGATTACTATTTGCATAATATCAGCCAAATCGGATGCAAATTGAGGCTTTCAGGGGCTCAAGAAGTAAAATCGGCCGATCATTTTATATGGGAGCTACAACAGGTTATAGACCGCTTTGGACCGTACTTGGCACAGTGGTTATATCAGAAAAATCGGATGAAAATTGCGGCTTCCAGGGGCCCAATAAGTCAAATCGGGAGATCGGTTTATATGGGAGCTATATCAGGTTATAGACCGATTCGGACCGTACTAGGCACAGTTGTTAAAAGTCATATCAGAATACTATGTTTTCAATTTCAGCCAAATCGGACAAAATTTTCGGCTTTTAAGGCCCCAATAAGTCAAATCAGGAGATCGGTTTATATGGGAGCTATAATCAAATCTGACGCAATATGGCCCATTTGCAATCCCCAACGACCTACATTAATATTAAGCATCTGTGCAAAATTACAAGCGGTTAGCTTTATGCGTTCGACCTCTATCATGATTTCGACAGGCTGAAGGACGGAAATGGCAGGATCGACTCAGGATATCGAGACGATCACGAATATACAATATTTACTTTATTGTGTCCTAGATCAATATTTCGATGTGTTACAAACTGAATGTCTTGATTAGTATATGCCCATCCTATGTTGGTGGGTATAAAAATTAGGTCTTTTATCATTGAGCTTAAACTTGAATCAGACTTAACTCATTGATATGTGAGAAGTTTGCCCCTGTTCCTTAATGGAATGTTCCCGGGGAAATTTGCATAATTCTTGTAAACATTTTTCTGACCATAGAAACTCTTTTTAACCATCACCAATCAATAATACGTACTTTGGCCTATTTTCCCAAAAAAAATCGTATATTATCCCTCGATAACACTTTATTGCATTTTTTTTTCTTCGTAACATATTTAAATTTCCTGTTTGAGACACTTTTAAACTGTTCTTCGCATATTGCATATTTGAGCTTTTGTTGATACATGCAATGGCATTGCACCATCATGTCATGTCACATTCCCTTTAACAGACAACATAACACCAAAAAGAAAAAAATGCAAAAAAAAACGTCCCTGTCAAGGAGTCACAGGAAACTGTAAACAATTGTGTTCTGGAGAATATTTTTGTAATAAACTTGGTATCAGTTGGTGTATATTGTGGCAATGGTATGCCTTCCAAATATTGAATGCTGCATATTCCATAAAAAACCTGACATTCTTTAACACATACATCATGAAGTTTTTTTCTGCTCTTTTTCTGCATATATATATCATATACAACTATGCTATAAAGCCAAATTTCCATGTAATTTACTTTCTATGAAAAGCGAGAGAATAAAAAAGGATATTGCATTTAAACTGAGCCGGATGGTATCGAGTAAAGTGAAGAAAAAAGGAAAATATCTGTTAAATGTCATAAGTGGATGAAATTTTCGTTGTAAACGTTGTCATCGTATATGGAATATATGTTAATAGTAGTTGATATCAACCAAAAGCCGGAAACTGAGAAATATTTTCAAATTGAGTGTATATGATTTTTCCCCCCAAACAAAGCAAATTTCAATAAAATGAAATCGAGACTGCTATCTCAATTAAATATCAACAAAAAGACAAGTTTGGGAAAAATGTCCTACCAAACTCCATTTTGAGAGGAAGTTTCCATGATATCCTTGAACTAAAAACTTGAATCGGAAGGTACTCTTTGAGAGAGAAGTGAGAAGTTTGACCCTGGATTCCTTAATGGAATATATTGGGTTGCCCAAAAAGTAATTGCGGATTTTTTAAAAGAAAGTAAATGCATTTTTAATAAAACTTAGAATGAACTTTAATCAAATATATTGGGTTGCCCAAAAAGTAATTGCGGATTTTTCATATAATCGGCGTTGACAAATTTTTTCACAGCTTGTGACTCTGTAATTGCATTCTTTCTTCTGTCAGTTATCAGCTGTTACTTTTAGCCTGCTTTAGAAAAAAGGTGTAAAAAAAGTATATTTGATTAAAGTTCATTCTAAGTTTTATTAAAAATGCATTTACTTTCTTTTAAAAAATTCGCAATTACTTTTTGGGCAACCCAATACTTTTTTTACACTTTTTTTCTAAAGCAAGCTAAAAGTAACAGCTGATAACTGACAGAAGAAAGAATGCAATTACACAGTCACAAGCAGTGAACAAATTTGTCAACGCCGTATTCTTTAACTCAAAACTGGTGTCATTCGTTTCAGTTATGGCGGTGCCGAGGTAGATAAAGTTACTGACTATCTCAAAGGTGTGGTTCCCAACTTTCTCCATTTTCTTTATCTGCTCGGTTGTACAAGGCGTTTTGGGAGTTAAAGCCATCCATTTCGTCTTATCTCTATTTACTGCCAGACTCATTTCCACAGACAATGCAAATTTTGCCGATGAACTGTCCACTAAGGAACAGGGGCAAACTTCTCACATATGAATGAGTGCAGTTCGATGCAAGTTTAAGCTCAATGATAAGGGGCCGGACTCGGCCATAAAAATGAGGCCCGCAGTACGACTCCTCTTTGGAGAGAAGTTTTACATGGCATAGTACCTCACAAATGTTGCCAGCATTTGGAGGGGAAAAACCACCGCTGAAAATTTTTTCTGATGGTCTCACCAGGATTCGAACCCAGTCGTTCAGCGTCATTGGCGGACACGTTAACCTCTGCGCTAAGATGGCCTTCCACTGACTCTCTTTTAATTCTTTCAAAGGCTGCAGTTACTACTTCCGGGGACCGACCTATAATGTCGATGCCGTCTGCATAGGCGAGCAGCATGTGTTCTCTTGTGATTAGTGTGCCATATCTATTCACATCTGCATCTCGTATAATCTTCTCCAGCAGGATATTAAAGAGATCAAACGATAGGCTGTCTCCTTGTCTGAAACCTAGTTTGGTATTGAATGGTTCCGAGAGATTCGAAGAGCAAGTGTCATCTTGCAGAGTCTTTTTAATTTTGCAGGGATATTAATCTCAGACATGGCTTGAAATACCTTTAAACTTAAAGGGATATCGAAAGCGGCTTTTTAGTCAACAAATAGATGGTGAATCTTCATTTATCCTTCTTGGGTCTTCTTTTCAGGATTTGTCACAATGTGAATATCTGGTCCAGGGTAGATTTACCAGGTCTAAGGCCGCATTGATAGGGCCCAATTATCTCATTGATTTTAGGTTTTAATCTTTCACACAGTACGCTCGAGAGTATCTTGTATGCGATGGGGAGGAGACTTATTCCTCTGTAGTTGGCATATTCCTTCTTGTCTCCTTTCTTGTGTATGGGCCATCGTATGCTGAGGTTCCAATCATTGGGTATGCGTTCTTCTAGCCAGATTGCGCAGATAAGGTGATGCATACGCCTTATCAGCGTGTCGCCTCCTGTCTTAAATAGTTCAGTGGGTAACCCATCGTCTCCAGCTGCCTTGTTGTTATTTAGTTGGGTATCCGGGGCATAGTATGCTGAGGTTCCAATCATCGGGTATGCTTTCTTCTAGTCAGATTGCGCAGATAAGCTGATGCATATGCCTTAACAGTGTGTCGCCTCAGGGCTTAAATAGTGCAAAGGGTAACCCATCGGTTCCTGCTGCCTTGTTGTTCTTTAGTCGGGTCACTGCTACTTGGACCTCATTCTGACTAGGGGGTAAACATTATATACCATCACTGATTGGTTCTGCTGTATCCTCTTCGCCGCCAACGTCGGACACTAGCAGTTGAGTAAAATGTTCTTTCCATATCCTCAGCATGCTGTCTATATCAGTTACCAGATTTCTTTCTTTTTCTCTGCAAGAGGATGCGCCTGCACCAAAGCCATCGGTTTGATGTTTAATTCTTTGGTAGAATTCCCGGACTTTATTGTGACTCCTGTACATTACACTTCGCTCACACTCACGCCTTTCCTTTTTATTTCTGTGGATTAGACGTTTTTCCTCTCTCCTTTTCACCCGATACCTCTCCTTCATCTGGCGCGTTGCTACTGATTGCAGGGTTGCTCTATATGCTGCATTCTTGGCTTCAGTAGCATCTTGACACTCTTGGTCGTACCATGGGTTTTTTGAGGGGAGGCTTCCAGTACCCAAGTACGGATTTCACGGCATTTTCCATGGAGTGGGCAATAGTTTGACAAGCACGATTATATCATCGGAACAAGGAGTGCTTTCACCAAGCTGTTGGGTCAGTGGAGTAGAGTATGCCGCTGCCATCTGTTGTGTTTGCAGCTTTTCAATGTCGAGCTTCCGAGCAGTGTCAGATCGTACTTTCCTCGCCATGCTTAAAATATCTCTTATTGATCTTAATTAGGGTAAATATTTATCAAAATTAATTTAAGCTTCTCAATTATCTGCATTATTATTCGCTTTGATAATTCCATATTGAAATTGTGTAGCCAAATATATTCTTTGCATAGATAATAACATTTCACATCCAATGGACCATATAATCATCTCATATTGATGATTATAGCCTTGATTTAAGTTGGAAAATACATGCATCATAGTTGTTATTGCAATTTCCCTTATTTCATATGCCGGAAATGTTCATTGCTTTGTGCAACTCTTCGACATATTTTGGAAGGTTACAAGCCAAAATTTTATGGTTCAACTAACAAACATAATTGTGCATTACGACTTGTAAATGTTTTGCTAACAACTTACAACAACATTATACATATATAAATATGTGAGTTAGTGCAATTTTATTAAAATATGAATTTTTTGTACATTAGAGTGTGCCGAAAGATGAAAAATTTACTAAATTACAAAAAATTATCCAAGCCGCTTGAAATTTTGCACAGATATTAAAAATTGATAAGGGTCGTTAGGGATTGCGAATGGGTGATATCGGTTCAGATTTGGATATAGCTCCCATATACACCAATCTCCCGATTTGACTTCTTGAGCCCCTGGAAGCCTCAATTTTTGTTAGATTTGGCTGAAATTTGGCAAATAGTATTCCGTTAAGACTTCCAACAACTGTGCCAAGTACGGTCTAAATCGGTCTATAACCTGATATAGCGCTCATATACACCAATCTCCCGATTTGACATCTTGAGCCCCTGGAAGCCGCAATTTTTGTCCCATTTGGCTGAAATTTGGCAAATAGTAATCCGTTATGACTTCCAACAACTGTGCCAAGTACGGTCTAAATCGATCTATAACCTGATCTCCCGATTTGACTTATTGAGCCCTTGGAAGCGTAAATTTTCATCCGAGTTGGCTGAAATTTTGCACATAGAATTATGTTATGACTTCCAACAACTGTGCCAGGTATGGTCCGAATCGGTCTATAACCTGATATAGCTCTCATAAAAACCCTTCTTCCGATTTGTCTTCTTGAGCCCCTGAAAGCCGCAATTTTTGTTCGATCTGGCTGAAATTTGGCAAATAGTAATCTGTTATGACTTCCAACATATGTGCCAAATGCGGTCCGAATCGGTCTTTATCCTGATATAGCTCCCAAATAAACCGATCTTCCGATTTGTCCTCTTAAGCTTCTGGAAGTCTAAATTTTCATCCGAGTTGGCTGAAATTTTGCACATAGTGTTCCAATAACTATGTCACGCGGGGGGCTAACCGATCAAGAACCTGATATAGCTCCGATTTTAGTTCTTGAGCCCCTCCCTGGAAGCCTTAATTTTCATCCCATTTGTCTGAAATTTTATGCATAGTGTTCTCTTATGACTCTCAACAACTGTGTCAAGTACGGTCCAAATCGGTCATGAACATGATATGGCTCCCATATATAAACCGATTTCCCGATATGACTTCTTGAGCCCTTACAAGCCGCGATTTTTATTCGATTTGGCTAAATTTTGCATTTAGTGTTCTGTTATGAATTTCAACTGTGCCAAGGTCAACAAGGTCCAAATCGGTCTATAACTATTGGGTTGCCCAAAAAGTAATTGCGGATTTTTCATATAGTCGGCGTTGACAAATTTTTTCACAGCTTGTGACTCTGTAATTGCATTCTTTCTTCTGTCAGTTATCAGCTGTTTCTTTTAGCTTGCTTTAGAAAAAAAGTGTAAAAAAAGTATATTTGATTAAAGTTCATTCTAAGTTTTATTAAAAATGCATTTACTTTCTTTTAAAAAAAAATTTTTTAAATTTTTCTTTAAAAAATTACTTTTTGGGCAACCCAATAGATATAGCTCAAATACTTTATCAGAATCCATGGTGGTGGGTTCCCATGATTCAGCCCGGCTGAACTTAGCACACTTTTACTTTTTTTTAATTATATGCTGAACTAGCTGGACCGGGCCCGCTCCGCTACGCCTTCTTTTACGTTATATCAAACAAAATTTTCCTTTGAATATTTATTTTCGACAATTAAAAAGCTTTTAGTGAAATACCATGCTACGAAAATTGTATAACGCTTGACAAACAGTTTAACAATATAAGTGTCCTTATCTAAATCCCTACCGCTAATATCATCCGATAAAAAGTAGCAGAAATAATCACTTATTTCCAGTTTTTTTTTTCGTTTGGCCCACTGTGCGTCATCAGAATATTTTGTAGAGCACATTTCTCATCTCAAAACAAATAACCACTTCCCTTTTATTAAAATTCAAATCTTCAAAAAAAAAATCTGTAAACATTATATGCTGATAAATTTGTCTATAACAGTTGAGTTCAAGCGAAACCTTCTACCACAGTAAAAAAAAATTACCATATATTGCTGTTAGTAACTTTTCGGTCTATCCTAATGAACTTAACGCATTAACCCTGATGCTATCATAAAAAGGAAATCACTTCTATAAGCCAAGCATTTATGTCTACTTATTATAAACACACTCCCAACGGGGATTATATCATGTCGTGTAAAACAATGCAACAACAAGAGTAGTCGACATGCATTTACTACACAGAGATACGCAACAGAACACCACCCATATGCAGCAGTCAGCTAAAGCAGCTGGCTGCAGAAAATACATGCTAACATTATATGGTTCATATTATATAGTTTATGTACGTACTTTCGCTATGTTATGTTGCACTCAAGCTCATGGGTAGTCATTACACATCTTCAAAAGCCACCATCATCATTATCATCATGCTCAAATTAGTTGCAAGATCATGGCAATCAACATTGGCATCATTATCTTACTGACACACAAGGACATGCATTCATTTTCATAAGTTATATTATTTTTAAGAGTGCGGGTGTATGTGTTTGTGTTTGTATATATACATAAAAATATTACTGTGTGTTTAAATGTATGTGTTTTGTGGTGAAACTATTTGTATATACGCTTACTTTATGCATAGCTCCCTTAAGACTTAAGGCAAAGAGCTTATACGGCTGAAGTTACTAATGAGGGGTTATGAAAATTGCATGAGCTTGGAAGGGAGATGCCTTAAACCAAATGAAACTAATAGAAGTTCTATCGCCAAAACCTTTAATGCTGGACTATTCCCCCTAACTCCTTTTTAATTTATCTCTATTGACCATCTCTAAAGTTACGGTTTTCTCATTTGACTATTTCCATATGTATTATGATAATTTTGTCTCCACACAACACACGCACACACACATGTAGGGCAATGTAGTGTTTGTATGAAGTGGAAAAACTTTGTTTGGAATTTAATTAGAAAATTGTCTAGACCAATTAGCAATTCTAATTTAAAAGGTTTATTTTAGATGCTCATTTTGATAAGGGACTTATTTAAGGTTATATGTAGAAACATAGCCTACATTTAGGCGCATGGCTATTGACAATTATTGCATAGTTTAGGGGGCGTTCAAAAGTAAATTGACCTCTGTTGCTACTTGAATTATACAGTGTAAGGCAAAAATAATAACAAGAAAAACCAGCAGCTTATAGAAGAGGAGGGGAAGCAAGAAGACATTTGCCAAGAAAAACCAGCAGCTTATAGAATAGGAGGGGAAGCAAAAAGACATTTGCCTTTAAGTCTGAAAGCTAACATCGAAATTTGTAGACAATTTCATCATTTTGCAACACGTCTCCGAACACATCAATCTTCAAAGTTGCATCTACACTACAAAAATCCTTAAAGATGCAAACAGTTTCTAGGATTAAACTCTTTTTTTTTCTCTAACTAATTTTATCAAAATGCTTCGGAGGTGACGGATCCTACCCTTTCTACAATTTTCAAAATTCGAGTTATCAGAAATGGATGCAAATTCATATTTTGCCCATGAACATTCCACTAAGGAACGGAGGCAAACTTCTCACATATCAATGAGTGCAGTCCGATTCAAGTTTAAGCTCTATAATGAGGGGCCTCTTTTTTATAGCCGAGTCCGAACGGCGTGCCGCAGTGCGACACCTCTTCGGAGAGAAGTTTTACATGGCATAGTACTTCAGGAATGTTGCCAGCATTAGGAGGGGAAAACCACCGTAGCGCAGAGGTTAGCAAGTCTGCATATGACGCTGAACGCCAGGGCTCGAATCCCGGAGAGACCATCAGAAAAACTTTTCAGCGTTGGTTTTCTCCTCCTAATCAGAAATGGATGCTCTGATTAAAAACCTCCCGATCAGACATGTAGACTGAATCCAAAAGTATGGATGTCAAATGAAAGATGTTTGCGAATAGAGTGTGATTCCGAAATATAACTTTGCCGCCAAGTTACAGGGACCACTACATAACCCAAGAATCCTCCTCAAACATAAATATAGGCCGATCAAACAATGAGGAACTCAAATAAAAGATATTTGAAAAAAGAGTTAGAATCTGATTTTCATATAAGAAATCGAGGACTACACCCACTAACATCCCGATGAACCCCAAAAGAAACATGTAGATCCTAAATGAAAGATATGTAGGAATAGAGAACGTACAAAGAAAAAATAAAAATTGGTTTTGATTACGAAATTAATTGATCCAATTAATTTGTTTTATTTAAAACTGCTACAATCACGTAAACGATAAAATTGCAAATTTAATTAAAGAAATCATTGACAATTTTGAAATTTTCAATGAATTTTTTTTATTAAACCAATTAAAAAAATTATTGAAATTTTCGAAATTTTCAATTAATTTTTTAATCGACCCAATGAAAAAAATTACTGAAATTTTTTTGAAACTTATATTTGATATCCGGATCGTTGAGTCGTCTGCCATGGGGTTGTTATAAATTTACCGGAATGTGTGACGCATGGACCTTTAAAATTTTCTTTCAGTTATATCCAACACAGAAAAAAAATCTCCCATATTTTGAGCACACTTTTTGTGTCAGTTACCAGATTTTATACCTTGTGCCTGCAGGAGGATGTGTGGAATGCACACTGTGGATATACCTATTATTTGGAATATTTTTCATTTTTATACCCAGCACCATAGGATATACTAATCTAATCATTTCGTTTGTAACACCTCGAAATATTGACCTGAGACCCTATAAAGTAAATTTATTCTTGATCGTCTTGATATTCTTAGTCGACCTGGTCCGTCAGTCCGTTTATCGAAATCACGATAGCGTTCGAACGAATAAAGATATCCGCTGGAAATTTCGCACAAATACTTCTTATCGATATAGGTCGTTGGGGATTGCAAATGGGCCATACCGGTTCAGATTTGGATATAGCCCCCATATAAACTGATCACCAGTTTTGATTTCTTGAGCCCCTCAATGCCTCAATTTTCATCCGATTCGGTTTAAATTTCCAATAAGGATCTAAATTCTGACTTTCAATATCATTGCTGAGTAAGATCCGAATTGGTCAATAAACTGGAATACCCCTCATTGAAACCCATTGCCGAATTTCACTACTTTAGCCTCTAAAAACCTCAATTTTCGTCTAATTTGGCTGAAATTATAACAACAAGACTTCTTCTATGACTTCCAACTTTCTTTCTATCTCCTGAGCATCTCGTTTCCCTTACAATAATGTCTTTCAAAATATTCTTTGCTACAATACAATATATGTGCCTCAATTTTGGATACTGTAGCGTTGTGGTATTCCTGGTCGCACATTGAGTTCTTATAAAGTTCTCAAAAATTTAATCTAGTTCCAAAATGTTTTCATAGAATTCTTTCCACTTAAAATCATTTTTATCCCGTATTGGTGCGTATGAGTATTTTTATTTAAGAGGACCATAGTGCGTATGACTTATAATAACACTCATACGCTATGAAGACCCCAGTGCCTACGTGTTGTAATATAGAATGTCATTGTTTGTGAATAGAGGGGCTGTTTTTCTATGTTTTTCCCACTTCACTTTTTGTAACTTGGCAGTGCCCACGGGTTGTAATAACTTTTATAGAATTGTAGAATGTCATTGTTTGAAAATAGACGGACTTGTTTTCTATGTTTTTATACCCTACACCACCACTGTGGTACAGGGTATTATAGATTTGTGCATTTGTTTGCAACGCTAAGAAGGAGAAGAACTAGACCCATTGATAAGTATACCGATAGACTCAAAATCACTTTTTTTATTCGATTTAGACATGTCCGCCTGTCCCTCTGTGAGTCTATGTATTCTTGTAATCAAAGTGCAGTTCGTATTTGTTGTCCAATCATCACGAAATTTTGCACATATCTCTTACCAAGAACAAACGCTATTGATTTTGATAAAAATCCGTTCAGATTTAGATATAGCTCCCATATAAAGGGTGATTTTTTTGAGGTTAGGATTTTCATGCATTAGTATTTGACAGATCACGTGGGATTTCAGACATGGTGTCAAAGAGAAAGATGCTCAGTATGCTTTGACATTTCATCATGAATAGACTTACTAACGAGCAACGCTTGCAAATCATTGAATTTTATTACCAAAATCAGTGTTCGGTTCGAAATGTGTTCATTCACCGTTCAGCGATGAGGCTCATTTCTGGTTGAATGGCTACGTAAATAAGCAAAATTGCCGCATTTGGAGTGAAGAGCAACCAGAAGCCGTTCAAGAACTGCCCATGCATCCCGAAAAATGCACTGTTTGGTGTGGTTTGTACGCTGGTGGAATCATTGGACCGTATTTTTTCAAAGATGCTGTTGGACGCAACGTTACGGTGAATGAACACATTTCGAACCGAACACTGATTTTGGTAATAAAATTCAATGATTTGCAAGCGTTGCTCGTTAGTAAGTCTATTCATGATGAAATGTCAAAGCATACTGAGCATCTTTCTCTTTGACACCATGTCTGAAATCCCACGTGATCTGTCAAATACTAATGCATGAAAATCCTAACCTCAAAAAAATCACCCTTTATATGTATTGCCCGATGTGCACTTAAATGGCCACAGTAGCTACAATTTTCAACCGATATGCACAAAATTTGGCATGGATTGTTATGTTACTGATCTTAACATATCTGCAAATTTTCATCAAAATCAGTTCAGATTTAGATATAGCTCCCATATATATGTATCGCCCGATTTGCACTTAAATGGCCGCAGTAGCTACAATTTTCAACCGATCTGCACAAAACTTGGCACGGACTGTTTCGTTACTGATTTTAACATATTAGCAAAATTTCATCAAAATCGGTTCAGATTAAGATATAGCTCCCATATTGCACTTAAATGGCCGCAGGGGCTAAAATTTTCAACCGATCTGCACAAAATTTGGCAAGGATTGTTTTGTTACTGATCTGAACATATCTGTTAGATTTCATCGAAATCGGTTCAGATTTAGATATAGCTCCCATCTATATGTATTGCCCGATTTGCACTTAAATGGCCGTAGTAGCTAAAATTTCCAACCGATCTGCACAAAATTTGGCAAGGATTGTTTTGTTACTGATCTGAACATATCTGTTAGATTTCATCAAAATCGGTTCAGATTTAGATATAGCTCTTATATATATGTATCGCCCGATTTGCACTTAAATGGCCGTAGTAGCTAAAATTTCCGACCGATCTGCACAAAATTTGGCAAGGATTGTTTTGTTACTACTCTTAACATATTTGCAAATTTTCATCAAAATCGGTTCAGATTTAGATATAGCTCCCATCTATATGTATTGCCCGATTTGCACTTAAATGGCCGTAGTAGCTAAAATATCCGACCGATCTGCACAAAATTTGGCAAGGATTGTTTTGTTACTACTCTTAACATATTAGCAAATTTTCATCAAAATCGGTTCAGATTTAGATATAGCTCCCATCTATATGTATTGCCCGATTTGCACTTAAATGGCCGCAGGGGCTACAATTTTCAACCGATCTGCACAAAACTTGGCACATACTGTTTCGTTACTGGTTTTAAAATATTTGCAAAATTTCATCCAAATCGGTTCAGATTTAGATATAGCTCCCATATATATGTATTGCCCGATGTGCACTTAAATGGCCGTATTAGCTAAAATATCCGACCGATCTGCATAAAATTTGGCATGGATTGTTTTGTTACTGATCTTAACATATCTGCTAGATTTCATCAAAATCGATTCAGATTTGGATATAGCTCCAATATAGATGTATTGCCCGATTCGCACTTAAATAGCCCTAGTAGCTACAATTTTCAACCGATTTGCACAAAATTCGACATGGATTATTTTGTTACTGATTTTAACATATTTGCAAATGTTCATCGAAATCGGTTCAGATTTAGATATAGCTCCCTTATATATGTATCGCCCGAATTGTACTTAAATGGCCATAGGAGCTAAAATTTCCAACCGATCTGCACAAAATTTGGCAAGGATTGTTTTGTTACTGATCTGAACATATCTGTTAGATTTAATCAAAATCGGTTCAGATTTGGATATAGCTCCAGTATAGATGTATAGCCCGATTTACTCTTATATGGCCGTAGTAACAACAATTTTCAAACATTCTGTTTAATAGTCAGTTCAGATTTAGATATAGGTCTCATATACATATATATTTATATATTGCCCGAAGTTATAATTGTAGGGTATTATATGGTCGGCTCCGCCCGACTTTTGCCTTCCCTTACTGGTTTTCACTTTTTGTAGCTTTGCTATTCTGTGTGTAAAATAGACAGATAAGTGGAACAGGGTTCCTTTTCATTCCCTCTCTCTCTATTTCTCTCTTCTCTACAAACTAATAATAGCCGCAAGTAAAATCCCCAAAAGTGAAGTGGGAAATATCGAGATATATTGGGTTGCCCAAAAAGTAATTGCGGATTTTTCATATAGTCGGCGTTGAAAATTTTTTTCACAGCTTGTGACTCTGTAATTGAATTCTTGCTTCTGTCAGTTATCAGCTGTTTCTTTTAGCTTGCTTTAGAAAAAAAGTGTAAAAAAAGTATATTTGATTAAAGTTCATTCTAAGTTTTATTAAAAATGCATTTACTTTGTTTTAAAAAATCCGCAATTACTTTTTGGGCAACCCAATAGTAATTGTTACCGAATTGCTTAAGAAAATGTATTGCCGTTTACCCACAATGAACATTGAATAAAAGCTTGTCAGTTGTCTAGTAACCTACTCCTTGCATGCTGTATACAATACGCTATCCATTTTCCAATAAATGTGAGAAGATTATTTGTAAATTTCGTTCTTAATTTAGTTGCATGCTTTCAGGATTCATACAAACCTCAATTTACTCTGCATGCAATTTAAAAACTTTAATCACTGCATTTTCAACTTCCTTTTACATTTTTTTCCTTGTACTTTTAATTTTTTGCAATCCATCTCAAACATTTGGAAATTTCTTTTCTAAAAACATTTACCCCAACCGCCTATGAGATGTGTTTTGAGGTAAATGTTTCCGCTTTTGAATGTCCTATATATGCCCCTCCTTCCAGCAGTAATTACTCTACGCTCTCTCTCTCTCTCCCTTTCCTATACAACAAAAACAACAACAATATATATAGGCTAGTACTTTATTGGAATTCACTCTTCTCTCATACAAAAATATATATTATGTTGCATTTTTGTTTTTCTCTTTTTGTTTTTTTTCTTCCATGATTCTTTTTTCTTGCTTTTGCAGAGCCACTTTGCCATTAACCGATACCAAAGATTTACTAAGCACTGAATGCAATTGTAGCCATAATGGTAGTGGTGGCGGTGGAGGCGGCGGCGGAGGGGGTGGTGGTGGAGGAGGTGGTGGTGGTGTTGGCAATAGCAACCATAACATCACCTCATCATCCACAACATCGAATGGCACCTCATCTTCGACGACAGCGGCGTCAACGAATGCCACCAACTCCTCTGCCTCCTCCCCATCTACGTCAGCGGCGGGCGCTTTGATAACATCAGCTTCAGCCACAAATGGCAGTGCTGGGCCTTCATCATTGAGCTATGGTGGTGTTGGCATGGGCGGCGGTTATTCCAATTTAAGGACCACAGCATTGGATGCCATCGATCTCACCGATAATCATTCATCACTCTTTGCCCACTTTGATATGCTGCGGCATGGCTACATCAATTACAACAATCACAGTCGGCCCATATCGATTCCAGCGTCAAATGCCTCGGCCATTGCTGCTGCGGCCACAGCATCATCGAATGGCCAAATGTCCACATCGACCTCAATGTACAGTCATCATCCTATGGATAATTCAAGTTCTGATCTAAGGGGTGGTGGTGGTGGTGGTGGCGGCGGCGGCAGCGGGGGTGGTATTGGTGGTGGGGTTGGCGGTGTAATTGTTGGCGGTGGAGCGGGCGGTGTGTTTGGTGTTGACCTATACCATGATGTTATTGGTGTTATTAATCGAAATAATAGCAGTAACAATGCCAACATCAGCAACAGCAATGTTTCTGGCAGCGGCCACTACCTGCAGCACCAGCATTCGCAACCGCATCCACATCAGCATCAGCATCACAACCATCATCGCCATCACCATCGCCACCATAGCCAAGATATTTACTCACCTTCTTCTACTCCATCATCATTATCATCATCTTCAACCACGTCATTTGTGCACACTAACAATTCTAATTTGGGTAGTAGTAGCGTTAGTAGTCACTCGGGTGGTATTAGTATCGTTGGTGTTGGTGTTAGTGGTAATGGTGGTAATGGTGTGGTTCATCACTCGTCCTCGTCATCATGCGCTGCAAATGCTTTCCTCTCCTCCGCATCATCATCATCAAATTCTTCTACTACTACTACTTCCACAACTACAGCTTGCACTAATACTACTACTAACAATCATAACAATTGTGCCATGTCCAGTTGTGCGTCCATATGTCCGAATTTAACATCTGTCTCTACTACCACCTCCTCCTCCTCCTCAAATTCTTCAACGTTCAATTTGTACAATAGTTATCTACTTCGCAATAATGGTTCCAATTATTTAAACAGCAATACGACCAGTGACGTTGTCGCCTCTACTTCAGCATCTGCATCAGCATCAGCATCATCATCCGCCTCCGCCAATAATGCATTGTCATCATCGCAGCAGCAACAGCAGCAGCAGCATCATCATCATCATCATCACCATTCAGCGGCAACAACGAATGATCCACACCAGATGGGCAACAACAGCAGCAGCAACACGAGCAGCAATAATTTGATGAACTACAACAGCCATCATCACTGTGATTATCATCATGAAAATAATCAGGTCAGTAATGTTTAGTGAAAGAACTTTAAAATAATCGTTTGTCGTTTCCACTCGATAATGTACTGTTATAACATATAACATTGCTGATCTTACAGAATGGTTTAGAGGATTCACCCAGACGACACAGTTCCATGGATCAACTACTGGGTCTGCTTAATGACATGGGCACATCACCACGTACCAGAAGTCTTAGTGATGGTGGTACACAGGAAGATGAGGATGACCGTAAGTATTGAACCTTTTTGATTTTCAAAACAAATATTGAGTGACCACTAGAGCTATTGCCCCTGGGACGGAAGTGAAGTACGTACGAACAAGGGCTCAGTGACAACTGTATCTGGGAGATGCAAAACGCCAGCTGTTATGGTTATCCAACCTAAGGTGATTGAGATACTAAGATGCCGGTACGAGTGTGTAGACGGAAGGAAAGTACTTGCGAACAAACGTCGGTGGTTCCTAAATCTGAGGAATACTGGGCGAAGCGTTAGCTTTTATGGTTACAGAGAAGTGATTCACTCACGGCGTCTTTGAGCTACTGGGATACCGGAACGTGTGTGTAGGTAGAAGGAAATAAGAAGCAATTTAGGAGTCCGTTATATAAGCACGTTGGCGAAACGCTGGCTGTTATGGTTACCGAGGCGTGATTCACTCACGGGGTGATTGTGTGTAGACGGATATAGAGTACACGCCAATAAGCGGTCAGTGACTGCTATGTCTAAGACATGCCCATCAAAAAGCTGGCTTTTATGGTTACAGAGACGGATGAAAAAGGGTTTGTGGCTATGCATTTGAGGGATGTTGTGCAAAACGCTGGCTGTTATGGTTGCCGAGACGTGACTCAGCGTTGACCCTATTGCCAAGACGTGATTCGCTCACTACGTGATTGAGGCCGTGACGTGTGTTTAGACGGATGGAAAATACTAGCGAATAATGACTCAGTGGCTGCCTTGTTTCAGCCACACTGACAAAACGCCGGCTATAACGATTGATTCACTCACCGGAAGTGTGTGTACCCTGATGCACCCGGAAGTGTGTATACGCTTTGTCATAAACATACTCGTCAAAACGCTGGTTGTTATAGTAACAGAGACATGATTCACTTACATATGTCGTAATTGAGGCACCAAGACTCCAGGACGCGCGAATAATAGCTCAGCGTCTCCTGTTTCGAACGAACACTGGGCGAGAAGCTGGATGTTATGGCTACCGAGACATTTCTCGGTCACAGCGTGATTAATGCGCTAAGACACCGGGACGTAGGTGTATCTGATGTATCTGGGGGATGTTGTGCAAAACGCTGGCTGACTCAGTCACGGTATGTTTGAAGCACTAGAATAATGGTACGTTTGTGTAGACAAAATGTATTTTCTCGCGAACAAGGGGTTGGTGGCTTCTATGTCTTAGTGACACTATGCAAAATCCTATGGATTATGGTTACCGTGACGTGTATCACTCACTACGTGATTGAGGCCGTGACGCGTGTTTAGACGAATGGAAAATACTCGCGAATAATGACTCAGTGGCTGCTGTGTCTCAGCTACACTGGACAAAACGCCGGCTAATACCATAACCGAGGGATGAGGATCTCACGGGTCAAAACACTGGCTGTTATAGTTAAAGAGACGTGATTCACTTACATACGTCGTGATTGAGGCGCAAGGACTCCGGGACGTATGTTAAGACGGACTGAAGGTACGCGCGAATAATAGCTCAGCGTCTCCTGTATCTAACAAACACTGGACGAGACGCTGAGTGTTATGGTTACCGAACTAATACCCGCTCAAGGCGTGACTAAAGCGCTAAGGCACCGAGATTCACTCACTACGTGATTGAGGACGGGACGTGTGTTTAGACGGACGCAAAATACGCGCGACTGATGACTCAGGGGCTGCTGTGTCTGAGGCACACAGGACAAAACTCTGCGTATTATGATAACCTAGACGTGATTCCCTCACGTCGTGATTGAGGCACTTATACACTTGACATGTGTGTGGACGAACGAAGAGTGCGCGCCAATAATAACTCAGTGATTTATTCACGACCTGATTTAGGCCGGGACTTGTTTGTAGACTGAAGGAGAATACGCGCAAATAATGACTCGGTGGCTGTTGTGTCTGAGGCACACTAGACAAAACGCTGGCTATTACGTAAACCGAGGCGTGATTCCCTCACGTCGTGATTGAGGCACTAACACACCTGGAAGTGTGTGTAGACGAACGAAAAGTACGAGCGAATAATAACTCGGTCGCTCCTGTGTCTGATGTTGTGCAAAACGCTGGCAGTTATGGTAGCCAAGACGTGACTCAGTCACGGCGTGTTTGATGCACTAGACTACTCAGACGTATGTGTAGACGGAAGATAAGTACTCCCGAACAAGAGGTCTTTGGCTCCTTTATTTGAGAAAAAATCTATGCAAAATGGTAAATGTTGTGGTTACCGAGACGTGATTCACTCACTACGTAATTGAGGACGGGACGTGTGTGTGTGTGTGTGTTTAGACGGACGGAAAATACGCGTGACTAATGACACAGGGGCTGCTGTGTCTAAGGCACACTGGACAAAACTCTGGGTATTACGATAACCGAGGCGTGATTTCCTCATGTCGTGATTGAGGCACTAACTTACTCGACATGTGTGTAGACGAACGAAGAGTGCGCGCGAATAATAACTCCTGTATCTGAGAGACACTGAGCGAGACGCTAGCTGTTACGGTTGCCGAGCCGTGACTCAGTCACAGCGGGATTAAAGCGTTAGAGTACCGAGACATATGTATACACGGAAGATAAGTGGTCGTGAACAAGCGGTCGTTGGCTTCTTTATCTGAGGGAAAATCTAAGCAAAACGCTGAATGTTAAGGTTATCGAGTTGTGATCGACTCACGGCGTGATTGAGGCTGGGAAATATGTTACGACGCGCGAGTAATGTCTCGATGGCTGCTGTGTCGGAGGCACACTGAACAAAACGCCGGCTATTATGATTAGCGAGCATGATTGCCTCACGTCATGATTGAGGCACTAAGACACGGGGACGTGTGTACAACCGAACAGAAAATACGCGCGAATAATGACTCAATCGCTCCTTATCTGAGGGGCACTGGGCAAAACGATAGGTGTTTTGGTTAGAAATAAATGATTCAGTCTCGGTGTGATTGACGCGCAAAAACATAGGGATGTGTGTGTAGACGGAAGGAAAGTAAGCGCGAATAATGACCTTGGCTGTTATGGTTACCAAGACATGACTGACTCACGCCGTGATTCAGACACTAGGATACCGAGATGTTGTACACTATGCAGAAGAGCCAGAGCGTAGAAATGTGGCTAGGTCGATTCTGACAAGTGTACTCTCAATCATGGGACTGCGTTGGAAAGGTCTGTTACGTCTTGGCATAAGTAGGGCCATGTGAAACATGCCGCTTGGGTCGATGGATACGATTATGGACGTCAAGCCCATAGAGGCAGCATATTGAGGTAGAGACTTAGATTGCACCATTATCCGCTAATCGAGCTGACGATAGAGGAAACTGTCTAAGCAATACCTTCTGGGCTGTTATCGCAGAGACCATCCAAATCGTCATCTTGTGGATAGGTATCCACCGCCCATAAACCTTGATTTAATAGATCTACATGATCTAGACCATTCATGGGCAGCATACACATCCGGTGGATAGGTATCTACCGCCCAGAAGCCTTAATATAGATCTAAATGATCTAGAGCATTCATGGGCAGCACACACATCCGCACATAAATTCCTATGCCCGCGGCTGCCTCTATTTCATTAAATTGTTGCTTGGTGATATTCACTCAAACACAGTTTTGTCTTATCAATAGTGGTAGTGCGCCCATCACTGGTCTAGAGCGTGAGGTCAAGCGCTGTAGGAGAGAAACTCTGGATCAAGCGGCATATCAAGCGGATCTAGACAAGATTCATGCAGACTCGGTAGCAGATGCGGTGAATAGGTACCGGGTGAAAATGGTTCTTGGAGAAAGACCGCCTCCAATTGCTCCCCCGGCAAACCAGAGTAGTTTTGGCTCAATTATGATACGACAGATGCAGCCGCCTCAATTCCTACAGAGCAAGGATTGATGCCAACGTGCAGGATGTATGACCCGATTATGACCAGGAACCACACGTCACCTATTTAACTGTCCAGCCGGACCCACTCATCTCAAACCCAGATCCCTCTGGACGAACCCCATCTTAGTCGGCAAGTTCCGAGATTTGAATACTCAACAGAATCAAGCAGACAAAAGTTAGAACACAACACACTGCTACAACAACAGGAAACGGGATAAAACGGATACATGAGAAGAGACTGAGGTAAAGTAGGAAGAAGAGTCATACGACCAGCGGCATCTACATAGAGCATATAGGACTACAAGTAGAAATGCGACAAGAGAAGCTGTGGTCCGAGCTTGAGGTATGGGCAGCAAGACTTTAGATCACGTCCACCTTGCTCTGCCTGATGTTGTAGTAGCCACATTTGCATGTAGAGGTGGGGATCCTCTTCAAGCTTTTATAGGTGGGCAAGCTCGCTCTGGTCTATACAAGCGATTTGCGCGGGAACATGATGACCATTGGTTATTAAAAGGCGCCAATATCTCGCCTTGTCGTATTAAGCATCATAGGCACTCAGTACTTATGCAAGAGCCGGTGGCACCCGGCCTACCACTAAGACTCTCCACTCGATACCGCTGATTGTCCGCGACTGCAGTTCCAGCTACTCCGTATAGGGCACTCCACTATCCGCAACCGGTGGACGCAACGTTTCGGCCTGTGCGATGTTCATATTTATGCCGTTCCGAGTGCTCTCCCCGTAAAAGGGCATTGTAAAAATAAATCTTATCCTCACCGCGTTTCTAATGCTAAGTTTCCTAATGGAAGTTTTCCCGAATACTTTGAGACAGCCTTCTGGATGATTTCCTCACGACGGCGTAGTGGTTTAAGCCTAATACACAGATTGACGAAGTTGTTATTTACAGCAGGAGTTCTAAGGTACCCACAGTGGTAGCGAAGAATGTTGCATTTATTGAAAGCGAAAGATAATTGGGGTTTCTTAGACAGAAAATTGAACTTCATATCCAACATTTGGGTAAAGGTGTCTCTTGCCTTATACTCCTTTAAGTCCATGGGCAATAGTTGCCGGCGTTAACATATCTTTCTTTAAAACCATTAATGCAATATGGTGTTGTGATCTGGTGGACAGCACTTTACAAATCCAACCAATGTTTCTTTGATACGTTTAATTCACTATTTACTCATAATTTTGTACATCTCTTTCTCTTTGCAGTTGAAAAGGAAGCCCAACCCGATTTATTAAATAATACACCTCCTGTGCCTCCCAAACGCTCCCACAGACGACGTCACACACCCCCTCGCCCCATATCGAATGGCCTGCCACCCACACCCAAAGTGCATATGGGTGCCTGCTTTTCAAAGATATTCAATGGTTGTCCACTACGAGTCCACTGCACTGCCTCATGGATCCATCCGGAGACGCGGGATCAGCATTTACTTATTGGCGCCGAGGAGGGTATCTTCAATTTGAATATGAACGAATTGCATGATGCTGCCATAGATCAATTGTTCCCACGACGTACAACATGGTTGTATGTCATCAAGGATGTCCTTATGAGTCTGTCGGGTAAATCGTGTCAACTGTATCGGCACGATCTCATTGCGCTGCACTCGAAGCAAACGCATCGATTTTCAATGCACATGAATAAGATACCCGAGAGGCTGGTGCCGCGCAAATTCGCCCTTACCACCAAGGTACCGGACACCAAAGGTTGTACGCAATGCTGTGTTACCCGCAACCCCTACAATGGCTATAAGTATTTGTGTGGGGCCACGCCCAATGGCATCTTCCTAATGCAATGGTATGATCCCTTGAACAAATTCATGCTGCTGAAGCAATGCGAGTGGCCGGCCACTAGCATACTGGGAGGTGGCCATGGCTGTGTGTTGAATGGTCGTACCCCGGTATTTGAAATGATCATCACACCCGAACTGGAATACCCCATAGTGTGTACGGGAGTGCGAAAGGCATTGAATGGATGTGTCAAGCTGGAACTCATCAACATGAACAGTGGTATAGATTTGATTTTATGCTTTGGAATTGCTACTTACTGTGTGCTTTCTGTTTTGTTCTCTCCCTCTCCTTCTCCTCCAACGAATTTTGTGATCCTTTCAAATAAATCCCCCCTTTTTTATGTGGCGTGTCGGTGTTGTGTTGTTTCTTCTCCTTTATCCCCATGTCCTTTCTTCTTTTTTTTATTATCTTTTCTTGTGTTCTTTTCGTATGTTTTTTTTTAACTCCCGTCATGTCCTGCCAATCACCCTGCCTTGTGTGAATCTATGCCCCCTACTCCCCATAGGTGCCAGTTGGTTCCATTCGGATGATCTGGAATACGATGCTATGGCTACAATGGTACCCCGACGCGAACTACTCAAAGTGGTTAAAGTGCATCAAGTGGAAAAGGATGCGATTATTGTATGTTATGGAAATGTGATACAAGTGGTTACACTCCAAGGTAACCCAAAACAGCATAAGAAAATGGTCTCCCAGTTGAATTTTGACTTCAATGTGGATAGTATAGGTGAGTAGTAGCTGCCTGCCATGTCTTCAAAATATACCAAATTCTTGATTTTTGTTTTGCAGTTTGTTTACCCGATAGTGTTTTAGCATTCCACAAGCACGGCATGCAGGGCAAGTCGCTGCGCAACGGTGAAATAACGCAAGAAATCAAGGATATGAGCCGTACATATCGTTTGCTGGGTAGTGATAAGTAAGTCATATTCAATCGATTTATAATTTTGGGTTTCTATTTGGGGGAAAAAAGAAAAAAGTCGGACTAAATCACTACGGTCTAGTACTACTAGTTCCATGGCAGCCGGTTGTACGTAACGGATTGACCCGATGGAGTCCTTCATCGGCAAGGGCTTCCGCCGCAGTGTACCACACACTGCTACAACAACTACTACTAGTCCAAACACCAGTTTTTTCCTATGGCTTCAGGATAATTAAATTTGTGGTTAAGTACCTAGAGGTCACACCCCTCCCCAAAAATCCCCCAACACGCTTGAACGGACAGTATTTGGGAGAAGAATACGAGGCGATGTAAAGGGTGATTTTTTTGAGGTTAGGATTTTCATGCATTAGTATTTGACAGATCACGTGGGATTTCAGACATGGTGTCAAAGAGAAAGATGCTCAGTATGCTTTGACATTTCATCATGAATAGACTTACTAACGAGCAACGCTTGCAAATCATTGAATTTTATTACCAAAATCAGTGTTCGGTTCGAAATGTGTTCATTCACCGTTCAGCGATGAGGCTCATTTCTGGTTGAATGGCTACGTAAATAAGCAAAATTGCCGCATTTGGAGTGAAGAGCAACCAGAAGCCGTTCAAGAACTGCCCATGCATCCCGAAAAATGCACTGTTTGGTGTGGTTTGTACGCTGGTGGAATCATTGGACCGTATTTTTTCAAAGATGCTGTTGGACGCAACGTTACGGTGAATGAACACATTTCGAACCGAACACTGATTTTGGTAATAAAATTCAATGATTTGCAAGCGTTGCTCGTTAGTAAGTCTATTCATGATGAAATGTCAAAGCATACTGAGCATCTTTCTCTTTGACACCATGTCTGAAATCCCACGTGATCTGTCAAATACTAATGCATGAAAATCCTAACCTCAAAAAAATCACCCTTTACAAGTTTAGTGAGCCCTTAAAACAAGTAAGCCTGAGAACTCTAAACGCTTTTGGTATTGAACGTGTGGTAAAAGGCCTTAAGCCATGATCGTACAATCATTCGAATATGATCCGAACTTTATCTACAGTTGGTGATTGAAAGGAAGATAAGTAAAGGGGTCAGATTAGGTTGAAAATAGGTTGCCGAATCTTATCCGTCCCATGCCACTTTGGACATACACCTAAGCCAGTTATCGGCTTATTGTAAGCTTGAATCCGAAAAAGCATCCCCGAAGGTATGTCTGGTATTCCACGATGCTTACAAAATCGGAAGAGATGCGCCAGGTTGTTCAACCTTCAATTTGTTGTGCATCCTGTGAATGACAGGGCTAAACGGAAAGCCATTCGTCGTAGCCATGGAGTCCGAGTCGATGGACAGCCAACACAATTTACCATGGAGAAGTTACGAATGTCATACATACCAAGCCATCCAAGGCGTTGGGCCCCGATGGAATCTCTACATTGATGCTCTAGAATCTGGATCTAACTGGAGTCTAGTACCTTACAGCTGTCCTTAAACCGTCTTTAAACACTCTTATAGTACCCGATGTCTGGAAGATAGGCAGAGTGATCTCGCTACTGAAGCCTGGAAATGACCCGAGTAAGGGGGAGTCGTACAAACGATCTCTTTTCTGCCACCAGTAGCCAAGACGCTTAAGAGACTACTTCTTCCCAGCCTTGTTGCAAAATTTCCATTCGCTGAATATCACCATGGATTTCGAAGACTGCATAGCACAACAACTGCTTTGCATGCCATTACCGTGCCGTGGCTTGAAACCGCCCAGGCGAATTGATAGGACGGTCCTCGTAGCACTGTACCTAACGTAGACCGTGTTGGTCAGCCATGACAAACTATTTGACGACATCGTCAACACGTCCCCCAGTCTGGCCTGAAACGCTGGGTCGCGAATTATCTGGTGTGGTCGCCAGTCATTTGTGGAATTTAGGGATGAGAAATCGAAACACCGTAGAGTGAAACAGGGAGTTCTCTAAGAAGGCACTGTTTAACCTCAACCTTTCCACCATTTCACACCCTACAGACGGCATAGAGATCGTCAATTCTTAATAGCCTCCTTTATCAGGTATTGAATTGATACCAAATGGTATTAAAAATCTTTGCTAATGACGCAAAAAAAATAATACCAGGCGGTATTGACAAAGTACCGTAATTTTTCTATCGGTATACGCATTCTCCCCACATACCACAGCAATTTGCGATAAAGTCAAAAGTAGAAATAAGGTCGCCAAGTCACTTGCCGGCAGCACTTGGGGTGCTGACATAGAAATCGTGTTGATCACATACAAAGCAAATGTCCGGTCAGCACTTGGGGTGCTGACATAGAAATCGTGTTGATCACATACAAAGCAAATGTCCGGTCTGTGGTAAGTTGTGCAGCGCCAGTGTGGTCTCGTCAGCTATATTACACACAGGGGAAGGATATTCAGATTTGTGAGATCATTTACGATCCGGCAGCTGCCACTCCTACGGAGCTAGGATTGAAGCCAACATGCAGGATGTGTGCCCTGATTGTGACCTAGGACCACACGTCACCTATTTAACTGTCCAGCCAGACCCCCATGAATCAGACCTAGATCCCTCTGGACGCACCCAACCTTAGTCGAAGAGTTCTTGAATCTGGATATTAAACTAAATCAAGCAGACAAAAGAACACAACAAACTGCTACAACAACAGGTTCAGAGAACATATAGTCTTGGCGTAGGCGGAGCGATGAGGACCAGGTCCACTAGGGCACTGGTGACTATTCTAGATATCCGACCCATAGACATACAGGTTAAGAAAGAAGCAGTCACTACGACTATGACACTTAAGGCGATTGAGCAGCTCATACCATCGCGGTATAATCGAAGCAAAGATAGGAAACCTGGAGGGAAGGGAAGAAAGAGGTCAGTATAGCTTTCGGTATCACAACGCGACACTAGGACTACAGCTCTAAACAGTAAACAGCCCATAAACGCAATAACAACCAAGACGGTAAGACCACGAACAGTCTTGGAATGTCAGAAAGAGATTAACACCTTTCCTTTCCGCATCGTTTGGGTGCCGGGCCATAGCGGAGTAACTGGGAATGAGAAAGCAGACGATTTGGTAGTGAAGGCTAAAGAACTTCCGTCAATAAGCTAGGTTAACCGGAAACCTTTCGGGTCGACACAGTTCGAGTTAAGGACGTGGGCGGCAAATGCGCATGCAACCCTGTGGGACAGCGAAAAGGTCGGTAGGACGGCGAAATTCCTATGGGGAAATCCGGATTGTGAGAAGACGAGACTATTACTGACAGGAAATATGAAGGAGGTCAATATAGCTTTCGGTGTCATAACGGAACACGTAGTCCTATGTAAAATCGGTGCGGCAGGTGAAAGCATGTGTAGGGCATGCGGGGAAGATGATGAGACTTCATATCGCTATAATAGCAGAGCAAATCTTTTCTTTTACCCTTTTTTATACCCACCACCGAAGGATGGGGGTATATTCATTTTGTCATTCCCTTTGCAACACATCGAAATATCAATTTCCGACCCTATAAAGTATATATATTCTTGATCAGCGTAAAAATCTAAGACGATCTAGGCATGTCCGTCCGTTTGTCCGTCTGTCTGTTGAAATCACGCTACAGTCTTTAAAAATAGCGATATTTAGCTGAAACTTTGCACTGATTGTTTTTTTTGTCCATAAGCAGGTTAAGTTCGAAGATGGGCTATATCGGACTATATCTTGATATAGCCCCCATATAGACAGATCCGCCGATTTAGGGTCTGAGGCCCATAAAGCCACATTTATTATCCGATTTTGCTGAAATTTGAGACAGTGAGTTATGTTAGATCCTTCGACATCGGTCGTCAATTTGGCCCAGATCGGTTCAGATTTGCTTATAGCTGTCATATAGACCGATCCTCCGATTTAGGGTCTTAGGCCCATAAAAGCCACTTTATTATCCGATTTTGCTGAAATTTGGGACAGTGAGTTGCCGTATGCCCTTCGACATCTTTCTGCAATATGGCCCAGATCGGTCCAGATTTGGATATAGCTGCCATATAGACAGATCCGCCGATTTAGGGTCTGAGGCCCATAAAAGCCACATTTATTATCCGATTTTGCTGAAATTTGGGACAGTGAGTTGTGTTAGGCCCTACGACATCCTTCGTCAATTTGGCCCAGATCGGTCCAGATTTGGATATAGCTGCCATATAGACCGATCCGCCGATTTAGGGTTTTGGGCCCATAAAATGCGCATTTATTGTCCGATGTCGCCAAAATTTGGAATAGTGATTTGTGTTAGGCCCTACGACATCCTTCGTCAATTTAGCCCACATCGGTCCAGATTTGAATATAGCTGCCATATAGACCCATCCTCCGATTTAGGATCTTAGGCCCATAAAAGCTACATTTATTATCCAATTTTGCTGAAATTTGAGACAGTGAGTTGTGTTAGGCCCTACGACATCCTTCGTCAATTTGGCCCAGATCGGTCCAGATTTGCTTATAGCTGCCATATAGACCGATCCCTCGATTTAAGGTTTTGGGCCCATAAAATGCGCATTTATTAAACGATTTTGCTGAAATTTGGGACAGTGAGTTGCCGTATGCCCTTCGACATCTTTCTTCAATTTGGCCCTGATCGGATCAGATTTGGATATAGCTGCCATATAGACCGATCCCTCGATTTAAGGCTTTGGGCCCATAAAATGCGCATTTATTGTCCGATGTCGCCGAAATTTGGAATAGTGATTTGTGTTAGGCCCTACGACATCCTTCGTCAATTTGGCCCACATCGGTCCAGATTTGAATATAGCTGCCATATAGACCCATCCTCCGATTTAGGGTCTTAAGCCCATAAAAGCCACATTTATTAAACGATTTAGCTGAAATTTGGGACAGTGAGTTGCCGTATGCCCTTCAACATCTTTCTTAAATTTGGCCCACATCGGTCCAGATTTGGATATAGCTGCCATATAGACCGATCCGCCGATTTAGGGTCTTAGGCCCATAAAAGCCACATTTATTAAACGATTTTGCTGAAATTTGGGACAGTTAGTTGCCGTATGACCTTCGACATCTTTCTTCAATTTGACCCTGATCGGTCCAGATTTGGATATGGCTGCCATATAGACCGATCCCTCGATTTAAGGTTTTGGGGCCATAAAAAGCCTATTTACTGTCCGATGTTGCCGAAATTTGGGACAGTGAGTTGTGATAGGCCCTTCGAGATCCTTCTTTAATTTCACTCAGATCGGTCCAGATTTTAATATAGCTGCCATATAGACCGATCTCTTGGTTCTAGGTTTTGGGGCTATAGAAGGCACATTTTTTGTCCGATGTTGCCGAAATTTGGGACAGAGAGTTAAGTTAAGCCCCTCCATATATTTCTGCAATTTGGTCTAGATCGATCAAGATTTGCATATAGCTGCCATATAGACCGATATCTCGAATTAAAGTCTTGGCCCCAAAAAAGGCTCATTTATAATCCGATTTAACTGAAATTTAACACAGTGACTTGTGTTAGGCTTTTCGACATCCATGTCGTATATATAGTTCAGATCGGTTTAATTTTTAGATACAGCTACTAAAAA
This sequence comes from Stomoxys calcitrans, assembly GCF_963082655.1. Lineage (NCBI taxonomy): Eukaryota > Metazoa > Arthropoda > Insecta > Diptera > Muscidae > Stomoxys > Stomoxys calcitrans. The sequence continues at coordinate 14,288,037 of NC_081556.1, read as the reverse complement.
GACCAATATTTTGTTATACTTGTACTTATTAGTATTTCGTCCAAATCGGAACATATTTCGATATAAAATTTTCACCGGATTTTGATGTAAGTTGGTTTACATATATTCCCAAGGTGGTGGGTATCCAAAGTTCGGCCCGGCCAAACTTAACGCCTTTTTACTAGTTTTTGCCTAAGAAGAGATGGCGGGAAAAGAACTTGAGAAATGCAATTGATGGTGGAGAGTATATAGGATTCGGTCCGGCCGAACTTAACGCCTTTTTACTGGTTTTTCTTTAATATTTAATTGCTACTTAATTTCGCCTTTTTTCTTGCAGAGTTGTGGCATTAGAAAGTCAATTGTTACGCACCGGATCCCTGGGCAGTGAAGAGGGTCATGATCTTTACATATTAGCCGGTCATGAGGCTAGTTATTAAATTAGAACAAACAAAAATAGTTGTTCCAACAAATGTATGATTAAATTTGGTATTACCCCCCCTCTCCCAACTAAAATTGCTAATAAGCAAAAAAAAACATAGAAATTCTAAAGGAATGCAAAACCAATTTCTTACAAGCAAATGTTGAACAAAAAAAAATATTTTGAAAATAGCAATTCTGTAAAAAAATCCAAAAGGAATGCAAATCCAATTTCTTACAAGCAAATGTTGAAGAAAAAAAAAATATTTTGAAAATAGCAATTCTGTAAAAAAAAGAATAAAAGCAAAAAAGATAACTAAATGAAAGAGGCAAAAGAGTTTATTATTATTTATAACCAAAAACATAAACTCACAATTTAAAAAAACACACCTAAAAGCAAACAACAGCAACAGAAAAGAGATAAAATTATGCTACAAAAAAACTACCATTTAATGTTAATGATAAATTTAATACAAAAAAAAACAAACAAAACAAAGGAAGAATGATTAGCAAGCAAATTTAGCATGTTTTGTAAAATTCTAAGAATATTTTTCACAAAAACATTAAAAAACCCACATGTAACGAAAACTTTATAACAAAGAAGCTGCAACCATGCGGCTCCTGGTTGGCTACTACCCCGCTTGAATTGGGGTATTGGCCCAAGGAGCTGGGCAAGTGAGTTGATTTAGAAGACTAGAAATTCGATAATTATTATTTTATTTTTATTTTTAACGATTTATGTTAAATGAGAAAAAAAACACACACACACACACACTACAAAAACAATAAACAATATGTAACTTATATAACTAAAAATAAAAAAAAAAACACACACACAATGCTCTAAGTAATAGAACCTAGTATACCGAATGCAAGCGAAACTGCAAACTACAAAACTAAACAACAAATGCAACCACAGCAACAAGAAACACATCCATAAGAAAAAATCGACTCTTAATCTAACTCTGTGTATATTGATTGTATTAAAATAAAGAAACAAACAAACAAAAAACAATAACAATAGCATTATGAAAAATTTATTATAATAACAATAACAACCACTATTAACTGTATTAATTTAAACAAACATTATTTGTATTTTCTCTTTGTATTTTTTACAAAACTAATATTTAGTACAGCACACATATATATATATATGTGCATATATTTGTAATAGATACTCTAATATATTTAGCATTTTCTGTTTTCTTCTATTTCTTCCAAGTTTTTTTTTGTGTTTTTTGTTTCCTGTATGTTTTTAGTATTTAAATTTATAATATATTCAATTTAGCATTAAACAAAGTGATTTATTATAATTAAAATTTATATTAAAGAGAATGCTTATAATAAAAAAAAGAAACAAAGCTCCAAAAAGCCATTACTTTATAAACCCTGCCCCCACTCAGATATATCTCCCAGCGTAAACATAAAAAGTCAGAAGACTCCTTATGTTAGTGAATTTTCATTCCATTTTTATACCCTCCACCATAAGATGGGGGGTATACTAATTTCGTCATTCTGTTTGTAACTACTCGAAATATTCGATCTTGGGTCTTGACTTCTTGAGCCTCTAGAGTGCGCAATTCTGATCCGATTGGAATGAAATTTTGCACGACGTGTTTTGTTATGATATCCAACAACTGTGTCAAGTATGGTTCAAATCGGTCCATAACCTGATATAGCTGCCATATAAACCGATCTTGGGTCTTGACTTCTTGAGCTTCTAGAGGGCGCAATTCTTATCCGATTGGAATTTTTGAATTTTGGCACGACGTGTTTTGTTATGATATCCAACAATTGTGCTAAGTATGGTTCAAATCGGTCCATGTTTTGATATAGCTGTCATATAAACCGATCTTGGGTCTTGACCTCTTGAGCCTCTAGAGTCCGCAATTCTGATCCGATTGGAATGAAATTTTGCCCGACGTGTTTTGTTATGATATCCAACAACTGTGCCAAGTATGGTTCAAATTGGTCCATAACCCGATATAGCTGCCATATAAACCGATTTTGAATCTTGACTTCTTGAGCCACTAGAGGGCGCAATTTGAATGAAATTTTGCACGAAGTATTGGGTTGCCCAAAAAGTAATTGCGGAATTTTTAAAACAAAGTAAATGCTTTTTTATAAACTTAGAATGAACTTTAATCAAATATACTTTTTTTACACTTTTTTTTATAACACAAGCTAAAAGTAACAGCTGATAACTGACAGAAGAAAGAATGCAATTACAGAGTCACAAGCTGTGAAAAAATTTGTCAACGCCGACTATATGAAAAATCCCCAATTACTTTTTGGGCAACCCAATATTTTGTTATGATATCGAACAACTGTGCCAAGGATGGTTCAAATCGGTCCATAACCTGGTATAGCTGTCCGATCTGGGGACTTCTTGAGCTTCTAGAGGGCGCAATTCCTATCCGATTTGGCAGAAATTTTTCATGAAGTATTTTATTCTTACTTTCAACAATTGTGTTAAATAAGGTTCAAATCGGTTGATAACCTGATAAAGCTGCCATATAAACCGATCTGGGATCTGGATTTCTTGAGCCTCTAGAAGTCGCAATTATTATCCGATTTGCCTGAAATTTTGTACTACGGATTCTCTCATGACCATCAACATACGTATTTATTATGGTCTGAATCTGTCTATAGCCTCATACAGCTCCCATATAAATCGATCTCTCTATTTTACTTCTTAAGCGCCCAAAGGGCTCAATTATTATACGAATTGGCACTGACATTTTACACAGGTCTCCAACATATTATTTAATTGTGGTCCAAACCGGACCATATCTTGATATCGCTCTAATAGCAGAGCAAATCTTTTCTTTTATCCTTTTTTTGCCTAAGAAGAGATGCCGGGAAAAGAACTCGACAAATGCGACCCATAGTGGAGGGTATATAAGATTCGGCCCGGCCGAACTTAGCACGCTTTTACATGTTTACATTACTATGAATGGCATGGTACCTTGCACATGTCGCCAGAGGATAACCACAGCTTTAAATTTTGTCCAAAGTTCCGCCATGATTCGAATGCAAGCGTTCAGTGTCATAGGCGGACATAGGCTACAGTAGCACGATATCTATTGGGTTGCCCAAAAAGTAATTGCGGATTTTTCATATAGTCGGCGTTGATAAATTTTTTCACAGCTTGTGAATGTAGTTGCATTCCTTCTTCTGTCAGTTATCAGCTGTTACTTGCTTTAGAAAAAAAGTTTAAAAAAAGTATATTTGATTAAAGTTCTTTTAAAAAATCCGCAATTACTTTTTGGGCAACCCAATTCATGTCCTCAACCTTAAAAGATATTAGAGAGTGAATGAAAGCGCAGCGGTGCGGGCCCTGTCCAGCTAGTTTGTAATAAGAATTTCCATTTCTTTTTGAATTGCATACTTTTTCCTACAGTTTACTTAGTAGCTGAATGTTCAAAACACTGATATTGACCACACTTGGCAAAAATTTCCAACGTTATACTCCAGGCAACGCAACTGGAGTTGAGTTGCAGCAATCCATAGTCGACCCATTAAATTTGCGTTAAAAAAAAAATTTTTGCGAATTTTTTGTCAGAAAACTGGGTTTTTATTTCAAACCATGATTAATTTCGCATATTAGACGTTATGGGATCCAAATAAAAAGTATTTGGAAGTAGAGTACAAGTTTGTCAATCAAATATGAGTAAAAATCTGGCAACCAGTATTTCTGACAATCGAATCCGAGGTTGCAAAATTCATAATCAAGTCTTGAGGGGCACAAGTCTGTGGCGAGGTACAGGAGGGGCCTCAATTCCGGCTTTCAGGCATTTTAAACGACTAGTAGTAAGTAAAGGAGGCCATCGTAGCGCAGAGGTGACGCTGAACGCCTGGGTTCGAATCCTGGCGAGACCATCAGAAAAAAAATTTTCAACGGTGGCTTCCCCCCCTAATGCTGGCAACATTTGTGAGGTACTAGGCCATGTAAAACTTCTCCCCAAAGAGGTGTCGCACTGCAGCACGCCGTTCGGACTCGGCTATAAAAAGGAGGCCCCTCATAATTGATGGCGAGACCATCAGAAAAAATTTTTCACCGGTGGTTTTCCCCTCCTAATGCTGGCAATAGTTGTGAGGTACTATGCCATGTAAAACTCCTCTATAAAGAGGTGTCGGACTCGGCTATAAAAAGGAGGCCGTCATAATTGATGGCAAGACCATCAGAAAAAAATGTTTCACCGGTGGTTTTTCCCCTCCTAATGCTGGCAATAGTTGTGAGGTAGTATGCCATGTAAAACTTCTCTACAAAGAGGTGTCGCTCTGCGGCACGCTGTTCGGACTCGGCTATAAAAAGGAGGCCTCTTATCATTGAGCTTAAACTTGAATTTGACTGCACTGAGAAGTTTGCCCCTGTTCCTTAGGGGAATGTTCATGGGCACAATTTGCAAGTAGTAAGTGAATTCGGAGTCAAGGGCAAATCGAATCAAAAGAAACTCAAATGGATACTTCAAATAAAACACATTTGTGATGGGATTTTTGGTTTTCATTTATTTAAATTTATTTTTTTTTAGAATTTTCTTTCACAAAAAGATTTTGATCAAAATTTTCTAAGTTTAAAAATAAAACATGTATTTTTAACAAAAGTATACAATAATAAAAAAGAGCAAAACATATATTTTTCTTAAAAAATTAAATTAAATTAAAAAAAATAAAAATTTGATAAAAAAAAATGAGAAATAATTTATAAATAAGAAATCACTTACACCACCTTAAACCAAAAATGAAAAAAATTAAAAAAAAAATGAAAACACAAAATCAAACTCTTGCAACAAACAATACCTAAAGATAAAGAAAAAACGAGATTAGAATACAGTTTCCAAGAAAGTATAAGAAATTTTTTAAAAATATATATATATATGTAATTGTTAAACAAATGCAAAAGATCTGAATGTATAAACATTGAAAAAAACTAAATTGAAACAGCAAAACATCCCTAAACAAATTGGACAAAGTCGTCTCCATTAGAATCCTGCATATATGTCTTGTTATTGCAAATTTGAACTACACAAAGGCAAAAAATTGAAAGAAAAACAAAATAAAGGGACATACCATTGAAATACACCAAATTTAATTGTAAAAAGTAGCTGCGACGGTTAAGAAACTTAAAAGAAAAAAAAAATAAAACAAAAAAACATACTCACACTAAATCCACACACAGTTTTTGAAATTGTTGCAAACAAATTTCCAAGAAAATTGATCAGAAAAAAAAATTCTATATTATATATTGAAATATATTGGAGCAGTTCACTCACTATCACCGATAAGAATAAAACACACAATTGAACAAATTTAGCAATTAGAATATAAAATAAACCACAAAAAGGAATATACCGTGAGAAATAAGTTTATGAACCTAAAGTTTATGAGGGAAATTTAGAGAGTTTTAAGCAACTAACATACGTTGAGCTGAGAGGAAATTTCTATAAAAAAATCAAAAAATTTATAAAAAAAAAAATAATTTTTTTTTTTGCTCATATTGTGTAGTATTACTATTAAAAATTCAAAATTAAGAAAAACAAATTTACGAAATGGAAAACAGGCGAGAGAGAAACTGAGAGATGGAAAAAGAGAAAGCAAAAAAAACCTAATTCATTATTTTAAGTATAAAGAAAGAATGAAACAAATAAAAATTCAAATTAAAAAAATTAAAAATGTGTGTTATTTAAAAAAAAAATTTAAGAAGTTGCAGCGTTTTCGACCTTGAAGATCACCTGAAAATTTAAGGCCCAAAAAATCGATTTTGTGAGTTCTTTATGCGATTTTGAGCTTGTTTTTCGAGAAAACAACACGGGAATAGCGCCAAACCTCATTTTATTTCGAACTCCGGAATGCTTCACAATTTTCTGAATTCGAAAAAATGAAGGAGCTACAGCGTTTTCGACCTTGAAAATTGTAGGCCAAAAATCGGTCGATTTTTGTGATTTCTTTATGCGATTTTGAGCTTGTTTTTCGAGGAAACAACACGGGAGTAACGCCAAACCTCATTTTATGCCCTAAACTTCAAAGCTGCATACTCAACTCAAAAATTTTTTTCCCATCAAAAATTGAAAATTTTGCAAGGTTACCCCCTTTGCTAAAAAAAATACAAAAAAAATAAAATGTTAAATTTTAAGGAATTTTATTTATTATACGATTCGTGTGGGAATTTCGAACTGCGGAATGCTTCACAATTTTCTCAATTCGAAAAAATGAAGGAGCTACAGCGTTTTCGACCTTGAAAATTGTAGGCCAAAAATCGGTCGATTTTTGTGATTTCTTTATGCGACTTTGAGCTTGTTTTTCGAGGAAACAACACGGGAGTAACGCCAAACCTCATTTTATGCCCTAATCTTCAAAGCTGCATACTCAACTCAAAAATTTTTTTCCCATCAAAAATTGAAAATTTTGCAAGGTTACCCCCTTTGCTAAAAAAAATGCAAAAAAATAAAATGTTAAATTTTAAGGAATTTTATTTATTATACGATTCGTGTGGGAATTTCGAACTGCGGAATGCTTCACAATTTTCTGAATTCGAAAAAATGAAGGAGCTACAGCATTTGCGACCTTGAAAATTGTAGGCCAAAAATCGGTCGATTTTTGTGATTTCTTTATACGATTTTGAGCTTGTTTTTCGAGAAAACAACACGGGAGTAACGCCAAACCTCATTTTATGCCCTAAACTTCAAAGCTGTATACTCAACTCAAAAATTTTTTTCCCACCAAAAATTGAAAATTTTGCAAGGTTATCCCCTTTGCTAAAAAAAATGCAAAAAAATAAAATGTTAAATTTTATTTATTATACGATTCGTGTGGGAATTTCGAACTACGGAATGCTTCACAATTTTCTGAATTCGAAAAAATGAAGGAGCTACAGCGTTTTCGACCTTGAAAATTGTAGGCCTAAAATCGGTCGATTTTTGTGATTTCTTTAAGCGATTTTGAGCTTGTTTTTCGAGGAAACAACACGGGAGTAACGCCAAACCTCATTTTATGCCCTAAACTTTAAAGCTGCATACTGAACTCAAAAATTTTTTTCCCATCAAAAATTGAAAATTTTGCAAGGTTACCCCCTTTGCTAAAAAAAATGCAAAAAAATAAAATGTTAAATTTTAAGGAATTTTATTTATTATACGATTCGTGTGGGAATTTCGAACTGCGGAATGCTACACAATTTTCTGAATTCGAAAAAATGAAGGAGCTACAGCGTTTTCGACCTTGAAAATTTTAAGCCAAAAATCGGTCGATTTTTGTGATTTCTTTAAGCGATTTTGAGCTTGTTTTTCGACACGGGAGTAACCCCCTTTGCTAAAAAATATGCAAAAAAATAAAATGTTAAATTTTATGGAATTTTATTTATTATACGATTCGTGTGGGAATTTCGAACTGCGGAATGCTTCACATTTTTCTGAATTCGAAAAAATGAAGGAACTACAGCGTTTTCGACCTTGAAAATTGTAGGCCTAAAATCGGTCGATTTTTGTGATTTCTTTATGCGATTTTGAGCTTGTTTTTCGAGGAAACAACACGGGAGTAACGCCAAACCACATTTTGTGCCCTAAACTTCAAAGCTGCATACTCAACTCAAACATTTTTTTCCCATCAAAAATTGAAAATTTTGCAAGGTTACCCCCTTTGCTAAAAAAAATGCAAAAAAATAAAATGTTAAATTTTAAGGAATTTTATTTATAATACGATTCGTGTGGGAATTTCGAACTGTGGAATGCTTCACAATTTTCTGAATTCGAAAAAATGAAGGAGCTACAGCGTTTTCGACCTTGAAAATTGTAGGCCTAAAATCGGTCGATTTTTGTGATTTCTTTATGCGATTTTGAGCTTGTTTTTCGAGGAAACAACACGGGAGTAGCGCCAAACTTCATTTTATGCCCTAAACTTCAAAGCTGCATACTCAACTCAAAAATTTTTTTCCCATCAAAAATTTAAAATTTTGCAATAAATGCAAAAAAATAAAATGTTAAATTTTAAGGAATTTTATTTATTATACGATTCGTGTGGGAATTTCGAACTGCGGAATGCTTCACAATTTTCTGAATTCGAAAAAATGAAGGAGCTACAGCGTTTTCGACCTTGAAAATTGTAGGCCAAAAATCGGCCGATTTTTGTGATTTCTTTATGCGATTTTGAGCTTGTTTTTCGAGTAAACAACACGGGAGTAACGCCAAACCTCATTTTTCCCATCAAAAATTGAAAATTTTGCAAGGTTACCCCCTTTGCTAAAAAATATGCAAAAAAATAAAATGTTAAATTTTATGGAATTTTATTTATTATACGATTCGTGTGGGAATTTCGAACTGCGGAATGCTTCACATTTTTCTGAATTCGAAAAAATGAAGGAGCTACAGCGTTTTCGACCTTGAAAATTGTAGGCCTAAAATCGGTCGATTTTTGTGATTTCTTTATGCGATTTTGAGCTTGTTTTTCGAGGAAACAACACGGGAGTAACGCCAAACCACATTTTGTGCCCTAAACTTCAAAGCTGCATACTCAACTCAAAAATTTTTTTCCCATCAAAAATTGAAAATTTTGCAAGGTTACCCCCTTTGCTAAAAAAAATGCAAAAAAATAAAATGTTAAATTTTAAGGAATTTTATTTATAATACGATTCGTGTGGGAATTTCGAACTGTGGAATGCTTCACAATTTTCTGAATTCGAAAAAATGAAGGAGCTACAGCGTTTTCGACCTTGAAAATTGTAGGCCTAAAATCGGTCGATTTTTGTGATTTCTTTATGCGATTTTGAGCTTGTTTTTCGAGGAAACAACACGGGAGTAGCGCCAAACTTCATTTTATGCCCTAAACTTCAAAGCTGCATACTCAACTCAAAAATTTTTTTCCCATCAAAAATTTAAAATTTTGCAATAAATGCAAAAAAATAAAATGTTAAATTTTAAGGAATTTTATTTATTATACGATTCGTGTGGGAATTTCGAACTGCGGAATGCTTCACAATTTTCTGAATTCGAAAAAATGAAGGAGCTACAGCGTTTTCGACCTTGAAAATTGTAGGCCAAAAATCGGTCGATTTTTGTGATTTCTTTATGCGATTTTGAGCTTGTTTTTCGAGTAAACAACACGGGAGTAACGCCAAACCTCATTTTATGCCCTAAACTTCAAAGCTGCATACTCAACTCAAAAATTCTTTTCCCATCAAATATTGAAAATTTTGCAAGGTTACCCCCTTTGCTAAAAAAAATGCAAAAAAATAAAATGTTAAATTGTAAGGAATTTTATTTATTATACGATTCGTGTGGGAATTTTGAACTGCGGAATGCTTTACAATTTTCTGAATTCGAAAAAATGAAGGAGCTACAGCGTTTTCGACCTTGAAAATTGTAGGCCTAAAATCGGTCGATTTTTGTGATTTCTTTATGCGATTTTGAGCTTGTTTTTCGAGGAAACAACACGGGAGTAACGCCAAACCACATTTTATGCCATAAACTTCAAAGCTGCATACACAACTCAAAAATTTTTTTCCCATCAAAAATTGAAAATTTTGCAAGGTTACCCCCTTTGCTAAAAAAAATGCAAAAAAATAAAATGTTAAATTTTAAGGAATTTTATTTATTATACGATTCGTGTGGGAATTTCGAACTGCGGAATGCTTCACAATTTTCTGAATTCGAAAAAATGAAGGAGCTACAGCTTTTTCGACCTTGAAAATTGTAGGCCAAAAATCGGTCGATTTTTGTGATTTCTTTATGCGATTTTGAGCTTGTTTTTCGAGGAAACAACACGGGAGTAACGCCAAACCTCATTTTATGCCCTAAACTTCAAAGCTGCATACTGAACTCAAAAATTTTTTTCCCATCAAAAATTGAAAATTCAAAGCTGCATACTCAACTCAAAAATTTTTTTCCCATCAAAAATTGGAAATTTTCCAAGGTTACCCCCTTTGCTAAAAAATATGCAAAAAAATAAAATGTTAAATTTTAAGGAATTTTATTTATTATACGATTCGTGTGGGAATTTCGAACTGCGGAATGCTACACAATTTTCTGAATTCGAAAAAATGAAGGAGCTACAGCGTTTTCGACCTTGAAAATTGTAGGCCTAAAATCGGTCGATTTTTGTGATTTCTTTATGCGATTTTGAGCTTGTTTTTCGAGGAAACAACACGGGAGTAGCGCCAAACCTCATTTTATGCCCTAAACTTCAAAGCTGCATACTCAACTCAAAAATTTTTTTCCCATCAAAAATTGAAAATTCAAAGCTGCATACTCAACTCAAAAATTTTTTTCCCATCAAAAATTGGAAATTTTCCAAGGTTACCCCCTTTGCTAAAAAATATGCAAAAAAATAAAATGTTAAATTTTAAGGAATTTTATTTATTATACGATTCGTGTGGGAATTTCGAACTGCGGAATGCTACACAATTTTCTGAATTCGAAAAAATGAAGGAGCTACAGCGTTTTCGACCTTGAAAATTGTAGGCCAAAAATCGGCCGATTTTTGTGATTTCTTTAAGCGATTTTGAGCTTGTTTTTCGAGGAAACAACACGGGAGTAACGCTAAACCTCATTTTATGCCCTAAAGTTCAAAGCTGCATACTCAACTCAAAAATTTTTTTCCCATCAAAAATTGAAAATTTTGCAAGGTTACCCCCTTTGCTAAAAAAATGCAAAAAAATAAAATGTTAAATTTTAAGGAATTTTATTTATTATACGATTCGTGTGGGAATTTCGAACTGCGGAATGCTTCACATTTTTCTGAATTCGAAAAAATGAAGGAGCTACAGCGTTTTCGACCTTGAAAATTGTAGGCCTAAAATCGGTCGATTTTTGTGATTTCTTTAAGCGATTTTGAGCTTGTTTTTGGAGGAAACAACACGGGAGTAACGCCAAACCTCATTTTATGCCCTAAACTTCAAAGCTGCATACTGAACTCAAAAATTTTTTTCCCATCAAAAATTGAAAATTTTGCAAGGTTACCCCCTTTGCTAAAAAAAAGGCAAAAAAATAAAATGTTAAATTTTAAGGAATTTTATTTATTATACGATTCGTGTGGGAATTTCGAACTGCGGAATGCTACACAATTTTCTGAATTCGAAAAAATGAAGGAGCTACAGCGTTTTCGACCTTGAAAATTTTAAGCCAAAAATCGGTCGATTTTTGTGATTTCTTTAAGCGATTTTGAGCTTGTTTTTCGACACGGGAGTAACGCCAATCCTCATTTTATGCCCTAAACTTCAAAGCTGCATACTCAACTCAAAAATTTTTTTCCCATCAAAAATTGAAAATTTTGCAAGGTTACCCCCTTTGCTAAAAAAAATGCAATAAAATAAAATGTTAAATTTTAAGGAATTTTATTTATTATACGATTCGTGTGGGAATTTCGAACTGCGGAATGCTTCACATTTTTCTGAATTCGAAAAAATGAAGGAGCTACAGCGTTTTCGACCTTGAAAATTGTAGGCCTAAAATCGGTCGATTTTTGTGATTTCTTTATGCGATTTTGAGCTTATTTTTCGAGGAAACAACACGGGAGTAACGCCAATCCTCATTTTATGCCCTAAACTTCAAAGCTGCATACTCAACTCAAAAATTTTTTTCCCATCAAAAATTGAAAATTTTGCAAGGTTACCCCCTTTGCTAAAAAAAATGCAAAAAAATAAAATGTTAAATTTTAAGGAATTTTATTTATTATACGATTCGTGTGGGAATTTCGAACTGCGGAATGCTTCACAATTTTCTGAATTCGAAAAAATGAAGGAGCTACAGCGTTTTCGACCTTGAAAATTGTAGGCCTAAAATCGGTCGATTTTTGTGATTTCTTTATGCGATTTTGAGCTTGTTTTTCGAGGAAACAACACGGGAGTAACGCCAAACCTCATTTTATGCCCTAAACTTCAAAGCTGCATACGCAACTCAAAAATTTTTTTCCCATCAAAAATTTAAAATTTTGCAAGGTTACCCCCTTTGCTAAAAAAAATGCAAAAAAATAAAATGTTAAATTTTAAGGAATTTTATTTATTATACGATTCGTGTGGGAATTTCGAACTGCGGAATGCTTCACATTTTTCTGAATTCGAAAAAATGAAGGAGCTACAGCGTTTTCGACCTTGAAAATTGTAAACCTAAAATCGGTCGATGTTTGTGATTTCTTTATGCGATTTTGAGCTTGTTTTTCGAGGAAACAACACGGGAGTAACGCCAAACCTCATTTTATGCCCTAAACTTCAAAGCTGCATACTCAACTCAAAAATTTTTTTCCCATCAAAAATTGAAAATTTTGCAAGGTTACCCCCTTTGCTAAAAAAAATGCAAAAAAATAAAATGTTAAATTTTAAGGAATTTTATTTATTATACGATTCGTGTGGGAATTTCGAACTGCGGAATGCTTCACAATTTTCTGAATTCGAAAAAATGAAGGAGCTACAGCGTTTTCGACCTTGAAAATTGTAGGCCTAAAATCGGTCGATTTTTGTGATTTCTTTATGCGATTTTGAGCTTGTTTTTCGAGGAAACAACACGGGAGTAACGCCAAACCACATTTTATGCCCTAAACTTCAAAGCTGCATACTCAACTAAAAAATTTTTTTCCCATCAAAAATTGAAAATTTTGCAAGGTTACCCCCTTTGCTAAAAAAAATGCAAAAAAATAAAATGTTAAATTTTAAGGAATTTTATTTATTATACGATTCGTGTGGGAATTTCGAACTGCGGAATGCTTCACAATTTTCTGAATTCGAAAAAATGAAGGAGTTACAGCGTTTTCGACCTTGAAAATTGTAGGCCTAAAATCGGTCGATTTTTGTGATTTCTTTATGCGATTTTGAGCTTGTTTTTCGAGGAAACAACACGGGAGTAACGCCAAACCTCATTTTATGCCCTAAACTTCAAAGCTGCATACTCAACTCAAAAATTTTTTTCCCATCAAAAATTGAAAATTTTGCTAAAAAATATGCTAAAAAATATGCAAAAAAAATAAAATGTTAAATTTTAAGGAATTTTATTTATTATACGATTCGTGTGGGAATTTCGAACTGCGGAATGCTTCACATTTTTCTGAATTCGAAAAAATGAAGGAGCTACAGCGTTTTCGACCATGAAAATTGTAGGCCTAAAATCGGTCGATTTTTGTGATTTCTTTATGCGATTTTGAGCTTGTTTTCCGAGGAAACAACACGGGAGTAACGCCAAACCACATTTTATGCCCTAAACTTCAAAGCTGCATACTCAACTCAAAAATTTTTTTCCCATCAAAAATTGAAAATTTTGCAAGGTTACCCCCTTTGCTAAAAAAAATGCAAAAAAATAAAATGTTAAATTTTAAGGAATTTTATTTATAATACGATTCGTGTGGGAATTTCGAACTGCGGAATGCTTCACAATTTTCTGAATTCGAAAAAATGAAGGAGCTACAGCGTTTTCGACCTTGAAAATTGTAGACCTAAAATCGGTCGATTTTTGTGATTTCTTTATGCGATTTTGAGCTTGTTTTTCGAGGAAACAACACGGGAGTAACGCCAAACCTCATTTTATGCCCTAAACTTCAAAGCTGCATACTCAACTCAAAAATTTTTTTCCCATCAAAAATTGAAAATTTTGCAAGGTTACCCCCTTTGCTAAAAAAAAAATGCAAAAAAATAAAATGTTAAATTTTAAGGAATTTTATTTATAATACGATTCGTGTGGGAATTTCGAACTGCGGAATGCTTCACAATTTTCTGAATTCGAAAAAATGAAGGAGCTACAGCTTTTTCGACCTTGAAAATTGTAGACCTAAAATCGGTCGATTTTTGTGATTTCTTTATGCGATTTTGAGCTTGTTTTTCGAGGAAACAACACGGGAGTAACGCCAAACCTCATTTTATGCCCTAAACTTCAAAGCTGCATACTCAACTCAAAAATTTTTTTCCCATCAAAAATTGAAAATTTTGCAAGGTTACCCCCTTTGCTAAAAAAAATGCAAAAAAATAAAATGTTAAATTTTAAGGAATTTTATTTATTATACGATTCGTGTGGGAATTTCGAACTGCGGAATGCTTCACAATTTTCTGAATTCGAAAAAATGAAGGAGCTACAGCGTTTTCGACCTTGAAAATTGTAGACCTAAAATCGGTCGATTTTTGTGATTTCTTTATGCGATTTTGAGCTTGTTTTTCGAGGAAACAACACGGGAGTAACGCCAAACCTGATTTTATGCCCTAAACTTCAAAGCTGCATACTCAACTCAAAAATTTTTTTCCCATCAAAAATTGAAAATTTTGCAAGGTTACCCCCTTTGCTAAAAAAATGCAAAAAAATAAAATGTTAAATTTTAAGGAATTTTATTTATTATACGATTCGTGTGGGAATTTCGAACTGCGGAATGCTTCACATTTTTCTGAATTCGAAAAAATGAAGGAGCTACAGCGTTTTCGACCTTGAAAATTGTAGGCCTAAAATCGGTCGATTTTTGTGATTTCTTTATGCGATTTTGAGCTTGTTTTTCGAGGAAACAACACGGGAGTAACGCCAAACCACATTTTATGCCCTAAACTTCAAAGCTGCATACTCAACTCAAAAATTTTTTTCCCATCAAAAATTGAAAATTTTGCAAGGTTACCCCCTTTGCTAAAAAAAATGCAAAAAAATAAAATGTTAAATTTTAAGGAATTTTATTTATAATACGATTCGTGTGGGAATTTCGAACTGCGGAATGCTTCACAATTTTCTGAATTCGAAAAAATGAAGGAGCTACAGCGTTTTCGACCTTGAAAATTGTAGACCTAAAATCGGTCGATTTTTGTGATTTCTTTATGCGATTTTGAGCTTGTTTTTCGAGGAAACAACACGGGAGTAACGCCAAACCTGATTTTATGCCCTAAACTTCAAAGCTGCATACTCAACTCAAAAATTTTTTTCCCATCAAAAATTGAAAATTTTGCAAGGTTACCCCCTTTGCTAAAAAAATGCAAAAAAATAAAATGTTAAATTTTAAGGAATTTTATTTATTATACGATTCGTGTGGGAATTTCGAACTGCGGAATGCTTCACAATTTTCTGAATTCGAAAAAATGAAGGAGCTACAGCGTTTTCGACCTTGAAAATTGTAGGCCTAAAATCGGCCGATTTTTATGATTTCTTTATGCGATTTTGAGCTTGTTTTTCGAGGAAACAACACGGGAGTAACGCCAATCCTCATTTTATGCCCTAAACTTCAAAGCTGCATACTCAACTCAAAAATTTTTTTCCCATCAAAAATTGAAAATTTTGCAAGGTTACCCCCTTTGCTAAAAAATATGCAAAAAAATAAAATGTTAAATTTTAAGGAATTTTATTTATTATACGATTCATGTGGGAATTTCGAACTGCGGAATGCTTCACAATTTTCTGAATTCGAAAAAATTAAGAAGCTACAGCGTTTTCGACCTTGAAAATTGTAGGCCTAAAATCGGTCGATTTTTGTGATTTCTTTATGCGATTTTGAGCTTGTTTTTCGAGGAAACAACACGGGAGTAACGCCAAACCACATTTTATGCCCTAAACTTCAAAGCTGCATACTCAACTCAAAAATTTTTTTCCCATCAAAAATTGAAAATTTTGCAAGGTTACCCCCTTTGCTAAAAAAAATGCAAAAAAATAAAATGTTAAATTTTAAGGAATTTTATTTATAATACGATTCGTGTGGGAATTTCGAACTGCGGAATGCTTCACAATTTTCTGAATTCGAAAAAATGAAGGAGCTACAGCGTTTTCGACCTTGAAAATTGTAGGCCTAAAATCGGTCGATTTTTGTGATTTCTTTATGCGATTTTGAGCTTGTTTTTCGAGGAAACAACACGGGAGTAACGCCAAACCACATTTTATGCCCTAAACTTCAAAGCTGCATACTCAACTAAAAAATTTTTTTCCCATCAAAAATTGAAAATTTTGCAAGGTTACCCCCTTTGCTAAAAAAAATGCAAAAAAATAAAAGGTTAAATTTTAAGGAATTTTATTTATTATACGATTCGTGTGGGAATTTCGAACTGCGGAATGCTTCACATTTTTCTGAATTCGAAAAAATGAAGGAGCTACAGCGTTTTCGACCTTGAAAATTGTAGGCCTAAAATCGGTCGATTTTTGTGATTTCTTTATGCGATTTTGAGCTTGTTTTTCGAGGAAACAACACGGGAGTAACGCCAAACCTCATTTTATGCCCTAAACTTCAAAGCTGCATACTCAACTCAAAATTATTTTTCCCATCAAAAATTGAAAATTTTGCAAGGTTACCCCCTTTGCTAAAAAAAATGCAAAAAAATAAAATGTTAAATTTTAAGGAATTTTATTTATAATACGATTCGTGTGGGAATTTCGAACTGCGGAATGCTTCACAATTTTCTGAATTCGAAAAAATGAAGGAGCTACAGCGTTTTCGACCTTGAAAATTGTAGACCTAAAATCGGTCGATTTTTGTGATTTCTTTATGCGATTTTGAGCTTGTTTTTCGAGGAAACAACACGGGAGTAACGCCAAACCTCATTTTATGCCCTAAACTTCAAAGCTGCATACTCAACTCAAAAATTTTTTTCCCATCAAAAATTGAAAATTTTGCAAGGTTACCCCCTTTGCTAAAAAAAATGCAAAAAAATAAAATGTTAAATTTTAAGGAATTTTATTTATTATACGATTCGTGTGGGAATTTCGAACTGCGGAATGCTTCACAATTTTCTGAATTCGAAAAAATGAAGGAGCTACAGCGTTTTCGACCTTGAAAATTGTGGGCCTAAAATCGGTCGATTTTTGTGATTTCTTTATGCGATTTTGAGCTTGTTGTTCGAGGAAACAACACGGGAGTAACGCCAAACCTCATTTTATGCCCTAAACTTCAAAGCTGCATACTCAACTCAAAATTATTTTTCCCATCAAAAATTTAAAATTTTGCAAGGTTACCCCCTTTGCTAAAAAATATTTAAAAAAATAAAATGTTAAATTTTAAGGAATTTTATTTATTATACGATTCGTGTGGGAATTTCGAACTGCGGAATGCTACACAATTTTCTGAATTCGAAAAAATGAAGGAGCTACAGCGTTTTCGACCTTGAAAATTGTAGGCCTAAAATCGGTCGATTTTTGTGATTTCTTTAAGCGATTTTGAGCTTGTTTTTCGAGGAAACAACACGGGAGTAACGCCAAACCTCATTTTATGCCCTAAACTTCAAAGCTGCATACTCAACTCAATTTTTTTCCCATCAAAAATTGAAAATTTTGCAAGGTTACCCCCTTTGCTAAAAAAATGCAAAAAAATAAAATGTTAAATTTTAAGGAATTTTATTTATTATACGATTCGTGTGGGAATTTCGAACTGCGGAATGCTACACAATTTTCTGAATTCGAAAAAATGAAGGAGCTACAGCGTTTTCGACCTTGAAAATTGTAGGCCTAAAATCGGTCGATTTTTGTGATTTCTTTATGCGATTTTGAGCTTGTTTTTCGAGGAAACAACACGGGAGTAACGCCAAACCTCATTTTATGCCCTAAACTTCAAAGCTGCATACTCAACTCAAAAATTTTTTTCCCATCAAAAATTGAAAATTTTGCAAGGTTACCCCCTTTGCTAAAAAAAATGCAAAAAAATAAAATGTTAAATTTTAAGGAATTTTATTTATTATACGATTCGTGTGGGAATTTCGAACTGCGGAATGCTTCACATTTTTCTGAATTCGAAAAAATGAAGGAGCTACAGCGTTTTCGACCTTGAAAATTGTAGGCCTAAAATCGGTCGATTTTTGTGATTTCTTTATGCGATTTTGAGCTTGTTTTTCGAGGAAACAACACGGGAGTAACGCCAAACCACATTTTATGCCCTAAACTTCAAAGCTGCATACTCAACTCAAATTTTTTTCCCATCAAAAATTGAAAATTTTGCAAGGTTACCCCCTTTGCTAAAAAAAATGCAAAAAAATAAAATGTTAAATTTTAAGGAATTTTATTTATAATACGATTCGTGTGGGAATTTCGAACTGCGGAATGCTTCACAATTTTCTGAATTCGAAAAAATGAAGGAGCTACAGCGTTTTCGACCTTGAAAATTGTAGACCTAAAATCGGTCGATTTTTGTGATTTCTTTATGCGATTTTGAGCTTGTTTTTCGAGGAAACAACACGGGAGTAACGCCAAACCTCATTTTATGCCCTAAACTTCAAAGCTGCATACTCAACTCAAAAATTTTTTTCCCATCAAAAATTGAAAATTTTGCAAGGTTACCCCCTTTGCTAAAAAAAATGCAAAAAAATAAAATGTTAAATTTTAAGGAATTTTATTTATTATACGATTCGTGTGGGAATTTCGAACTGCGGAATGCTTCACATTTTTCTGAATTCGAAAAAATGAAGGAGCTACAGCGTTTTCGACCTTGAAAATTGTAGGCCTAAAATCGGTCGATTTTTGTGATTTCTTTATGCGATTTTGAGCTTGTTTTTCGAGGAAACAACACGGGAGTAACGCCAAACCTCATTTTATGCCCTAAACTTCAAAGCTGCATACTCAACTCAAAATTATTTTTCCCATCAAAAATTGAAAATTTTGCAAGGTTACCCCCTTTGCTAAAAAAAATGCAAAAAAATAAAATGTTAAATTTTAAGGAATTTTATTTATAATACGATTCGTGTGGGAATTTCGAACTGCGGAATGCTTCACAATTTTCTGAATTCGAAAAAATGAAGGAGCTACAGCGTTTTCGACCTTGAAAATTGTAGACCTAAAATCGGTCGATTTTTGTGATTTCTTTATGCGATTTTGAGCTTGTTTTTCGAGGAAACAACACGGGAGTAACGCCAAACCTCATTTTATGCCCTAAACTTCAAAGCTGCATACTCAACTCAAAAATTTTTTTCCCATCAAAAATTGAAAATTTTGCAAGGTTACCCCCTTTGCTAAAAAAAATGCAAAAAAATAAAATGTTAAATTTTAAGGAATTTTATTTATTATACGATTCGTGTGGGAATTTCGAACTGCGGAATGCTTCACAATTTTCTGAATTTGAAAAAATGAAGGAGCTACAGCGTTTTCGACCTTGAAAATTGTAGGCCTAAAATCGGTCGATTTTTGTGATTTCTTTATGCGATTTTGAGCTTGTTGTTCGAGGAAACAACACGGGAGTAACGCCAAACCTCATTTTATGCCCTAAACTTCAAAGCTGCATACTCAACTCAAAATTATTTTTCCCATCAAAAATTTAAAATTTTGCAAGGTTACCCCCTTTGCTAAAAAATATTTAAAAAAATAAAATGTTAAATTTTAAGGAATTTTATTTATTATACGATTCGTGTGGGAATTTCGAACTGCGGAATGCTACACAATTTTCTGAATTCGAAAAAATGAAGGAGCTACAGCGTTTTCGACCTTGAAAATTGTAGGCCTAAAATCGGTCGATTTTTGTGATTTCTTTAAGCGATTTTGAGCTTGTTTTTCGAGGAAACAACACGGGAGTAACGCCAAACCTCATTTTATGCCCTAAACTTCAAAGCTGCATACTCAACTCAATTTTTTTCCCATCAAAAATTGAAAATTTTGCAAGGTTACCCCCTTTGCTAAAAAAATGCAAAAAAATAAAATGTTAAATTTTAAGGAATTTTATTTATTATACGATTCGTGTGGGAATTTCGAACTGCGGAATGCTACACAATTTTCTGAATTCGAAAAAATGAAGGAGCTACAGCGTTTTCGACCTTGAAAATTGTAGGCCTAAAATCGGTCGATTTTTGTGATTTCTTTATGCGATTTTGAGCTTGTTTTTCGAGGAAACAACACGGGAGTAACGCCAAACCTCATTTTATGCCCTAAACTTCAAAGCTGCATACTCAACTCAAAAATTTTTTTCCCATCAAAAATTGAAAATTTTGCAAGGTTACCCCCTTTGCTAAAAAAAATGCAAAAAAATAAAATGTTAAATTTTAAGGAATTTTATTTATAATACGATTCGTGTGGGAATTTCGAACTGCGGAATGCTTCACAATTTTCTGAATTCGAAAAAATGAAGGAGCTACAGCGTTTTCGACCTTGAAAATTGTAGGCCTAAAATCGGTCGATTTTTGTGATTTCTTTATGCGATTTTGAGCTTGTTTTTCGAGGAAACAACACGGGAGTAACGCCAATCCTTATTTTATGCCCTAAACTTCAAAGCTGCATACTCAACTCAAAAATTTTTTTCCCATCAAAAATTGAAAATTTTGCAAGGTTACCCCCTTTGCTAAAAAATATGCAAAAAAATAAAATGTTAAATTTTAAGGAATTTTATTTATTATACGATTCATGTGGGAATTTCGAACTGCGGAATGCTTCACAATTTTCTGAATTCGAAAAAATTAAGGAGCTACAGCGTTTTCGACCTTGAAAATTGTAGGCCTAAAATCGGTCGATTTTTGTGATTTCTTTATGCGATTTTGAGCTTGTTTTTCGAGGAAACAACACGGGAGTAACGCCAAACCACATTTTATGCCCTAAACTTCAAAGCTGCATACTCAACTCAAAAATTTTTTTCCCATCAAAAATTGAAAATTTTGCAAGGTTACCCCCTTTGCTAAAAAAAATGCAAAAAAATAAAATGTTAAATTTTAAGGAATTTTATTTATAATACGATTCGTGTGGGAATTTCGAACTGCGGAATGCTTCACAATTTTCTGAATTCGAAAAAATGAAGGAGCTACAGCGTTTTCGACCTTGAAAATTGTAGGCCTAAAATCGGTCGATTTTTGTGATTTCTTTATGCGATTTTGAGCTTGTTTTTCGAGGAAACAACACGGGAGTAACGCCAAACCACATTTTATGCCCTAAACTTCAAAGCTGCATACTCAACTAAAAAATTTTTTTCCCATCAAAAATTGAAAATTTTGCAAGGTTACCCCCTTTGCTAAAAAAAATGCAAAAAAATAAAATGTTAAATTTTAAGGAATTTTATTTATTATACGATTCGTGTGGGAATTTCGAACTGCGGAATGCTTCACATTTTTCTGAATTCGAAAAAATGAAGGAGCTACAGCGTTTTCGACCTTGAAAATTGTAGGCCTAAAATCGGTCGATTTTTGTGATTTCTTTATGCGATTTTGAGCTTGTTTTTCGAGGAAACAACACGGGAGTAACGCCAAACCACATTTTATGCCCTAAACTTCAAAGCTGCATACTCAACTCAAATTTTTTTCCCATCAAAAATTGAAAATTTTGCAAGGTTACCCCCTTTGCTAAAAAAAATGCAAAAAAATAAAATGTTAAATTTTAAGGAATTTTATTTATAATACGATTCGTGTGGGAATTTCGAACTGCGGAATGCTTCACAATTTTCTGAATTCGAAAAAATGAAGGAGCTACAGCGTTTTCGACCTTGAAAATTGTAGACCTAAAATCGGTCGATTTTTGTGATTTCTTTATGCGATTTTGAGCTTGTTTTTCGAGGAAACAACACGGGAGTAACGCCAAACCTCATTTTATGCCCTAAACTTCAAAGCTGCATACTCAACTCAAAAATTTTTTTCCCATCAAAAATTGAAAATTTTGCAAGGTTACCCCCTTTGCTAAAAAAAATGCAAAAAAATAAAATGTTAAATTTTAAGGAATTTTATTTATTATACGATTCGTGTGGGAATTTCGAACTGCGGAATGCTTCACAATTTTCTGAATTCGAAAAAATGAAGGAGCTACAGCGTTTTCGACCTTGAAAATTGTAGACCTAAAATCGGTCGATTTTTGTGATTTCTTTATGCGATTTTGAGCTTGTTTTTCGAGGAAACAACACGGGAGTAACGCCAAACCTCATTTTATGCCCTAAAGTTCAAAGCTGCATACTCAACTCGAAAATTTTTTTCCCATCAAAAATTGAAAATTTTGCAAGGTTACCCCCTTTGCTAAAAAAATGCAAAAAAATAAAATGTTAAATTTTAAGGAATTTTATTTATTATACGATTCGTGAGGGAATTTCGAACTGCGGAATGCTTCACATTTTTCTGAATTCGAAAAAATGAAGGAGCTACAGCGTTTTCGACCTTGAAAATTGTAGGCCAAAAATCGGCCGATTTTTGTGATTTCTTTATGCGATTTTGAGCTTGTTTTTCGAGGAAACAACACGGGAGTAACGCCAAACCTCATTTTATGCCCTAAACTTCAAAGCTGCATACTCAACTCAAAAATTTTTTTCCCATCAAAAATTGAAAATTTTGCAAGGTTACCCCCTTTGCTAAAAAAAATGCAAAAAAATAAAATGTTAAATTTTAAGGAATTTTATTTATTATACGATTCGTGTGGGAATTTCGAACTGCGGAATGCTTCACATTTTTCTGAATTCGAAAAAATGAAGGAGCTACAGCGTTTTCGACCTTGAAAATTGTAGGCCTAAAATCGGTCGATTTTTGTGATTTCTTTATGCGATTTTGAGCTTGTTTTTCGAGGAAACAACACGGGAGTAACGCCAAACCACATTTTATGCCCTAAACTTCAAAGCTGCATACTCAACTCAAATTTTTTTCCCATCAAAAATTGAAAATTTTGCAAGGTTACCCCCTTTGCTAAAAAAAATGCAAAAAAATAAAATGTTAAATTTTAAGGAATTTTATTTATAATACGATTCGTGTGGGAATTTCGAACTGCGGAATGCTTCACAATTTTCTGAATTCGAAAAAATGAAGGAGCTACAGCGTTTTCGACCTTGAAAATTGTAGACCTAAAATCGGTCGATTTTTGTGATTTCTTTATGCGATTTTGAGCTTGTTTTTCGAGGAAACAACACGGGAGTAACGCCAAACCTCATTTTATGCCCTAAACTTCAAAGCTGCATACTCAACTCAAAAATTTTTTTCCCATCAAAAATTGAAAATTTTGCAAGGTTACCCCCTTTGCTAAAAAAAATGCAAAAAAATAAAATGTTAAATTTTAAGGAATTTTATTTATTATACGATTCGTGTGGGAATTTCGAACTGCGGAATGCTTCACAATTTTCTGAATTCGAAAAAATGAAGGAGCTACAGCGTTTTCGACCTTGAAAATTGTAGGCCTAAAATCGGTCGATTTTTGTGATTTCTTTATGCGATTTTGAGCTTGTTTTTCGAGGAAACAACACGGGAGTAACGCCAAACCTCATTTTATGCCCTAAACTTCAAAGCTGCATACTCAACTCAAAAATTTTTTTCCCATCAAAAATTGAAAATTTTGCAAGGTTACCCCCTTTGCTAAAAAAAATGCAAAAAAATAAAATGTTAAATTTTAAGGAATTTTATTTATTATACGATTCGTGTGGGAATTTCGAACTGCGGAATGCTTCACAATTTTCTGAATTCGAAAAAATGAAGGAGCTACAGCGTTTTCGACCTTGAAAATTGTAGGCCTAAAATCGGTCGATTTTTGTGATTTCTTTATGCGATTTTGAGCTTGTTTTTTCGAGGAAACAACACGGGAGTAACGCCAAACCACATTTTATGCCCTAAACTTCAAAGCTGCATACTCAACTCAAAAATTTTTTTCCCATCAAAAATTGAAAATTTTGCAAGGTTACCCCCTTTGCTAAAAAAAATGCAAAAAAATAAAATGTTAAATTTTAAGGAATTTTATTTATTATACGATTCGTGTGGGAATTTCGAACTGCGGAATGCTTCACAATTTTCTGAATTCGAAAAAATGAAGGAGCTACAGCGTTTTCGACCTTGAAAATTGTAGGCCTAAAATCGGTCGATTTTTGTGATTTCTTTATGCGATTTTGAGCTTGTTTTTCGAGGAAACAACACGGGAGTAACGCCAAACCTCATTTTATGCCCTAAACTTCAAAGCTGCATACTCAACTCAAAAATTTTTTTCCCATCAAAAATTGAAAATTTTGCAAGGTTACCCCCTTTGCTAAAAAATATGCAAAAAAATAAAATGTTAAATTTTAAGGAATTTTATTTATTATACGATTCGTGTGGGAATTTCGAACTGCGGAATGCTTCACATTTTTCTGAATTCGAAAAAATGAAGGAGCTACAGCGTTTTCGACCATGAAAATTGTAGGCTTAAAATCGGTCGATTTTTGTGATTTCTTTATGCGAATTTGAGCTTGTTTTTCGAGGAAACAACACGGGAGTAACGCCAAACCTCATTTTATGCCCTAAACTTCAAAGCTGCATACTCAACTCAAAAATTTTTTTCCCATCAAAAATTGAAAATTTTGCAAGGTTACCCCCTTTGCTAAAAAAAATGCAAAAAAATAAAATGTTAAATTTTAAGGAATTTTATTTATTATACGATTCGTGTGGGAATTTCGAACTGCGGAATGCTTCACAATTTTCTGAATTCGAAAAAATGAAGGAGCTACAGCGTTTTCGACCTTGAAAATTGTAGGCCTAAAATCGGTCGATTTTTGTGATTTCTTTATGCGATTTTGAGCTTGTTTTTCGAGGAAACAACACGGGAGTAACGCCAAACCTCATTTTATGCCCTAAACTTCAAAGCTGCATACTCAACTCAAAAATTTTTTTCCCATCAAAAATTGAAAATTTTGCAAGGTTACCCCCTTTGCTAAAAAAAATGCAAAAAAATAAAATGTTAAATTTTAAGGAATTTTATTTATTATACGATTCGTGTGGGAATTTCGAACTGCGGAATGCTTCACAATTTTCTGAATTCGAAAAAATGAAGGAGCTACAGCGTTTTCGACCTTGAAAATTGTAGGCCTAAAATCGGTCGATTTTTGTGATTTCTTTATGCGATTTTGAGCTTGTTTTTCGAGGAAACAACACGGGAGTAACGCCAATCCTTATTTTATGCCCTAAACTTCAAAGCTGCATACTCAACTCAAAAATTTTTTTCCCATCAAAAATTGAAAATTTTGCAAGGTTACCCCCTTTGCTAAAAAATATGCAAAAAAATAAAATGTTAAATTTTAAGGAATTTTATTTATTATACGATTCGTGTGGGAATTTCGAACTGCGGAATGCTTCACATTTTTCTGAATTCGAAAAAATGAAGGAGCTACAGCGTTTTCGACCTTGAAAATTGTAGGCCTAAAATCGGTCGATTTTTGTGATTTCTTTATGCGATTTTGAGCTTGTTTTTCGAGGAAACAACACGGGAGTAACGCCAAACCACATTTTATGCCCTAAACTTCAAAGCTGCATACTCAACTCAAAAATTTTTTTCCCATCAAAAATTGAAAATTTTGCAAGGTTACCCCCTTTGCTAAAAAAAATGCAAAAAAATAAAATGTTAAATTTTAAGGAATTTTATTTATTATACGATTCGTGTGGGAATTTCGAACTGCGGAATGCTGCACAATTTTCTGAATTCGAAAAAATGAAGGAGCTACAGCGTTTTCGACCTTGAAAATTGTAGGCCTAAAATCGGTCGATTTTTGTGATTTCTTTATGCGATTTTGAGCTTGTTTTTCGAGGAAACAACACGGGAGTAACGCCAATCCTTATTTTATGCCCTAAACTTCAAAGCTGCATACTCAACTCAAAAATTTTTTTCCCATCAAAAATTGAAAATTTTGCAAGGTTACCCCCTTTGCTAAAAAATATGCAAAAAAATAAAATGTTAAATTTTAAGGAATTTTATTTATTATACGATTCGTGTGGGAATTTCGAACTGCGGAATGCTTCACATTTTTCTGAATTCGAAAAAATGAAGGAGCTACAGCGTTTTCGACCTTGAAAATTGTAGGCCTAAAATCGGTCGATTTTTGTGATTTCTTTATGCGATTTTGAGCTTGTTTTTCGAGGAAACAACACGGGAGTAACGCCAAACCACATTTTATGCCCTAAACTTCAAAGCTGCATACTCAACTCAAAAATTTTTTTCCCATCAAAAATTGAAAATTTTGCAAGGTTACGCCCTTTGCTAAAAAAATGCAAAAAAATAAAATGTTAAATTTTAAGGAATTTTATTTATTATACGATTCGTGTGGGAATTTCGAACTGCGGAATGCTTCACATTTTTCTGAATTCGAAAAAATGAAGGAGCTACAGCGTTTTCGACCTTGAAAATTGTAGGCCTAAAATCGGTCGATTTTTGTGATTTCTTTATGCGATTTTGAGCTTGTTTATCGAGTAAACAACACGGGAGTAACGCCAATCCTCATTTTATGCCCTAAACTTCAAAGCTGCATACTCAACTCAAAAATTTTTTTCCCATCAAAAATTGAAAATTTTGCAAGGTTACCCCCTTTGCTAAAAAATATGCAAAAAAATAAAATGTTAAATTTTAAGGAATTTTATTTATTATACGATTCGTGTGGGAATTTCGAACTGCGGAATGCTTCACAATTTTCTGAATTCGAAAAAATGAAGGAGCTACAGCGTTTTCGACCTTGAAAATTGTAGACCTAAAATCGGTCGATTTTTGTGATTTCTTTATGCGATTTTGAGCTTGTTTTTCGAGGAAACAACACGGGAGTAACGCCAAACCTCATTTTATGCCCTAAACTTCAAAGCTGCATACTCAACTCAAAAATTTTTTTCCCATCAAAAATTGAAAATTTTGCAAGGTTACCCCCTTTGCTAAAAAATATGCAAAAAAATAAAATGTTAAATTTTAAGGAATTTTATTTATTATACGATTCGTGTGGGAATTTCGAACTGCGGAATGCTTCACATTTTTCTGAATTCGAAAAAATGAAGGAGCTACAGCGTTTTCGACCTTGAAAATTGTAGGCCTAAAATCGGTCGATTTTTGTGATTTCTTTATGCGATTTTGAGCTTGTTTTTCGAGGAAACAACACGGGAGTAACGCCAAACCACATTTTATGCCCTAAACTTCAAAGCTGCATACTCAACTCAAAAATTTTTTTCCCATCAAAAATTGAAAATTTTGCAAGGTTACCCCCTTTGCTAAAAAAAATGCAAAAAAATAAAATGTTAAATTTTAAGGAATTTTATTTATTATACGATTCGTGTGGGAATTTCGAACTGCGGAATGCTTCACAATTTTCTGAATTCGAAAAAATGAAGGAGCTACAGCGTTTTCGACCTTGAAAATTGTAGACCTAAAATCGGTCGATTTTTGTGATTTCTTTATGCGATTTTGAGCTTGTTTTTCGAGGAAACAACACGGGAGTAACGCCAAACCTCATTTTATGCCCTAAACTTCAAAGCTGCATACTCAACTCAAAAATTTTTTTCCCATCAAAAATTGAAAATTTTGCAAGGTTACCCCCTTTGCTAAAAAAATGCAAAAAAATAAAATGTTAAATTTTAAGGAATTTTATTTATTATACGATTCGTGTGGGAATTTCGAACTGCGGAATGCTTCACATTTTTCTGAATTCGAAAAAATGAAGGAGCTACAGCGTTTTCGACCTTGAAAATTGTAGGCCTAAAATCGGTCGATTTTTGTGATTTCTTTATGCGATTTTGAGCTTGTATTTCGAGGAAACAACACGGGAGTAACGCCAAACCACATTTTATGCCCTAAACTTCAAAGCTGCATACTCAACTCAAAAATTTTTTTCCCATCAAAAATTGAAAATTTTGCAAGGTTACCCCCTTTGCTAAAAAAAATGCAAAAAAATAAAATGTTAAATTTTAAGGAATTTTATTTATAATACGATTCGTGTGGGAATTTCGAACTGCGGAATGCTTCACAATTTTCTGAATTCGAAAAAATGAAGGAGCTACAGCGTTTTCGACCTTGAAAATTGTAGACCTAAAATCGGTCGATTTTTGTGATTTCTTTATGCGATTTTGAGCTTGTTTTTCGAGGAAACAACACGGGAGTAACGCCAAACCTCATTTTATGCCCTAAACTTCAAAGCTGCATACTCAACTCAAAAATTTTTTTCCCATCAAAAATTGAAAATTTTGCAAGGTTACCCCCTTTGCTAAAAAAATGCAAAAAAATAAAATGTTAAATTTTAAGGAATTTTATTTATTATACGATTCGTGTGGGAATTTCGAACTGCGGAATGCTTCACAATTTTCTGAATTCGAAAAAATGAAGGAGCTACAGCGTTTTCGACCTTGAAAATTGTAGGCCTAAAATCGGTCGATTTTTGTGATTTCTTTATGCGATTTTGAGCTTGTTTTTCGAGGAAACAACACGGGAGTAACGCCAAACCTCATTTTATGCCCTAAACTTCAAAGCTGCATACTCAACTCAAAAATTTTTTTCCCATCAAAAATTGAAAATTTTGCAAGGTTACCCCCTTTGCTAAAAAAAATGCAAAAAAATAAAATGTTAAATTTTAAGGAATTTTATTTATTATACGATTCGTGTGGGAATTTCGAACTGCGGAATGCTTCACAATTTTCTGAATTCGAAAAAATGAAGGAGCTACAGCGTTTTCGACCTTGAAAATTGTAGGCCTAAAATTTTTCCCATCAAAAATTTAAAATTTTGCAAGGTTACCCCCTTTGCTAAAAAATATTTAAAAAAATAAAATGTTAAATTTTAAGGAATTTTATTTATTATACGATTCGTGTGGGAATTTCGAACTGCGGAATGCTGCACAATTTTCTGAATTCGAAAAAATGAAGGAGCTACAGCGTTTTCGACCTTGAAAATTGTAGGCCTAAAATCGGTCGATTTTTGTGATTTCTTTATGCGATTTTGAGCTGGTTTTTCAAGGAAACAACACGGGAGTAACGCCAAACCTCATTTTATTCCCTAAACTTCAAAGCTGCATACTCAACTCAAAAATTTTTTTCCCATCAAAAATTGAAAATTTTGCAAGGTTACCCCCTTTGCTAAAAAATATGCAAAAAAATAAAATGTTAAATTTTAAGGAATTTTATTTATTATACGATTCGTGTGGGAATTTCGAACTGCGGAATGCTTCACAATTTTCTGAATTCGAAAAAATGAAGGAGCTACAGCGTTTTCGACCTTGAAAATTGTAGGCCTAAAATCGGTCGATTTTTGTGATTTCTTTATGCGATTTTGAGCTTGTTTTTCGAGGAAACAACACGGGAGTAACGCCAAACCTCATTTTATGCCCTAAACTTCAAAGCTGCATACTCAACTCAAAATTATTTTTCCCATCAAAAATTTAAAATTTTGCAAGGTTACCCCCTTTGCTAAAAAATATTTAAAAAAATTAAATGTTAAATTTTAAGGAATTTTATTTATTATACGATTCGTGTGGGAATTTCGAACTGCGGAATGCTGCACAATTTTCTGAATTCGAAAAAATGAAGGAGCTACAGCGTTTTCGACCTTGAAAATTGTAGGCCAAAAATCGGTCGATTTTTGTGATTTCTTTATGCGATTTTGAGCTTGTTTTTCGAGGAAACAACACGGGAGTAACGCCAAACCTCATTTTATGCCCTAAACTTCAAAGCTGCATACTCAACTCAAAAATTTTTTTCCCATCAAAAATTGAAAATTTTGCAAGGTTACCCCCTTTGCTAAAAAAAATGCAAAAAAATAAAATGTTAAATTTTAAGGAATTTTATTTATTATACGATTCGTGTGGGAATTTCGAACTGCGGAATGCTTCACAATTTTCTGAATTCGAAAAAATGAAGGAGCTACAGCGTTTTCGACCTTGAAAATTGTAGGCCTAAAATCTGTCGATTTTTGTGATTTCTTTATGCGATTTTGAGCTTGTTTTTCGAGGAAACAACACGGGAGTAACGCCAAACCTCATTTTATGCCCTAAAGTTCAAAGCTGCATACTCAACTCAAAAATTTTTTTCAAATCAAAAATTGAAAATTTTGCAAGGTTACCCCCTTTGCTAAAAAAAATGCAAAAAAATAAAATGTTAAATTTTAAGGAATTTTATTTATTATACGATTCGTGTGGGAATTTCGAACTGCGGAATGCTTCACAATTTTCTGAATTCGAAAAAATGAAGGAGCTACAGCGTTTTCGACCTTGAAAATTGTAGGCCTAAAATCGGTCGATTTTTGTGATTTCTTTATGCGATTTTGAGCTTGTTTTTCGAGGAAACAACACGGGAGTAACGCCAAACCACATTTTATGCCCTAAACTTCAAAGCTGCATACTCAACTCAAAAATTTTTTTCCCATCAAAAATTGAAAATTTTGCAAGGTTACCCCCTTTGCTAAAAAAAATGCAAAAAAATAAAATGTTAAATTTTAAGGAATTTTATTTATTATACGATTCGTGTGGGAATTTCGAACTGCGGAATGCTTCACAATTTTCTGAATTCGAAAAAATGAAGGAGCTACAGCGTTTTCGACCTTGAAAATTGTAGGCCTAAAATCGGTCGATTTTTGTGATTTCTTTATGCGATTTTGAGCTTGTTTTTCGAGGAAACAACACGGGAGTAACGCCAAACCTCATTTTATGCCCTAAACTTCAAAGCTACATACTCAACTCAAAATTATTTTTCCCATCAAAAATTTAAAATTTTGCAAGGTTACCCCCTTTGCTAAAAAATATTTAAAAAAATAAAATGTTAAATTTTAAGGAATTTTATTTATTATACGATTCGTGTGGGAATTTCGAACTGCGGAATGCTGCACAATTTTCTGAATTCGAAAAAATGAAGGAGCTACAGCGTTTTCGACCTTGAAAATTGTAGGCCAAAAATCGGTCGATTTTTGTGATTTCTTTAAGCGATTTTGAGCTGGTTTTTCAAGGAAACAACACGGGAGTAACGCCAAACCTCATTTTATGCCCTAAACTTCAAAGCTGCATACTCAACTCAAAAATTTTTTTCCCATCAAAAATTGAAAATTTTGCAAGGTTACCCCCTTTGCTAAAAAATATGCAAAAAAATAAAATGTTAAATTTTAAGGAATTTTATTTATTATACGATTCATGTGGGAATTTCGAACTGCGGAATGCTTCACAATTTTCTGAATTCGAAAAAATGAAGGAGCTACAGCGTTTTCGACCTTGAAAATTGTAGGCCTAAAATCGGTCGATTTTTGTGATTTCTTTAAGCGATTTTGAGCTTGTTTTTCGAGGAAACAACACGGGAGTAACGCCAAACCTCATTTTATGCCCTAAACTTCAAAGCTGCATACTCAACTCAAAAAATTTTTTCTCATCAAAAATTGAAAATTTTGCAAGGTTACCCCCTTGCTAAAAAAAATGCAAAAAAATAAAATGTTAAATTTTAAGGAATTTTATTTATTATACGATTCGTGTGGGAATTTCGAACTGCGGAATGCTTCACAATTTTCTGAATTCGAAAAAATGAAGGAGCTACAGCGTTTTCGACCTTGAAAATTGTAGGCCTAAAATCGGTCGATTTTTGTGATTTCTTTATGCGATTTTGAGCTTGTTTTTCGAGTAAACAACACGGGAGTAACGCCAAACCTCATTTTATGCCCTAAACTTCAAAGCTGCATACTCAACTCAAAAATTTTTTTCCCATCAAAAATTTAAAATTTTGCAAGGTTACCCCCTTTGCTAAAAAAAATGCAAAAAAATAAAATGTTAAATTTTAAGGAATTTTATTTATTATACGATTCGTGTGGGAATTTCGAACTGCGGAATGCTTCACAATTTTCTGAATTCGAAAAAATGAAGGAGCTACAGCGTTTTCGACCTTGAAAATTGTAGGCCTAAAATCGGTCGATTTTTGTGATTTCTTTATGCGATTTTGAGCTTGTTTTTCGAGGAAACAACACGGGAGTAACGCCAAACCACATTTTATGCCCTAAACTTCAAAGCTGCATACTCAACTCAAAAATTTTTTTCCCATCAAAAATTGAAAATTTTGCAAGGTTACCCCCTTTGCTAAAAAAAATGCAAAAAAATAAAATGTTAAATTTTAAGGAATTTTATTTATTATACGATTCGTGTGGGAATTTCGAACTGCGGAATGCTTCACAATTTTCTGAATTCGAAAAAATGAAGGAGCTACAGCGTTTTCGACCTTGAAAATTGTAGGCCTAAAATCGGTCGATTTTTGTGATTTCTTTATGCGATTTTGAGCTTGTTTTTCGAGGAAACAACACGGGAGTAACGCCAAACCACATTTTATGCCCTAAACTTCAAAGCTGCATACTCAACTCAAAAATTTTTTTCCCATCAAAAATTGAAAATTTTGCAAGGTTACCCCCTTTGCTAAAAAAAATGCAAAAAAATAAAATGTTAAATTTTAAGGAATTTTATTTATTATACGATTCGTGTGGGAATTTCGAACTGCGGAATGCTTCACAATTTTCTGAATTCGAAAAAATGAAGGAGCTACAGCGTTTTCGACCTTGAAAATTGTAGGCCTAAAATCTGTCGATTTTTGTGATTTCTTTATGCGATTTTGAGCTTGTTTTTCGAGGAAACAACACGGGAGTAACGCCAAATCTCATTTTATGCCCTAAACTTCAAAGCTGCATACTCAACTCAAAAATTTTTTTCCCATCAAAAATTGAAAATTTTGCAAGGTTACCTCCTTTGCTAAAAAATATGCAAAAAAATAAAATGTTAAATTTTAAGGAATTTTATTTATTATACGATTCGTGTGGGAATTTCGAACTGCGGAATGCTACACAATTTTCTGAATTCGAAAAAATGAAGGAGCTACAGCGTTTTCGACCTTGAAAATTGTAGGCCAAAAATCGGTCAATTTTTGTGATTTCTTTAAGCGATTTTGAGCTTGTTTTTCGAGGAAACAACACGGGAGTAACGCCAAACCTCATTTTATGCCCTAAAGTTCAAAGCTGCATACTCAACTCGAAAAATTTTTTTCCCATCAAAAATTGAAAATTTTGCAAGGTTACCCCCTTTGCTAAAAAAAATGCAAAAAAATAAAATGTTAAATTTTAAGGAATTTTATTTATTATACGATTCGTGTGGGAATTTCGAACTGCGGAATGCTTCACATTTTTCTGAATTCGAAAAAATGAAGGAGCTACAGCGTTTTCGACCTTGAAAATTGTAGTCCAAAAATCGGCCGATTTTTGTGATTTCTTTAAGCGATTTTGAGCTTGTTTTTCGAGGAAACAACACGGGAGTAACGCCAAACCTCTTTTTATGCCCTAAACTTCAAAGCTGCATACTCAACTCAAAAATTTTTTTCCCATCAAAAATTGAAAATTTTGCAAGGTTACCCCCTTTGCTAAAAAAAATGCAAAAAAAATAAAATGTTAAATTTTAAGGAATTTTATTTATTATACGATTCATGTGGGAATTTCGAACTGCGGAATGCTTCACAATTTTCTGAATTCGAAAAAATGAAGGAGCTACAGCGTTTTCGACCTTGAAAATTTTAGGCCTAAAATCGGTCGATTTTTGTGATTTCTTTAAGCGATTTTGAGCTTGTTTTTCGAGGAAACAACACGGGAGTAACGCCAAACCACATTTTATGCCCTAAACTTCAAAGCTGCATACTCAACTCAAAAATTTTTTTCCCATCAAAAATTGAAAATTTTGCAAGGTTACCCCCTTTGCTAAAAAAAATGCAAAAAAATAAAATGTTAAATTTTAAGGAATTTTATTTATTATACGATTCGTGTGGGAATTTCGAACTGCGGAATGCTTCACAATTTTCTGAATTCGAAAAAATGAAGGAGCTACAGCGTTTTCGACCTTGAAAATTGTAGGCCTAAAATCGGTCGATTTTTGTGATTTCTTTATGCGATTTTGAGCTTGTTTTTCGAGGAAACAACACGGGAGTAACGCCAAATCTCATTTTATGCCCTAAACTTCAAAGCTGCATACTCAACTCAAAAATTTTTTTCCCATCAAAAATTGAAAATTTTGCAAAAAAAATGCAAAAAAATAAAATGTTAAATTTTAAGGAATTTTATTTATTATACGATTCGTGTGGGAATTTCGAACTGCGGAATGCTTCACAATTTTCTGAATTCGAAAAAATGAAGGAGCTACAGCGTTTTCGACCTTGAAAATTGTAGGCCTAAAATCGGTCGATTTTTGTGATTTCTTTATGCGATTTTGAGCTTGTTTTTCGAGTAAACAACACGGGAGTAACGCCAAACCTCATTTTATGCCCTAAACTTCAAAGCCGCATACTCAACTCAAAAAATTTTTTTCCATCAAAAATTGAAAATTTTGCAAGGTTACCCCCTTTGCTAAAAAAATGCAAAAAAATAAAATGTTAAATTTTAAGGAATTTTATTTATTATACGATTCGTGGGGGAATTTCGAATTGAGGAATGTTTCTTAATTTTCTAAATTCGAAAAAATTAAGGAGCTACAGCGTTTTCGACCTTGAAAATGACTGTAGGGCTAAAATAAGTCGATTTTTGCGATTTCTTTATGCAATCTTGAGCTCGTTTTTCGAGAAAACAGCACAGGAGTAGCGCCAAACCTCATTTTATGCTCTAAACTTCAAAGCTGCATACTCAACTCAAAAATTTTTTTCCCATCAAAAATTGAAAATTTTGCAAGGTTACCCCCTTTGCTAAAAAAAATGCAAAAAAATAAAATGTTAAATTTTAAGGAATTTTATTTATTATACGATTCGTGTGGGAATTTCGAACTGCGGAATGCTTCACAATTTTCTGAATTCGAAAAAATGAAGGAGCTACAGCGTTTTCGACCTTGAAAATTGTAGGCCTAAAATCGGTCGATTTTTGTGATTTCTTTATGCGATTTTGAGCTTGTTTTTCGAGGAAACAACACGGGAGTAACGCCAAACCACATTTTATGCCCTAAACTTCAAAGCTGCATACTCAACTCAAAAATTTTTTTCCCATCAAAAATTGAAAATTTTGCAAGGTTACCCCCTTTGCTAAAAAAAATGCAAAAAAATAAAATGTTAAATTTTAAGGAATTTTATTTATTATACGATTCGTGTGGGAATTTCGAACTGCGGAATGCTTCACAATTTTCTGAATTCGAAAAAATGAAGGAGCTACAGCGTTTTCGACCTTGAAAATTGTAGGCCTAAAATCTGTCGATTTTTGTGATTTCTTTATGCGATTTTGAGCTTGTTTTTCGAGGAAACAACACGGGAGTAACGCCAAATCTCATTTTATGCCCTAAACTTCAAAGCTGCATACTCAACTCAAAAATTTTTTTCCCATCAAAAATTGAAAATTTTGCAAGGTTACCTCCTTTGCTAAAAAATATGCAAAAAAATAAAATGTTAAATTTTAAGGAATTTTATTTATTATACGATTCGTGTGGGAATTTCGAACTGCGGAATGCTACACAATTTTCTGAATTCGAAAAAATGAAGGAGCTACAGCGTTTTCGACCTTGAAAATTGTAGGCCAAAAATCGGTCAATTTTTGTGATTTCTTTAAGCGATTTTGAGCTTGTTTTTCGAGGAAACAACACGGGAGTAACGCCAAACCTCATTTTATGCCCTAAAGTTCAAAGCTGCATACTCAACTCGAAAAATTTTTTTCCCATCAAAAATTGAAAATTTTGCAAGGTTACCCCCTTTGCTAAAAAAAATGCAAAAAAATAAAATGTTAAATTTTAAGGAATTTTATTTATTATACGATTCGTGTGGGAATTTCGAACTGCGGAATGCTTCACATTTTTCTGAATTCGAAAAAATGAAGGAGCTACAGCGTTTTCGACCTTGAAAATTGTAGTCCAAAAATCGGCCGATTTTTGTGATTTCTTTAAGCGATTTTGAGCTTGTTTTTCGAGGAAACAACACGGGAGTAACGCCAAACCTCATTTTATGCCCTAAACTTCAAAGCTGCATACTCAACTCAAAAATTTTTTTCCCATCAAAAATTGAAAATTTTGCAAGGTTACCCCCTTTGCTAAAAAAAATGCAAAAAAAATAAAATGTTAAATTTTAAGGAATTTTATTTATTATACGATTCATGTGGGAATTTCGAACTGCGGAATGCTTCACAATTTTCTGAATTCGAAAAAATGAAGGAGCTACAGCGTTTTCGACCTTGAAAATTTTAGGCCTAAAATCGGTCGATTTTTGTGATTTCTTTAAGCGATTTTGAGCTTGTTTTTCGAGGAAACAACACGGGAGTAACGCCAAACCACATTTTATGCCCTAAACTTCAAAGCTGCATACTCAACTCAAAAATTTTTTTCCCATCAAAAATTGAAAATTTTGCTAAAAAAAATGCAAAAAAATAAAATGTTAAATTTTAAGGAATTTTATTTATTATACGATTCGTGTGGGAATTTCGAACTGCGGAATGCTTCACAATTTTCTGAATTCGAAAAAATGAAGGAGCTACAGCGTTTTCGACCTTGAAAATTGTAGGCCTAAAATCGGTCGATTTTTGTGATTTCTTTATGCGATTTTGAGCTTGTTTTTCGAGGAAACAACACGGGAGTAACGCCAAATCTCATTTTATGCCCTAAACTTCAAAGCTGCATACTCAACTCAAAAATTTTTTTCCCATCAAAAATTGAAAATTTTGCAAAAAAAATGCAAAAAAATAAAATGTTAAATTTTAAGGAATTTTATTTATTATACGATTCGTGTGGGAATTTCGAACTGCGGAATGCTTCACATTTTTCTGAATTCGAAAAAATGAAGGAGCTACAGCGTTTTCGACCTTGAAAATTGTAGGCCAAAAATCGGCCGATTTTTGTGATTTCTTTAAGCGATTTTGAGCTTGTTTTTCGAGGAAACAACACGGGAGTAACGCCAAACCTCATTTTATGCCCTAAACTTCAAAGCTGCATACTCAACTCAAAAATTTTTTTCCCATCAAAAATTGAAAATTTTGCAAGGTTACCCCCTTTGCTAAAAAAAATGCAAAAAAATAATGAATTTCGAACTGCGGAATGCTACACAATTTTCTGAATTCGAAAAAATGAAGGAGCTACAGCGTTTTCGACCTTGAAAATTGTAGGCCAAAAATCGGTCAATTTTTGTGATTTCTTTAAGCGATTTTGAGCTTGTTTTTCGAGGAAACAACACGGGAGTAACGCCAAACCTCATTTTATGCCCTAAAGTTCAAAGCTGCATACTCAACTCGAAAATTTTTTTCCCATCAAAAATTGAAAATTTTGCAAGGTTACCCCCTTTGCTAAAAAAATGCAAAAAAATAAAATGTTAAATTTTAAGGAATTTTATTTATTATACGATTCGTGAGGGAATTTCGAACTGCGGAATGCTTCACATTTTTCTGAATTCGAAAAAATGAAGGAGCTACAGCGTTTTCGACCTTGAAAATTGTAGGCCAAAAATCGGCCGATTTTTGTGATTTCTTTATGCGATTTTGAGCTTGTTTTTCGAGGAAACAACACGGGAGTAACGCCAAACCTCATTTTATGCCCTAAACTTCAAAGCTGCATACTCAACTCAAAAATTTTTTTCCCATCAAAAATTGAAAATTTTGCAAGGTTAACCCCTTTGCTAAAAAAAATGCAAAAAAATAAAATGTTAAATTTTAAGGAATTTTATTTATTATACGATTCGTGTGGGAATTTCGAACTGCGGAATGCTTCACAATTTTCTGAATTCGAAAAAATGAAGGAGCTACAGCTTTTTCGACCTTGAAAATTGTAGGCCTAAAATCGGTCGATTTTTGTGATTTCTTTAAGCGATTTTGAGCTTGTTTTTCGAGGAAACAACACGGGAGTAACGCCAAATCTCATTTTATGCCCTAAACTTCAAAGCTGCATACTCAACTCAAAAATTTTTTTCCCATCAAAAATTGAAAATTTTGCAAAAAAAATGCAAAAAAATAAAATGTTAAATTTTAAGGAATTTTATTTATTATACGATTCGTGTGGGAATTTCGAACTGCGGAATGCTTCACATTTTTCTGAATTCGAAAAAATGAAGGAGCTACAGCGTTTTCGACCTTGAAAATTGTAGGCCAAAAATCGGCCGATTTTTGTGATTTCTTTAAGCGATTTTGAGCTTGTTTTTCGAGGAAACAACACGGGAGTAACGCCAAACCTCATTTTATGCCCTAAACTTCAAAGCTGCATACTCAACTCAAAAATTTTTTTCCCATCAAAAATTGAAAATTTTGCAAGGTTACCCCCTTTGCTAAAAAAAATGCAAAAAAATAATGAATTTCGAACTGCGGAATGCTACACAATTTTCTGAATTCGAAAAAATGAAGGAGCTACAGCGTTTTCGACCTTGAAAATTGTAGGCCAAAAATCGGTCAATTTTTGTGATTTCTTTAAGCGATTTTGAGCTTGTTTTTCGAGGAAACAACACGGGAGTAACGCCAAACCTCATTTTATGCCCTAAAGTTCAAAGCTGCATACTCAACTCGAAAATTTTTTTCCCATCAAAAATTGAAAATTTTGCAAGGTTACCCCCTTTGCTAAAAAAATGCAAAAAAATAAAATGTTAAATTTTAAGGAATTTTATTTATTATACGATTCGTGAGGGAATTTCGAACTGCGGAATGCTTCACATTTTTCTGAATTCGAAAAAATGAAGGAGCTACAGCGTTTTCGACCTTGAAAATTGTAGGCCAAAAATCGGCCGATTTTTGTGATTTCTTTATGCGATTTTGAGCTTGTTTTTCGAGGAAACAACACGGGAGTAACGCCAAACCTCATTTTATGCCCTAAACTTCAAAGCTGCATACTCAACTCAAAAATTTTTTTCCCATCAAAAATTGAAAATTTTGCAAGGTTAACCCCTTTGCTAAAAAAAATGCAAAAAAATAAAATGTTAAATTTTAAGGAATTTTATTTATTATACGATTCGTGTGGGAATTTCGAACTGCGGAATGCTTCACAATTTTCTGAATTCGAAAAAATGAAGGAGCTACAGCTTTTTCGACCTTGAAAATTGTAGGCCTAAAATCGGTCGATTTTTGTGATTTCTTTAAGCGATTTTGAGCTTGTTTTTCGAGGAAACAACACGGGAGTAACGCCAAACCTCATTTTATGCCCTAAACTTCAAAGCTGCATACTCAACTCAAAAATTTTTTTCCCATCAAAAATTGAAAATTTTGCTAAAAAAAATGCAAAAAAATAAAATGTTAAATTTTAAGGAATTTTATTTATAATACGATTCGTGTGGGAATTTCGAACTGCGGAATGCTTCACAATTTTCTGAATTCGAAAAAATGAAGGAGCTACAGCTTTTTCGACCTTGAAAATTGTAGGCCTAAAATCGGTCGATTTTTGTGATTTCTTTAAGCGATTTTGAGCTTGTTTTTCGAGGAAACAACACGGGAGTAACGCCAAACCTCATTTTATGCCCTAAACTTCAAAGCTGCATACTCAACTCAAAAATTTTTTTCCCATCAAAAATTGAAAATTTTGCTAAAAAAAATGCAAAAAAATAAAATGTTAAATTTTAAGGAATTTTATTTATAATACGATTCGTGTGGGAATTTCGAACTGCGGAATGCTTCACAATTTTCTGAATTCGAAAAAATGAAGGAGCTACAGCGTTTTCGACCTTGAAAATTGTAGACCTAAAATCGGTCGATTTTTGTGATTTCTTTATGCGATTTTGAGCTTGTTTTTCGAGGAAACAACACGGGAGTAACGCCAAACCTCATTTTATGCCCTAAACTTCAAAGCTGCATACTCAACTCAAAAATTTTTTTCCCATCAAAAATTGAAAATTTTGCAAGGTTACCCCCTTTGCTAAAAAAAATGCAAAAAAATAAAATGTTAAATGTTAAGGAATTTTATTTATTATACGATTCGTGTGGGAATTTCGAACTGCGGAATGCTTCGCAATTTTCTGAATTCGAAAAAATGAAGGAGCTACAGCGTTTTCGACCTTGAAAATTGTAGGCCTAAAATCGGTCGATTTTTGTGATTTCTTTATGCGTTTTTGAGCTTGTTTTTCGAGGAAACAATACGGGAGTAACGCCAAACCTCATTTTATGCCCTAAACTTCAAAGCTGCATACTCAACTCAAAATTATTTTTCCCATCAAAAATTTAAAATTTTGCAAGGTTACCCCCTTTGCTAAAAAATATTTAAAAAAAATAAAATGTTAAATTTTAAGGAATTTTATTTATTATACGATTCGTGTGGGAATTTCGAACTGCGGAATGCTTCACAATTTTCTGAATTTGAAAAAATGAAGGAGCTACAGCGTTTTCGACCTTGAAAATTGTAGGCCTAAAATCGGCCGATTTTTATGATTTCTTTATGCGATTTTGAGCTTGTTTTTCGAGGAAACAACACGGGAGTAACGCCAATCCTCATTTTATGCCCTAAACTTCAAAGCTGCATACTCAACTCAAAAATTTTTTTCCCATCAAAAATTGAAAATTTTGCAAGGTTACCCCCTTTGCTAAAAAATATGCAAAAAAATAAAATGTTAAATTTTAAGGAATTTTATTTATTATACGATTCGTGTGGGAATTTCGAACTGCGGAATGCTTCACAATTTTCTGAATTCGAAAAAATGAAGGAGCTACAGCGTTTTCGACCTTGAAAATTGTAGGCCTAAAATCGGTCGATTTTTGTGATTTCTTTATGCGATTTTGAGCTTGTTTTTCGAGTAAACAACACGGGAGTAACGCCAAACCTCATTTTATGCCCTAAACTTCAAAGCTGCATACTCAACTCAAAAAATTTTTTTCCATCAAAAATTGAAAATTTTGCAAGGTTACCCCCTTTGCTAAAAAAATGCAAAAAAATAAAATGTTAAATTTTAAGGAATTTTATTTATTATACGATTCGTGGGGGAATTTCGAATTGAGGAATGTTTCTTAATTTTCTAAATTCGAAAAAATTAAGGAGCTACAGCGTTTTCGACCTTGAAAATGACTGTAGGGCTAAAATAAGTCGATTTTTGCGATTTCTTTATGCAATCTTGAGCTCGTTTTTCGAGAAAACAGCACAGGAGTAGCGCCAAACCTCATTTTATGCTCTAAACTTCAAAGCTGCATACTCAACTCAAAAATTTTTTTCCCATCAAAAATTGAAAATTTTGCAAGGTTACCCCCTTTGCTAAAAAAAATGCAAAAAAATAAAATGTTAAATTTTAAGGAATTTTATTTATTATACGATTCGTGTGGGAATTTCGAACTGCGGAATGCTTCACAATTTTCTGAATTCGAAAAAATGAAGGAGCTACAGCGTTTTCGACCTTGAAAATTACCCTAAATATTTACGCCCAAAGCAAACTGTTTTAGAAGATTATTTTCAAGGAAAACTTTGAATAATTCTTTTTTTTTCACCACAATTACGGAAATAAATTGTTTTCCACTCCACTTTTTTTTTCTAGCAGAGTGATTTTTGATTCAGGCCATTAAATGAATTTTTTTCATTTTTCCTAAAATAACTGTGAAGTATTTTTTATTACTTCTACCATCACCGTTATGAAATGACCATTTATTCTTTAATCCTGGAATACTTTTGGATCTTCAAACTTGAACTTTTTATCAACACAACAAGTGTTTTTCATTATGTAGATAGTGAAATTTGACTCAGACCATTATAATTTACTAAACAGCGAAACCCTACAGAAATGTGCCTTTCGTGCCAAATCGTCCCACAATTCCATTCCATTTTGCAGTCCTTTAGAACATCTTTATACATTTTATTGTATTTATATAACATTTTTTAGGAAGAGGTTTTTGAATTTGATAAATTGGATTCCTTCACATGCCACATTCAGATGGCGCACATAAGACATAGGGCTTTGTGAAAAGGAAATTATATTTCACCAAATGATGTCTTTGTAATCCATGATAACCAGCATGTATCATTTGTCAATTGTGCAAACATAATTACAATTAAATTCAAGATATTTTTTCGAGGTCAATGCACAATATCGAAGCAAGACTCTAAAACTGTAACTCCTACAAAATCTTATCGAGAAATCCTAAAAATCGATTAATTTTAGGCAAAACATTTTTAGGGTCATTTTCAAGGTCGAAAACGCCGTAGCTCCTTCATTTTTTTGAATTCAGAATTGTGAAGCATTCCGCAGTTCGAAATTCCCACACGAATCATATAATAAATAAAAATCCTTAAAATTTAACATTTTATTTTTTTGCATTTTTTTTTAGCAAAGGGGGTAACCTTGCAAAATTTTAAATTTTTGATGGGAAAACATTTTTTGAGTTGAGTATGCAGCTTTGAAGTTTAGGGCATAAAATGAAGTTTGTGTTACTCCCGTGTTGTTTCCTCGAAAAACAAGCTCAAAATCGCATAAAGAAATCACAAAGATCGACCGATTTTAGGCCTACAATTTTCAAGGTCGAAAACGCTGTAGCTTCTTCATTTTTTCGAATTCAGAAAATTGTGAAGCATTCCGCAGTTCGAAATTCCCACACGAATCGTATAATAAATAAAATTCCTTAAAATTTAACATTCTATTTTT
Source organism: Stomoxys calcitrans (assembly GCF_963082655.1). Taxonomy (NCBI): domain Eukaryota; kingdom Metazoa; phylum Arthropoda; class Insecta; order Diptera; family Muscidae; genus Stomoxys; species Stomoxys calcitrans. The sequence goes on along the minus strand of NC_081556.1, from coordinate 14,245,613 downwards.
TTGCATTTTTTTTTTTTATCAAAGGGGGTAACCTTGCAAAATTTTCAATTTTTGATGGGAAAAAAATTTTTGAGTTGAGTATGCAGCTTTGAAGTTTAGAGCATAAAATGAGGTTTGGCGCTACTCCTGTGCTGTTTTCTCGAAAAACGAGCTCAAGATTGCATAAAGAAATCGCAAAAATCGACTTATTTTAGCCCTACAGTCATTTTCAAGGTCGAAAACGCTGTAGCTCCTTAATTTTTTCGAATTCAGAAAATTGTGAAACATTCCTCAATTCGAAATTCCCACACGAATCGTATAATATATAAAATTCCTTAAAATTTACCATTTTATTTTTTTGCATTTTTTTTAGCAAGGGGGTAGGTAACCCTGAAAAATTTTCAATTTTTTGAGTTGAGTATGCAGCTTTGAAGTTTAGGGCTTTAAATAAATAAAACATATTTTTTTAAATTGTGTACAATTGTTTTTCTTTTTTATTGAATTGTTTTACAGAATTGTGTTTATAATTTCTGTTTGTAGTCTTATAATAAATCGAATTTTATTAACCTTTTGTTTGAATTTAATTTCTTTTAATTTTTTGTGTTGTTTCGTGGCTTTTACATTAAAGTAAAATTACTTAATAATTAAATATATATATGTGTATATATATTTTATTTAATTAATCATTATTCGTATATACTACATGTACATATTATTAGAATACAATTTACAGACACTTGTTTTTGTTCGAAAATTTGTTTTCCACTTCAATACAAAACATACATAAATCCTAAAAAAGGCAATAATTTTGAAAATGTTCCTAGTAGAACTTAACAGAAAACGTAGAAAAAATGTAAAAAAAAAAAATAATTGTAAGCTTTTAATCCCTTGAATTTGAATTTGTAATTTTAGCTGCTATTTTACAAGTTTTTTGTTTGTTTTTATAGATGAGAATTGCATGTAGTATAATAACATTTTATATACGAATATATAGGTATCATTATATTTTTAGAAATTATAACAAATATCAGACGTCAATGATAGGCTTTTTAGATCATATACATAGCTAGTCATTACATAAGTTATATATCTATATATGTATTTGGTATACAAGTAAGGAAGGAGGTGATGGAGTTATAATTTTGATTTCGTTACTAAATAAACAAAAAAAAAAAAAAAAATAAAAATTATCATAATATACATAAACATACGTATAATTGCTAATTAACTAAAATATCAATAGTTTATGGGCCGTTGTCACAGCAATTGCTAATGGGATTGTGTTTAAGGAATATTGGATATGATAAAATTGAGGGCATATATAAAATTGGCAGAAAAAAATTAAATGAAGCTAAAACTACGAAAAAAGAGACAAAATGAACTAACTGAACGAACTAGTTCAGTGAGCTGCCATTTCAAGATATTGCCTAGCAGGTCTCGTGGACAATCTCTATTAAACCTTACGACATTTGCAATCCCTTTTCTGGCTTTTTACTTTTCAAAAGTAAGATGCAAAAGAGACTAATGCCAAAAATCAAGCAAGCTTTTGAAATAAGTTGATCTACCCTTGAGTTCATTTCCCTATTTTTTCACTTTAACTTTTCCGAAGAATGAGGAATCCCCCCATTGGCGATATTTCAGATTACTAGTTTAGAAAACTTAAGATTTTGTTTGCCAACCTTGCCATATGGTTGTTTAAATTAATATTCTATCCGATTTTTATAACGTAGATGAAAGTCAAGTTACTTTAACAGCCGAAATCACTAGTTATACAATATATCATGTATCCGCTTTCATTTACTTGGTATAAGTAAAAACAGCTGATTTCATAATGAGAAAATATGCATCAGCTGATTTCGATTAACAGATGAAAGTCAAGTTACTTTAGCAGCCGAAATCTGTAGTTATTATCACATCAGCTGATCACATCAGCATCAGCTGATTTCGATTAATAGGCAAATCGAAGTGAGTGACTTTTACACAACATAATTTTACTCTTTCAACATTTCAGGAAAATAAAAAAGCCACTTTGTTGATGAAAGCCACAATGGAAAAAAAAAAACTAAAAGCCAAAATGGTTTTTTGATATTTTATTATCGATATCGATACAATAACATCCGATAACTCACACTTTGCACTTAATACCAAGTCTATTTCATTTCAGTACAGTACAAAATACAGTTTGTGGACTCTTACCGATATGTATACAAGAAAATTCGACTTTACCAATACTTCACGAAAATGGAAATGCATTATTTGCGGTGTGGATTTTGAAAGAAATAATATTTTTGAAGGGGCAAGGTATTGAAATGCATTCTATAAGCAGGCTATAAATGACTGTATAATGGATGGTTCGATAACTAATGCAAAATTTTCAATGAATGGACCAATATTCCATTAGGACAAACTATCGATAATCGCAACATTCGATATTTGCGACCGTAACGCAAAGGTTAGCATGTCCACCTATGACGCTGAACGCCTGGGTTCGAATCCTGGCGAGAACATCATGAAAATTTTCACCAGTGGTTAGCACACCACTTGGTATGGCAGCCATGAAAAAACTACTCCACAAAGAGGTGTTGCACTGCGGCACGCCGCTCAGACTCGCCTATAAAATGGAGGTCCCTTATCATTGAGTTTAAAATTTGAATCGGAAATTGAAATCGCACTCATTGATATGTGAGAAATTTGTCTCATGGGCGAATTTTCAAATATGCATAATAATCGATACTATCGTTAATTTCCCATCATCTATATTTCAAAAGAAAATGAGAATTAAAAATCAGGAGATCGATTTATGTAGAGGCAATATCGTCAGTGAAGCACTCACTTCAGTCACTCGAGTCACTCAAACATCTGTTTTTTTTTCTTTTAGAAATCAGCTGGTTTTGACACAATAACGAAATCAGCTGGTTTTGACACAATAGCAAACGATGTCACCATTTGCAGTGACACAAAGTTAGTGGAAAAGGCTGTCAATCATTGAAATTAAAATTTGTTTAAATTTGAACAGTTAAAAACTAACATGAACTTTAAGAGTTTAACTAGCGATAAAAATGTTTTTTTTTTGTTTTTCATCTTTCAAAATACAGGTTGTACATAGAAAACTTGCGTTACTATCGATATTTATTTTAAAAATACCGAATTTTGTAATAATCGATAGTTTGTCAGCTCTTGCTACGGTGGCCTCCGATCACTAATCGATAACATCAATTAATAATACAATGTATATTTATAGATGACATTAGGTTATGGGTAAAACGTAGATTGCGCTGTATAGAACTAAAAAACTTACTATACAGTACAAACTGGGTGTTATCGATAACCAAAGAACAGCATAAGCATGACAGGAGTTAGAATATTATTTGTATTGTTTAGCGAAAAAAAGCCAGAACAAAAACATTTTGTTTTATCTTTGAGATGCACAAAATACATGTTATCGATAACTAAAGCACTGTAAGGTATCAACATCATGCTATAACAGACGATAAGTATCAATATTTTTACCATAGCAGATGAATAATCGCACTTTATAGGCTGCTATCGCATTACCACGAACATACAGCGCAATTGTTATCAAACAGTGGACTGTTTTCAATAACTATTGCCCTGTATAGTTATCGATATCGAACACAAAAGCCGATGGCAGAACAATGCACTAAACAAGCTAACCGTAGTATGGCTAACTTTGTATGGTTTCATATAGGTATCATGCGATAAAATCAGATAAAATGTTCTATACAGTAAAATTAAGCCAGTATAACAATTCGGTAATAAGGTTAGTACCAAACGGTACTAGTCATTTTATGTTTCATCCATACCATCCGGTGTTGTTGCTTTACTATCAATATCGTATGGTGTTGATGTGAGCACGTTTGGTATCAACTTTTCTCTGGGTGTACAATAGTTAGCGAGTACAGTCGATAATAATCACTTTGCACTGAATCGGCTATTTTCACATGAGGTCAATATCTAAATCGTTCCTGGCACGAGATGTTTGTGAACACCACACGGTTTGGATCTCTGGGCTCAGATTTGTGTAATCACGAGAAGCTCAGCTGGGTGCTACCAGGCGCGTCTACAGCTTGCGAATAGTGGAATTCACCACCATACGAAGTAGCTGCAACTGTAATCACGAGAAGCTCAGCTGGGTGCTACCAGGCGCGTCTACAGCTTGCGAATAGTGGAATTCACCATAAGAAGTAGCTGCAACTGCAGTCGCGGACAATCAGCAGTATCGAGTGGTGAGTCTCAGTGAAAGTTCATGCGGCACTAACATTGGCTTACATACCGAGTGCCTATGATACGTAATACGGCATGGCGAATTATTGAAGCCTTTAAATAGATAATGGCCATGATGTAATGGCGGCGATCGCTCCTCCACATACCAGCCACATTGGTATATGGAGCTAGTGATCTTCGTCAAGCTCACACAGCTGAGCAATCTTGTTCCGGTCCATAGGAGCGATCGCCATCATTACGTCATGGCCATTATCAGCAACAACCTAACCCGTTCAGTATTTATTGATAATAGTCAATAACTCGAATTTTTCTCTTTATCGGCTGTTACCTGTGATAATTGCTTTATATAATTATCGATATAAGGCTATAAATAACGTGAACTATACACCTTATAGACTCATATCGATAACATTTACAAAGTGCTAGTTATCGCATGTTATCGATATGTAAATAGTGCATTACTTAACGATAACATTCGATAATTGAAAATTTGTACTTTATCGACAGTTTAAGCATGCTTCTCGATAAAGATACAATGCAAAAGTTATCGACAACTTTCGATACTTTGAATTTTGCTCTTTATCGGCTGTTATCTGTAACTATTGCACTGTTTAGTTATCGATATCATGCTATCAACGTCAATAAAGTGCAAGTTATTGGCTTCTATGTTGTGGATATCGATAACAAGCTATGCCAAAAGGAAACCCGATTTAACGGTTTTTCTTTTTAAATTTTAAAACCTTATAGCACGTTTACATTGAAATTTGTATGATCTGGATTTAACTAAAACTAAAAACAAATCCTGACCGTTTACACTAGGGCTGACAAATTATCGATGGCACTATCGATATTTCATTTTTTGACAGAATATCGATTGATATTTTTCCGATGGATACTATCGCAAAAGTTATATTTTTTGGAAAACTAAACAATCCGACACTGAATGTATCCTTAAAGATACATTGCGCCTATAGAGGGCACAATTTTCATTCGATTAGGCTAACATTTTGAGGAGGCCACCGTAGTGCAGAGGTTAGCATGTCCATCCGCCAATGACGCTGAACGCATGGGTTTGAATTTTGGCTTAACCATCAGAAAAACTTTTCAGCAGTGGTTTTCCCCTCTTAATGCTGGCAACATTTCTGAGGTATTATGCCATGTAAAACTTCTCTCCAAAGCGGTGTCGCACTGCGGCTCGCCGTTCGGATTCGGCTATAAACAGGAGGCCCCTTATCATTTAGCCTTAAAACTTGAATGAGATTGCACTCATAGATATGTGAGAAGTTTGGCCCTGTTCCTTAATGGAATATTCATGGGGAAAAATTTGCAAAACATTTTTGGCTAACATATTGTACAATGATTTCTCTCATGACTTCCAACTGACTTTATCAACCTTGGATTTATTTAGTCTATGTATTGATATTGCTTCTATATAAATCGACCTCCTGATTTCTACTTATCATTTTCGTTTGAAATATAGGTGATGGGAAATTAACGACATTATCGATATTTATTGTTAAAACTATCGAAAATATCGAATGTTGCGATTATCGATAGTTTGCCCGCTCTAGTTTACACTGCATTTTTTGGGGATTAAAGTGACATACACAAGCCTACATGTGTATACATGAATGTGCATATCACACATATCCATACACAATTCTTGAAAACAGTTGCATATTTTGGTACTTTTATCGATTATTCAGCCATGAAATCGGGTTTATGGTGGATTTAAACATAAATCCTGCTAAAATGGGATTTGGTATGGGATGGATATGGTAAAACCTGCAAAAAACATAGAATTTAACACTTATATTTCGAAACGGCCATAAATCCGGATTTAGTGGCTAATGTTAACGTACTTTTAGGTGTTTAAGAAAATATTAAAAAATTTTTTTGTTTTTTTTTAAATCAATATGTTGTTGTTATCCAAGAGCATGACATCTGAAAAAGCAAACAATGATGGCTACAAGAACAAACTAAAATGTTGACATAGTAAAAGTTTCGGTTAACAAGGAAAACAAATTTTTGTTAAAATAGCAAACTTTTTTCTTTACAAAATTCTTCAGCACAGAGGATTTGTTGTTGAAACTTATTTTAGAGCATTTTCTATGGCTTATGTTAACATTTAGGCCATGTTGACTAACAAATTACTTGGTGTATAGGCTTTAAGATTTTTTTACCAATTATAAAAATTATAATTTCTTAAACCTGCTATCGCCCTTAACAAATCACTGTGAAAACGGTCCTAAAAAGCTTTCTTCTTTACCATCTCATTTATATAAAAACATATTTATATATAAAATAATTAAAAATAATAGTTAATATTTATAAAAAAAACACAGTATATGAAAATATTACACATGCACATGGCTACATAGGTTTGCAATTAGGTATAGAAGTTAGTTTTTTTTTAATTTTTTAATTTGTTTTAGTTTTGTTTGTTTCTCTTTTTTAGAAATGACTAAACTATCAGTCCATTTTTTTGTTATTTGTTGCGTTAATTTGAAAAAATGAAAACAATATCGTTTTTAAAAAAATCTCTTAGGTTTTTTTTTGTTCTGTTTTCGGTTTTGTTCGTTAGTTAATATTCTAAAGAAATGCTTTCGTTTTCTTTGTTAATGCATTAATTGAGTTGAGTGTGTGATTTAGATAATCAAGTTTTTTTTTTGTTTTTTTTTCTGATTTTGTTAGCTTTAGTGAAGGGGTTTGTTTGCTTTTTGTCTTAAACTAAATTTTTTGCTTTAGAGGAGAGTGATTTCGTTAAAAATTTACAATTTGTTGTGTTAATAGATTGTGATGTTATGTTTATAGCTTTCTGTTTTTATATGCTATATATCGTATATCTTATATATGACTATAAATTATGGCTTAAATTCTTTTTGTTTGTTAAATCGTCGTGGTTTTGTAAATCAAAAAGTTTCAATTTAGTAAACCTCATTTGTTGTCAATCATCAGAGAATATCCGGTGTATTGTTGTCATCATGTGAGTGTTGCAGCAGTCCTTTGCGCTCATCCGGCGCCAAAACATTTTCCGGTACCACTGCAGGTTCGACTATGGCATCGGCATACATCGACTCGTAGACGGGATTTGCAAAGTTGCCCTAGAAGAAAAAAATTTAGTGTAATTTATAGATAAATAATATAAATTGCAAATTTTTGCCCATGAACATTCCACTAAGGAACAGTGGCAAACTTCTCACATATCAATGAGTGCAGTCCGATTCAAGTTTAAGCTCAATGATAAGTGGCCTCCTTTTTATAGCCGAGCTCGAACTGCTTACCGCAGTGCGACAACTCTGGTGAGAAGTTTTAACACTGCATAGTACCTCACAAAAGTTGCCAGCATTGCAATTTGCAAATTTTGCCCATGAACATTCCACTAAGGAACAGGGCCAAACTTCTCATATATCAATAAGTGCAGTCCGATTCAAGTTTAAGCTCAATGATAAGGGGCTTCCTTTTTATAGCCGAGTCCGAACGGCGTGCCGCAGTGCGACACCTCTTTGTAGAGAATTTTTACATGGCATAATACCTCACAAATATGCCAGCATTAAGAGGGGAAAACTACCGCTAAAAATTTTTTTAAAGGTCTCGCCAGGATTCGAACCCAGGCGTTCAGCGTCTTAGGCGGACTTGCTAACCTCTGCGCTACAGTGGCCTCCATAAACAATACATCTAATAAAATAACAAGTAAGTGCGCACTAAGTCCGGCCGAGCCGAATCTTATATACCCTTCACCATTGATCGCATTTGTCGAGTTGTTTGCGCGGTATCTCTTTTTAGGCAAACAAAGAATAATGGATAAGAATGCTATTATGCTATTGGAGCTATATCAAGTCATAGTCCGATTCGGACCATAAATGAATTGAATGTTAAAGAACGTAGTAGAAGTCACTGGGTAATAGTTCAGTCCATTCGGATAAGAATTGCGCCCTCTAGCGGTTTAACAAGTTAAGATCCCAGATCGGTTTATATGGCAGCTATATCAGGTTATGGACCGATTTAAACCATACTCAGCACAGTTGTTGCAAGCCATAACAAACTACTTCATGCAAAATTTCAGCCAAATCGGATAAGATTTGCGCCCTCTAGCGGCTTAACAAGTTAAGATCCCAGATCGGTTTATATGGCAGCTATATCAGGTTATGGACCGATTTGAACCATACTCAGCACAGTTGTTGGGAGTCATAACAAAACTTTCAATGCAATATTTCAGCCAAATCGGATAAGAATTGCGCCCTCTAGCGGTTTAACAAGTTAAGATCTCAGATCGGTTTATATGGCAGTTTTATCAGGTTATGTACCGATTTGAACCATACTTAGCACACTTGTTGGAACTCATGACAGAACGCCATATGCGAAATTTCAGCCAAATCGGATAAGAATTGCGCCCTCTAGAGTTGTTGGAAGTCATAACATAACACTTAATGCAATATTTCAGCCAAATGGGATAAGAATAGCGCCCTCTAGTGGCGCTATTCAAGATCCCAGATTGGTTCATATGACAGCTATATCAGATTATGTACCGATTTGAACCATATTTAGCACAGTTGTTGGAAGTCATAAAAAAACACTTCATGCAAAATTTAAGCCGAATCGGATGAGAATTGCGCCCTCTAGTGGCTCAAGAAGTCAAGATCCAAGAACGATTTATATGGCAACTATATCAAAATATAGACCGACATGGCCCATTTACAATCCCCGACTTACACTGATAATAAGTATTTGTGCAAAATTGCAAGTGCCTAGCTTTAGTTCTGAGGAAGAGTGGTTCCACAGCTTTCTCACCTGCCCCTGGATGCGTACGAAAGCTCGTCATGACAAGATCTATCGAATTCGGTGAGGATGAACTCTTGGTGGAATCAAAAGACGAGGCTAAGCTTTTGGAAATAATAACAAAACACTTTGTGCACAATTTCAGCCAAATCGGAAGAGAATTGCGCCCTCTAGTGGCTCAAGAAGTCAAAATCCCAGATCGGTTTATATGGCAGCTATATCAGATTATGTACCGATTTAAACCATACTTGGCACTGTTATTGGAAGTTGAAACAACCTTTCAAAAATGTAGCCAAATAGGCCTCGATTTGTAAAGTCGCTGCTACAGGCTCCACTAGCCGACGAACGACCGGATAGCAGAGACTTTTAGCGAAGACCCCTGGTTTGAGTCTTAAGGACAAGTTCGAACTTATTCTATATTCGCATGCCTAGAATTTACCTTGACCATGGGTGTTCTCTTGCAAACCAATACGCTCTTAAAGAGGATGGAACAATAGAAGAAGCATTGCTGAGGCTTGGTGCCAATGAAATTTCACCGATAAGACGACAGGCTCCCTTAACTGGGTTCGGAGATTCGCTAAGTAGGCTACCCCAAAGGCAACAAGTCTAGATTCGGAAAACACAGTCAGCCAAAAGGCTGCGGTTACTTGGAGGGTATTCCCATGCCTCAAAGAACTAAGGCGAACAATAATAATATGGGTCCAAGAACCTTTGCTATAATCGGTAAGGGCAGCTTGGTGATGGTGGTTGTCGACAAGGGCGAAGAACAGGGCCGAATATCTAGGAATAATTGAAGTTGTATACTCCTATGTCCTTGCCGATTTGCCTGGGCCTCCTCCAGTTTGTGACGATGCAGGCCGGCCGATACAAACTAATTGCTTTCGGCGATCAACGCTCTATTGAAATGTATGGTTGCGCAAGGGCAGCACTGGATTTAGTCAAGAAGGAAGATATTATTGGGTTGCCCAAAAAGTAATTGCGGATTTTTTAAAAGAAAGTAAATGCATTTTAAATAAAACTTAGAATGAACTTTAATCAAATATACTTTTTTATACTTTTTTCTAAAGCAAGCTAAAAGTAACAGCTGATAACTGACAGTAGAAAGAATGCAATTACAGAGTCACAAGCTGTGAAAAAATTTGTCAACGCCGACTATATGAAAAATCCGCAATTACTTTTTGGGCAACCCAATATTTCCCGATCTAAGACACATGCTTGGAAACTAAGGATTCCCTCAGGTCCTGAAACTATACTTAGGAGACTTTCAACTTTCTTTCTTTCTTTCAACCACCGACTGGAAGATTGGTAGATTGGATGAGGCTGATGGCGACCGCAGACATACAGTATTCGTACTAAACTCCGGCAGTCTTGCAGACCTCAACAAGTCTGAAGGAGCTGCATCCTACGGATTCAAAAAGTTCAAACTGAAGGTCTATAGAATCGGTGGGGTTAAGGAATCGGAGGACGACTCAGCAGTTGGTGCTGAACACTTGTCTGAGCAACTATCGACCTCATCTCTAAAGTCTGAAGATTTGCAGGAGACAAGATCGAATAAAACTTGTAAGGATAACCTCCTGGCGGACTCAGAAGACGATGCTCCGGTTTCTGCAGATAAATCTCCATCATTGTAAAGCTGCTTCGGCCCTACAGGTCCTTCTGATGGCAGGAGGAAACTGCGGAGGATATAGACATAGTGATAGAGCGGATCACAAAGGCCCTGAATGACTCGCCTGTGTCAGCATGTCCAATTGCCAAGCCAAGGGGCAAACACCGAACGTCATGGTGTATCCCACAGCTGGCTGGTCTAAGGAAGGACTTCAGAAAACTCTTAAACAGAGCAAAAGCCACAAGAGCACCACACGATTGGGACATCTATAAGGCTGAGCTAAGAAAATATAAGGCCGAGCTGTGAAAGGTTGAAATGGCTAAGATATAATGTCATAACGACCATTGGCATAAATATCTTCTCAGACAGCCAGGCAGCCATTAAATCCGAGAACGTATTTCTGAATACAAAAACCGCCCTCGACTGTCGCAGATTTCTTAACGAGATGGCTGAACAGTTAAAAATGCATCTGTTCTGGGTGCCGGGTCACAGAGATATTTCAGGGAATTGTAAAGCAGACGAGCTTGCGAGACTAGGAACTACCCTACACATTCCAGCGAAACTGGAATCTGGCGACATGTAAGCTAAGTTTTCAGGACCAGGCCCGAAGGACAACGAATGATAGATGGTCAGGGGGCTGAGAGCATTCCAAAACTATGTGGCCTAATCTTGACTTGAAGAGGTCTACCGCTTTGCTGTCACTGGCTAGAACAGACGTCTCAGTCATTGTGTCCGTCATAATAGGTCACTGTCTAATCGGAAAACTTGCTGACAGACTGAAGGTAGCCAGCAACGGCTTTGGCAGAAGCTGTGAAGATATTGAAGAAGAAGATACAATAGAACACCTCCTCTGTGTGTGTGTCTGTGTCCAGCACTAGCAATTGTCAGACCTATAATGCTATATGGTGTTGTGGTCTGGTGGACGGCGCTTCAAAAGTCCAACTACTTTTCAATACTCAACCGGATGCAAAGGATGGCTTGTTTGTGCATCACAGCCGCACTGAGGACGATACCATCTGAAGCACTGTAACCACTGCCGTGAGGCTAAGGGAGCTTTCTCTTTGGTCTTGTGTGTTATTCTTGATACAATATCCGATATTCCAGGCATTGTGGATTACACCCTACCTGAGCCGCTTTTTTTATAATAAGTCTGATTTAATGGATGTAAACATTAGCAAGTTGTTGGGCTTTTTAAAGCGATCTGGATGATTCAACGGTAATAACTAGAAGGCATCATCCTTCTTCTGTTCCTGTGGTATCACATTGGACGAAAACGTCTACGATGATCGTACCTAGATTCAGGGAGTAGAAAACTTGGCGTTAATCAAACATTGGTTATTTTCTATTCGTCTGGAAGCTCATAATGTACCAAGGTAGTCCTTACTTGCTCACTGGGCAGGAGATTAGGATACTGAGGCAGGAGACTTTGTTTACTTCCTTGGAGTGTCTTACACGACCTTGAAGGCACTATCACAACATATGTTGACCGTCAGGTGGTCAATTCCATAGCAGCCCGTTGTACGTACCACATTGACCCGATGGAGTTCTTCATCGGCAAGGGCTGTCAGTGTATAACACACTGCTACAACAACTACCCTCAGGTAGTGCTAAATACTTTGGCATCTGGTCCGAGACTGGAAAACCGGTTCGCTGGTCATTAACGAATGGCGTTGAATGAGGCAGCCGATGAGCTAGCCATGAATAGACCTCTGATAACTGTCTATTATGCAAATGAATCTCTTACTAGGGAAAACGCTTTCAAAGATAATCGCGCAAATGATGCGTGGGCTGACTACGTGGGTATTCCAAGGCTCTGCGGACGAATATTTCAAGGAGCAGAACGCTACTTATCCTAGGGCTGAGGAAGCATGACCTTAGACAGCTTATAGGCGTCCTGAACAGTGTTCCCACTCTAGAATATTATTTCCTACCAAAAAGAAAAGTCCTACAAAATGCGACCAAAACCTACCAAATGTTCTACAAGCCAAAAATGCAAAAGGGACCAGATCGTCTTAATATTCATAGAGGATCTGGCCATATCCCTCCATCTGTCTGTTGAAATCACTCTACAGCCTATAGAAATATCGGCCATAGTTAAAGGTGGAGATGGAAAGACGGAGGCCACCGTAGCGCCGAGGTTAACATGTTCGCCTATGACGCTGAACGCCCGGGTTCGAATCCTGACAAGAACATTGGAAAAATTTTCAGCAGTGGTTATCCCCTCCTAACATGGCGGCGACATATGTGAGGTACTGCACCATTTGGCAGGGCAGCAGTGTGAAAACTTCTCCGCAAAAGAGGTTTCGCACTGTGGCATGCCGTTCGGGTACCTTTTTTTCACTGTCCCGCAATTGCAGGTTGAAGACTATGCTGTTGTAGCCCCATTTGCATATGGAGGCAGCGATCATCGTCAAGCTCCTATAAGTGAGCAAGCTCGTTGCGGTCCATAGTACAGGTTGCCGCGGGAACGTGATGTTCAATGGTTATTTAAAGACGCCAATAACTCGCCTTGTCATATCGAGCATCATAGGCACTCAGTATTTATGCAGGAGCCCTGACCGCCTGGCCTTTCGCTGAGACTCTCCAATTGATACCGCTGATTTTCCGCGACTACAAATAAAATTACTTCGTAAGGAGCACTATCAGCAAACTGTGGACGCGTTCGGTAGCTCGCAGCTATACTTTTCCCGGTAACGATGAACATCACACATAAAGGGTGTCAAAGTTCCAGCCCCTGTGGTGCTTATAGTTATGCCGTTCGGGATTTCGATAATTACACCATTTTACCTATGAGAGCACTTTTCTGGCCCGCCTGGTTCAAGTTGTTTTTTCAGCTTTCGTTTGAACCGTACTTTCTTGCAGGACAAACACAATGGACTTAAGAACCTAGATTGCTAGTCGCGTATCTTTTAACTTAACCTAAATTTAATAAAATTAAAAAAAGTCTTACCTTATCATCTTCATGTACAAAGGCGGGCGTCTCATCTGCATCTCCTCGATACATGGGATTTGTGAGCATTATTTCGACATTTTCTGTTAAACGTGCATGCGAAAATGGTTGAGAAATGCGATGTTTCCTGTTGAAGAAGGCCAGATAAAATTTATTTGTAGCATCAACGAATATCGTTTGCAAATATTTTGGCTTAATAATATTTTAATTTTATTATAAGGAAAAGTACGTTAGGAGTTCCAAGTTGGGATTAGTTATGATGCGAAATTCTTACTTACTTCAAAAAGTATAGACCAGCGCCGAACAGTGCCAACACTAAAATAGCTATAGCCAAAATGATGGCTAAAATTGACATAACATTGGCAGAATGTTCGGTCTCACTACGCAAAGCATTGGCACTGTCTGCCAAACAAGTGGTGAATAGACCATCCTCACATCTGGAAAGAGAATAAAGGAAAAATTGTAAAAGGTATACAAAACAAGGCAACTGGAAAGGAATTTTTTAAAAATCCTTTTCAGATTTTGCAGCGTGGTCATATAAATAGAAGTGACCCACTATAATTAATCAAATTAGGTTAGCTTATGGGGATCTTTTGTAACGCATGGGTCGTTGTATTGATAAATTCTAAAGGCAGGGCGGCTTTTCTATTTTGCACAAACGCAAGATGAGCCACTCTGTGTATTCAAACTTTAATATGATGTTGATTTTAGAATATTTAACAAGTAAGAGCATGCGAATGTTCGGCCGAGCCGAATTTTATATACCCTCCACCATGGATCGCATTTGTCGAGTTCTATGCTATTGGAGCTATATCAAGTTATAGTCCGATTCGGACCATACGCATTTTTCGAGTTCTATGCTCTTGGAGCTATATCAAGTTATAGTCCGATTCGGACCATAAATGAATGCTGAACATTGTAAAAGACATTGTGTAATATTTCAGTTCATTCGGATAAGAATTGCGCCTTGTAGGGACTCAAGACGAAAAATCGGGAGATAAGTTTATATGGGAGCTGTATCAAGCTACTGATCGATTCAGACCATATTAGACACGTATGTTGAAGGTCATGAGAGAAGCCGTTGTACAAAATTTCAGCCAAATATGATGAGAATTGCACCCTCTAGAGGCTCAAGAAGTCAAGATCCCAGATCGGTTTATATGGCAGCTATATCAGGTTCTATACAGATTTAAGCCATACTTAGCACAGTTATTGGAAGTCGTAACAAAACACCTCATGCTAAATTTCAGTTAAATCGGATGAGAATTGCGCCCTCTAGAGGCTCAAGAAGTCAAGATGACAGATCGGTTTATATGGCAGCTATATCAGGTTCTTTACCGATTTACGCCATACTTAGCACAGTTATTGGAAGTCGTAACAAAACACCTCATGCTAAATTTCAGCCAAATTGGATGAGAATTGCGCCCTCTATTGGCTCAAGAAGTCAAGATCCAAGATCGGTTTATATGACAGCTATACCAGATTATGAACCGATTTGAATCATACTTTGCGCAATTGTTGGAAGTGATACCAAAACACCACGTGCAAAATTTCAGCCAAATATGATGAGAATTGCGCCCTCTAGAGGCTCAAGAAGTCAAGATCCCAATCGGTTTATATGACAGCTATACCAGATTATGAACCGATTTGAATCATACTTTGCGCAGTTGTTGGAAGTGATACCAAAACACCTCATGCTAAATTTCAGTTAAATCGGATGAGAATGGCGCCCTCTAGAGGCTCAAGAAGTCAGAAACCAAGATCGGTTTATATGATAGCTATACCAGATTTTGAACCGATTTGAATCATTCTTGGCACAATTATTGGAAGTGATACCAAAACACCACGTGCAAAATTTCAGTTAAATCGGATGAGAATTGCGCCCTCTAGAGGCTCAAGAAGTCAAGATCCAAGATCGGTTTATATGATAGCTATACCAGATTTTGAACCGATTTGAATCATTCTTGGCGCAATTGTTGGAAGTGATACCAAAACACCACGTGCAAAATTTCAGTTAAATCGGATGAGAATTGCGCCCTCTTGAGGCTCAAGAAGTCAAGACCCAAGATCGGCTTATATGGCAGCTATATCAAAACATGGACCGATTTGAATCATACTTGGCACAATTGTTGGATATCATAACAAAACACGTTGTGCAAAATTTCAGTTAAATCGGACGAGAGTTGCGCCCTCTAGAGGCTCAAGAATCAAGACCCAAGATCGGTTTATATGGCAGCTATACCAGATAATGAACCGATTTGAATCATACTTGGCACAAATGTTGGAAGTGATACCAAAATACAACGTGCAAAATTTCAGCCAAATATGATGAGAATTGCGCCCTCTAGAGGCTCAAGAAGTCAAGATCCCAGATCGGTTTATATGGCAGCTATATCAGGTTCTTTACCGATTTACGCCATACTTAGCACAGTTATTGGAAGTCGTAACAACTCCTCATGCAAAATTTCAGCCAGATTGGATGAGAATTGCGCCCTCTATTGGCTCAAGAAGTTAAGATCCAAGATCGGTTTATATGACAGCTATACCAGATTATGTACCGATTTGAATCATACTTGGCACAATTGTTGGAAGTGATACCAAAATACAACGTGCAAAATTTCAGTTAAATCGGATGAGAGTTGCGCCCTCTAGAGGCTCAAGAAGTCAAGATCCAAGATCGGTTTATATGGCAGCTATAATAAAACATGGACCGATTTAAACCACACTTTGCGCAGTTGTTGGAAGTGATACCAAAACACCACCTGCAAAATTTCAGTTAAATCGTATGAGAATTACGCCCTCTAGAGGCTCAAGAAGTCAAGATCCAAGTTCGGTTTATATGACAGCTATACCAGATTATGAACCGATTTGAATCATACTTAGCACAATTGTTGGAAGTGATACCAAAACACCTCATGCTAAATTTCAGCCAAATCGGATGAGAATTGCGCCCTCTATTGGCTCAAGAAGTCAAGACCCAAGATCGGTTTATATGATAGCTATACCAGATTATGAACCGATTTGAATCATACTTTGCGCAGTTGTTGGAAGTGATACTAAAACACCACGTGCAAAATTTCAGTTAAATCGGACGAGAATTGCGCCCTCTATTGGCTCAAGAAATCAAGATCCAAGATCGGTTTATTTGACAGCTATATCAGATTATAAACCGATTTGAATCATACTTAGCACAATTGTTAGAAGTGATACCAAAACATCATGTGCAAAATTTCAGTCAAATCGGACGAGAATTGAGCCCTCTAGAGGCTCAAGAAGTCAGGACCCAAGATCGTTTTATATTGCAGCTAAATCAAAACATGGACCGATTTGGCCCATTTACAATACCAACCGACCTACACTAATAAAAAGTATTTGTGCAAAATTTCAAGCGGATGGCTTTACTCCTTCGAAATTTAGCGTGCTTTCGACAGACAGACGGACAGATGGATGGACGGACGGACGGACGGACAGAGGGACCGACGGATAGATGGACAGACGGACGGACGGACATGGCTAGATCGACTTAAAATGACATGCCGATCAAGAATTTATATACTTTATGGGGTCTCATACGCATATTCCGAGGTGTTACAAACAGAATGACGAAATTTTATACCCTCCCCATCCTATGATGGAGGGTATAAAAGGAATGCTTCTTGTTGTAGCAACATTTTCATGTGGAGGTGGCGATCCTCGTCAAGCTCCTGTAGGTGAGTAAGCTCGTTCCGGTCCAAAGAACCGATCGTCGCGGGAGCGGGAGGCCATTGATTATTTAAAGACACAAATAACTCGCCTTGTCATATCGAGCATCATAGACACTCAGTATTTGTGCAAAAGCCGGTACCGCCTGGCCTCCCACTGAGTCTCCCCGCATGCTACCGATGATTGTATGAAGCATCCACAACCTGTAGACGCGCCCGGTAGCTCGCTGCTAAGCTTCTCGTGACAGCCATGAACACCACTAAATAGGACCTCAATGTTCCAGCCAATGTGATGCTCTCCCGTGCCGTAGAATGCTTCTTATCATTGAGCTAAACACTAAATCGTATTACAAACAATGACTAGAAAGAAATCTCTCCTCACTGTGCCTTAATACGACGTTCGTGGGTCAATTTGCTATTTGCTACTTCAAGTATTTTTCCCTTTGACTTACTTGCACTCATTTATAGAGCTACCCGTCTGGCAAACGCCACAGCTTCCCACACAGGGAGGTGGTATATTACAATCACTGCCCTCCCATTCGCCTATGCAGGTGCACTGGGGTATTTGATAGGGATCCAAATGGCAGACACCATTATTATGGCAATAGTTTATGCAGGGATTATCATCGGAAACGGGACGTTCACAGAATTCGCCATTCCATTGATCGGAACAATTGCACATGGCCACACCTTTGATGACATGACAAGTGCCGCCATTCTGACATATAAGACCGGTACAGGGATTGCGTTGCGGCAGCTCGGAGGGATCGCAATCTAAGGAGAGAAAATTTTTCAATTTAGCAATGTTTGAAAGACAACATAAAAATTTGTAAAATCCTCCCTCTACTTACATTGTGGTGGATTTGATGTTTTACACAGATCCGTTTCACAACGTTCCCCTATGTAACGTTCCATGCAGATGCACATTAGTATATCCGCTTTTTCGTTGCATATACCACCATTTAGACAATAATTTGCGCAGGAATCTGATTCACATTTCTTCCCATAGTAACCCTTTGGACACTGACACTGGGGTCCTCCTTTGGAGCCAACAATGCATTTGCCACCATTTTTACAAAAACCAGAGCAAACATCAACCTCGCAGCGTTTACCGGTGTAGCTGAATATAAGAAAAGAAATTTACAAGATGTTAGTCCTCAATCCCTTTCTTTATTTAAAAACAAATATTTCCAAACTCCTTGAAATCCTTTTCCCTCCATTCACTTACCCATCGGGACATTCACATTGTGTGGTGCCTGTCAGGGTCTCTCGACATATCCCTCCATTGGTGCAGGTTAAATTCACACAATGTTCACACTGGGGTCCCACATACATGGAGGGGCAGGTGCATTTCATGACATCCTCTTCAATCAGACATGAGCCACCATTGTGACAACGACTCTGGCAGTCCGACACTGAAGTCTCACACCGTGGCCCTGACCAACCGGGCGTGCAGCTACATTTCAATGGTGGCAACTCTGAGGATCCAGGAATTTGGGGTGCTATAACACACAGACCATAGTTCATGCAGTAATTTGAACAACGATAATGTTCACAGAATTCTCCTTCAAATTGGGGTTGGCAAATACATTTTGGCACATGATTGATGACCCTACAAGTGCCCAGATTGCATTTCAAGGGACAGTAATCGATGATGGTGGCCTGAGCTACACATTTGCCTTCTACCAAATGGAAGTCATTGGGACAGCGACATCTATAGCCGCTATCGGTTTCGGTGGTCATAAGGCACATGGCTCCCATTTGTTTGCAGGGTTCCTTAGAGCAGGGATTAGTGACTGAAATGGTTAATTAAAAAGGTCATGCAGGTCTTTCTATTTAACTGAGGATTTATATTCGACTTACTGTTTCTATTTTGTTTGAGAGGATGCAGGATGCCTATATCCGAGGATCTATAACCTTTAAGCAAATAGGTGCCATTGTCATTGCCAAACTTGTTCATCTTGATAATGCTTTGATCATACAGCTTGATGTATAAATAATCCTCGAATACATCAATCTTTTGAGGTTTTTCTGTTAATGAAAAAAATTAAACATTTAAATTTTTTTTTTTATTTTTTTTTTAATTTTTTATTATTGTTTAATATTTTGTTTTTTAATATTATTTTACATCTTGTTTTTAATTTGCTTCAAATTTTGTTTTTTTTATTTTTCATAAATAAAGATAATTTTAATTAATTAATTATTTTTTTTTTAATTTTTGAATATTTTAATTTTTTTTTAATTCTCTTTCAATTTTTTTTTTTTAATTCTCTTTCAATTTTTTTTTTTAATTTTCTTTTAATATTTTTTTTCTTTTTTCTTTTAATTGTTTTTTTTGGGTTTTCTGCAATTTATAAAAAATTTTTAATTATTTAAATAATTTTTTATTTTTTTTTAATATTTTGAATTCCTTTATATTTTTATTTATTATGCCTGTTTATTTTATTTATTTTATATTTTTATAATTTTGTTTTAAATTTGTTCTAATTTCATAAATATTATTTTACAATTTTTTTATAAATATTTTTTTAATATTATTTTAATTCTTATTTATTTTTTTTTTTATTTTTTCAATTTTTTTTTTTAGTTTTTTTGTTAATAAAAAAAAAATTATTATATCCTCCACCATAGGATGGGGGGTATACTAATTTCGTCATTCTGTTTGTAACTACTCGATATATTCGTCTGAGACCCCATAAAGTATATATATTCTTGATCGTCGCGACATTTTATGTCGATCTAGCCATTACCGTCCGTCTGTCCGTCCGTCCGTCTGTCGGTCCGTCCGTCTGTCTGTCCGTCCGTCTGTCTGTCGAAAGCACGCTAACTTCCGAAGGAGTAAAGCTAGCCGCTTGAAATTTTGCACAAATACTTCTTATTAGTGTAGGTCGGTTGGTATTGTAAATGGGCCATATCGGTCCATGTTTTGATATAGCTGCCATATAAACCGATCTTGGGTCTTGACTTCTTGAGCCTCTAGAGTGCGCAATTCTTATCCGATTGGAATGAAATTTTGTACGTAGTATTTTGTTATGATATCCAATAACTGTGTCAAGTATGATTCAAATCGGTTCATAACCTGATATAGCTGTCATATAAATCGATCTTGGGTCTTGACTTCTTGAGCCTCTAGAGTGCGCAATTCTTATACGATTGGAATGAAATTTTGCACGACGTGTTTTGTTATGATATCCAACAACTGTGACAAGTATGGTTCAAATCGGTTCATAACCTGATATAGCTGTTATATAAACCGATCTTGGGTCTTGACTTCTTGATCCTCTAGAGTGCGCAATTCTTATACGATTGGAATGAAATTTTGCACGACGTGTTTTGTTATGATATCCAACAACTGTGACAAGTATGGTTCAAATCGGTTCATAACCTGATATAGCTGTCATATAAACCTATCTTGGGTCTTGACTTCTTGAGACTCTAGAGTGCGCAATTCTTATCCGATTGGAATGAAATTTTGTACGTAGTATTTTGTTATGATATCCAATAACTGTGCCAAGTATGATTCAAATCGGTTCATAACCTGATATAGCTGTCATATAACCCGATCTTGGGTCTTGACTTCTTGAGCCTCTAGAGTGCGCAATCCTTATACGATTGGAATGAAATTTTGTACGTAGTATTTTGTTATGATATCCAATAACTGTGCCACGAATGGTTCAAATCGGTCCATAACCTGTTATAGCTGCCATATAAACCGATCTTGGGTCTTGACTTCTTGAGCCTCTAGAGTGCGCAATTCTTCTCCGATTGGAATGAAATTTTGCACGACGTGTTTTGTTATGATTTCAACAACTGTGCCGGTTCATAACCTGATATAGCTGCCATATAAACCGATCTGGGATCTTGACTTCTTGAGCCTTTAGAGGCCGCAACTCTTATCCGATTTTGCTGAAATTTTGTTCAACGGCTTCTCCCATGACCTTCAACATACATGTCCAATATGGTCTTAATCGATCTATAGCCTGATACAGCTCCCATATGAACCGATCTCCCGATTATGCTTCTTGAGCCCTTACAAGGCGCAATTCTTATCCAAATGGACTGAAATATTACCCAATGACTACTACTATGGGCATGGTAACATTCAATTCATTTATGGCCTGAATCAGACTATTACTTGATATATCTCCAATAGCTTAACATTTCTTATCCTTTTTTCTCTGTTTGCTTAAAAAGAGATACCCCGCAAAGAACTCGACAACTGCGCTCCATGTGGAGGGTATAAAAGATTTGGCCCGACCGAACTTAGCACGCTCTTTTTCGTCGTTTTTTAATTTTTTGTATTTTTTTATTATTTTTTTTTAATTTGTGTTTTTTTAAATTTTGTTTCTTAACTTTTTAACATTTTTTTTTTTGTTTTTCCTAAACTCATCGTTTTTCATCTTTTATTTATTTATTATGTTCTTTTCTTAATTTTTTCAATTAAATTTAATTTATTGGGTTTCCCAAAAAGTAATTGCGGATTTTTCATATAGTCGGCGTTGAAAAATTTTTTCACAGCTTGTGACTCTGTAATTGCTTTCTTTCTCCTGTCAGTTATCAGCTGTTACTTTTAGCTTACTTTAGAAAAAAGTATAAAAAAGTATATTTGATTAAAGTTCATTCTAACTTTTATTAAAAATACATATACTTTCTTTTAAAAAATCCGCAATTACTTTTTGGACAACCCAATAAATACAATTTTTATTTAATATTTTCTTTAAATTTTAATTTAAAAAAATGTTATTATTTTTTTTTATTTTATTTTGTTTTAATTTGTTTTTAATTCATTTAAAAAAAAATTTTAAATTTATTACAATTTTTTTATTTATTTATTTTTTTTTTTTTTGCTAAACTCACCTTTTACTTTTTGCTATTTTTTACAACGATTATTTTTTTTTATTTTTTAATATTTTATATCAATGTTTTTTTTTTTAATGCTTCGTATTGTTTATTCTTTTAAATGTTATTTATTTGTTTTATTTTTTTTTAATTTTATTTCAATATGTTTTTTTTAATTCTTCGTATTCTTTATTCTTTTAAATTTTATTTATTTTTTTTAATTTTTTTTTTATTTTTATTATTTTTTATTTTTTTTTATTATTTTTTTTTTGATTTTTTCTCAAACTCACCTTTATTCGAAAACTTTCTCACCACATTGCGTTCCTTGCCATTCAGACGACATGTCTCCACAGTGCCTTTCCGATAATCGGCCCAATACAAACGTCCGGTGGGATAATCAATGGCCAAGCTAATGGGCCAGCCCACATCTCGCTCCACCAAACTTCTCTTATTTTGACCATCCAATGAAGCCATTAGAATGCCATTTTCCAAAGTAGACCATATCATAATGCGAGATTCGGGTTCCACCACAATATCGGTGGGATTAAGGCCGGTAGAGACCAGCGAGGCATACTTCTTGCCATCTATATCGGTGACTATAATCTCATTGTGACGCGAGTCAATTATATAAACCGATTGGGTTACCCATTCCAAGGCCAAGGATTTGGGATCATCCAGCATGGGAATCTGTAATACAAAATTCCCTTTATAGTCTCTTTATTGACCCAAAATACTATATCTAAAACTTACATCGAATGCCTTAAGTTCCTTGAGATCTCTTCTTACCCTCACAGCTATGGCCTCTGTTTGTGGTATGGCTATCTTCATGGTATGCACTTTGCCATGATGCGAATCTATCCAGAAGAGTAGTGTATCCTTTGCTCGGATCAGTATATCAAAGACATCTATTTTCAAGATATCGGTATGGAAGAAACCCACCATGGTGGTGCCCTCCTGCTTGGCGGGTAATATAAAACGGAATTCTTGCTCGGAAGCCAATAAAAGAACTTGATCAGGACCTGTGCAAAAAAGGGAAATTAGTAAAAATTTCAAATAACCAGAAAAATACAGAAATCCTTCCAGATTTAGTTGTCACCCTTATAGTTTTTAAAGATTTTTGTGAGTATAATTGGGGAAAACCCTTCACTTACCCGATGCCAAGCATGTATCATTTTTCGCCGATCCCTTAAAATATCCCTCCGTACACTTGCAATTGTAATGACCCGCTTTCTTCTCAATGCATATCTGGGAGCAGGTGCCAAAACCACACACCGGTGGCTGGCAATTCATTTCATCCGAACCATCTATGCAATTGTATTGACCATCACAGCGGAATATTTTCGAAATGCAATCTTCATTTTCGCATTGAAATTGGTCATGGCGACATTTGGGCAGGGCAGCACAAACCTCATCGGCTTCATCTTCATTGTTGCCACAATCATTGACACCATCGCAGAGGGCCGATTTGCGAATACACTTGAGATTGGAGCATTTAAAGGCATTAGCATGGCAATGAACATGGGCACAGGTCTCCAGACTTTCATCACTGCCATCGGTGCAATCATCCCAGCCATCACATTTCCAACGAGCCATAATACATTTGCCATTGGTACAGGTGAAATGATCGGAGGGGCAGGTGCAATTGAACTCATCACTGCCATCGGGGCAATCATCATCGCCATCACATTGGTATTGTCTGAAAAGCCACAAAGATTAGGGGACTTGCATTTCCTCGAACTCTTCTTTCAACTCACTTGTTAATGCAGGTATTAAAGGTGGCGCATTTGAATTGATTCGCCTTGCATGTTATGTTGCAATTCAATTCATCACTGCTATCATCACAATGGATTTCACCATCACAGCGATGATCATGTTTCAAACACTTGCCGGTGCCACAACGGAATTCACTTTCCGAACAGTTGCGCATTTTACAATTCAGCTCATCACTGCCATCGCCGCAATCATTTTCATAATCACAGCGCCATCTACCGGGTATGCACTTGGAATTGTTGCACTTGAAATAGGTGGGATCACATTCCTCCTTTGAGGAACGACAAGTGGCAGGCTCATCATCACCACCGGGACAATCATCCTCACCGTCACAGCGCCAAGCCATGGGTATACAGCGGCCAGAACTACATCTGCAGAGAAACATGGTGATTAACCTCATTGCTCTCAAAACACGGCCCTGATTGTAAAAGAGAATGGTTGGCATACTTACTGAAAATCACTGGGATCACAAGTCACTTTGTCACAATTCAATTCGTCCGATTTATTCGGGCAATCTGCATCGCCATCACAAACCCAGACCAAAGGCAAACAACGGTTATTGCTGCACTGGAACTGATCCTTTTTGCAACTCAAAGGAGTGCATCCCACCTCATCCTCGCCATTGGGACAATCCTTGATGCCATCACATTTCTGACTGTTCTCTATGCAAAAGGCCGTTGTATTGGTGGTGGCCTCACATTTCATGTGATTCTCAAAGCAGGTGAATTTGTCGCAATTTTGTTCATCCGAATTATCGCCACACTGATCGCTGCCATTGCAGATGGCAGCCGGGTGTATGCATTTCTTGTTGTTGCATTGATATTGACCCGGTTCGCAATGGAAGGGAGGACAATTCTCAGGCTCATCACTGCCATCGCCACAATCATCCTGGGTATCACATTTCCAATAGAACGGTATACACTTGTAGGTCTGCGAACATTGGAAGTGGGCTGCCGTACAGTTGGCAATGCAGGTCTTATTGTCATCATCGAGTATGAAATTATTGGGACAGGCACACTTGTAGAAGGGAGGCTCGGGCGATAGCAGACACAGAGTAGAACATTCAGCATTTTCACAAGGATTACCACCATGAGGCTGTTGCTGGCGATAGGGATGATATATTCTCAAATCCATGGGCCGGTGTATGGTGGTAATGAGGGTGGAACAATTTTGCCCTGTGAATTTGTTGCAATACTCAATGGATTTCATTTCCCAATCGGACCAATAGATCTTATCCTCCCAGACGGCTATGGCAAAGATGTGATGCAAATTCAGGTGAGGGTTCAGCTTGCGGGCCATTAATACCCGAATGTTGTTGCCATCCAAATCGGACACAGAGATGGTATCTTCACGTGCATCTCCCCAGTACAGCTGATTGCTTTCAAAGGATAGCGTCAAGGCATTAGGCCAGCCCATATTGTCGCGTATGATTACGCGGGGATTGGAGCCATCCATGCCGGCCTTGCCTATGTGGGGATCATCACCCCAATCGGACCAATACAAATTGCGATTGAAGGGATCCAAGGCCACTCCTCTGGGCTCCCGCAAGTGTTCGTTTATCAACACTTTCCTATATTTGCCATCCAATTTCGATACCTCTATGGTATCCAGACCCTTGTCACACCAATACAGATTCTTGGCCACCCAGTCCACTGCCAAGCCATCGGGATTTTTCAACATGGCCTGATGCAGAGTGGTGGTCTTATTCTCCACTGGACAAAAACGTTTTATCATGCCCACCGTAGAGGTGACATCGGACCAGAACAGACACTTGGAGGACCATTCGAAGTCCAAGGCCACCGCGTTGGACAACTGATGTATGAGTATGGACCCATTGCCACGCATGTCCACCTGGCGTATGTAGTAGCGATTGGAGAATATCAGTTTAGCAGTCTCATTATTGGTGGCCTTGCAGGTGTGATGATCGTCCTTCAGCTCATAGCCTTTCATGCATAGGCATTTGTAGGAGCCATAGGTGTTGGCACATATCTGGGTACAGCGATGAGGGCCATTACATTCATCAATGTCATCACAAAGATGGTGATTGTGCGCATGCAGCTTAAAGCCAGGACGACATTGGCATTCATAGCCTATCTTCTTGTCCTTGCAAGTGTGCTCACAGATATCCGAGTTAAGACACTCGTTGACATTGCACAAGGACTCATCGGAAAAGTCGCCGCAGTCGTTGCGTCCATCGCAAAGGAATTCTTCAGAGACACAAGCCCCATTCTTGCACTGGTATTGACCATGGCCGCAGGTCATGGTGGATTCGCCACACAGTTCCACCGATTCATCGGAGGCATCCGAGCAATCTGCCCTGGAGTTACAGGTGAGGTTTTTGCTAATGCACTCCAAATTGTGACACTGGAATTCCAGATCTTCCATGCAAATTTGGGTGAAGTTGAAGGGTACACAATCCTCGTATTCGTCTTCACCATTGGGACAGTCATGATCCCCATCACAGACAGCATGGCGGTCCAGGCACAGGCCATTGGTGCACAAGAAAGAGGGAGCCACGCAGTCGGGTATGTGGGGTACCGAGGCCACAGCACAATGATCGCCTTCATCTTCGGCTCCGGGGGCCGGACAATCTTGTTCGCCATCGCACACCCACTTCTGGGGAATGCAACGTCCCGACGATTTACACTGAAACAAATGGGGCCGGCAGACGCGGTTGGGACATTGAGCCCCCTCATCGGAGCCATCTTCGCAATCGGTCTTGGCATCACATTGCCAACTGGCTGGTATGCAGTTGTTATCGCAACGGAACTCATTGGGCTTGCACTGCAGCTTGCAGTCCACTTCGTCGGAGCTGAAGTTTCCAGCCACCGAATCTTTGCAGTCATTTTCACCATCACAGCGCCATTTCTCATTGATGCAACGCCCATTGGAGCAACGGAATTGGCCGGGACCACAGGCCACCTTGCTGACATTATCACAGTTGAGCTCATCACTGCCATCGGGACAGTCATTGTCGCCATCACAGCGCCACACTGGCATAATGCAGGCAGTCGAGTTGGGGCAATGTTCATAGATGGCATCTCCTGCAGGGCACTCGGAGGCAGGACAATTCTTCTCATCACTGAAATCCTTGCAATCGCGCACATGGTCACATACATATTGCTGGGATATGCATTCGCCACTGCCACAGCGGAACTTCTCAGACTCACATTTACAGATGAGTTCCGACTCATCGGAACCATCGCCACACTGGTGAACACCATCGCAGGTTTGGGCCTGGGGAATGCAGCGATGATTGCTGCACATGAAATAGTCACTGGGACACACGCGAATTATGCAATAACTGCGGAACTCATCCGAGCCATCCAGACAGTGGGGCACACTATCACAGGTCAAATGGAGGGGTATGCATTCGCCCGAACTGCAGGGGAATTGATCCTTGCCGCATTTGGAGTTGGTGGGCTGAATGCAGCGACGGCCATCGGGCGCCAATATGCCGCGAGTACACTGGCAACTGGCAGTGCCGTTTTTGCTCAATATGCACACATCTTCACAGCCACCATTTAGGATTTTGCATTGATTCGAGTCGCAATTGATGGTGGTGTTCTGTACAGCGACCACACCCATGGGCCGCTCAACATGATCCCTCAAAAAGACCATATCGGCACCGGTATATTTGTTCGCCCTCACCAAGGCGCCCAGGACCCAATCGGACCAGAACAGCAGGTCGCCATAGACGGCTATGGAGAAGGGATGCTTGGGGGAGGAGTGGGCCAACACTACACGATGGGTGCCATCATAGTTGGCCCTTTCGATTTTGTCTATCCTAGCATCGGCCCAATACAATTTCTGTTCCTCCAGATCCAAGGTAATGGCATTGGGCATCTTTATGTCACTTCTGATTATGGACTCCAAACCAAAGCCGGTTACATAAGCGCGCTGTATAGAGGGGCTCTCCTCATTCCAATTTGTCCAGTAGATCATACCCAGGCAGGGCTCAACAGCTATGCCTCGAGGCTTATCCTTGCTATTCAACACCCTAATGCGGCTCACCAGCTGGGTATTGTTGTCCGCATTGTCGCTGATATAGTGCAGGTCCAAACTACAAATGGAGGCATCATTGTTCGAGGTCCAGAAGAGCATTTCATTGACAATGTCAAAGGCCAGACCCTCAACTCGGCCTTGCTGGGTAACCAAAACTCTGTTGTTGGAGCCATTGAAATTCACCGAATTTATGGTACTCAGCACCACATCCGAGTAGAAGAGCACACTGTTCTCATAGTCAAAAGTCAGGGCAATGACATTTAGCATCATGGTGGTATTTCTGATGGATCTTACGGGGCCATTTTTGTTGGTATGGTCGGTTAGATGAACACTTTCAATGGTGCTGCGGTAGGAGAAGAGCAAAAAACTGTCATAGGGTTCACACGAGACACCATCTGCTGCAACACGGCTATGGGTACAGGCACATATGGCTGTGGTGCCATTGTACAAACACAATTCCTGACAGCCACCATTATTCTCGGCACATTGATTGGTGCCCTTTTGCAGACGCCTGGAATAAATTTTCATATCCTTTACAGAGTTACCCTCAAAACGTTTCAGTTCCTCGTAGTTGCTGAGGTTAGACATAAGGGCCACTTTGAAGGTGCCCTTGTTGTAGTTGTTATCACTCCAGTATATGTAATCATCCAACTTGCCCACTGCCGTGGGATATTCCAAGCTATGATTGAGCAGAACCTCCTTAACATTACCATCATAGTCCACCTTCATAATGGAGGGTTGTACCAGCGAGTTCTTGGGAGCCTCACACCAGTACACCTTGGTGGCATCGATATCCAAAACCAGACTGGTAACAATTTTATCATGATTCACTAAAACAAAGGGCTGAGAGCCATCTAATCCAGTGCGGCCTATAATGCCTTCTGCCACATAAAAAAGCAAACCTTGCACCGGGTCTATAGCCAAAGCGCTAGGCCTCTTGACATTGGGGACCACCACATGACGATGGGAACCATTCAGACGGGCCACTTCAATGACATTGCGTTTAACATCGCTGATGTAAATGTTCTCGGCCACCCAATCCACGGCAATGCCACCCAACCAATCCATTTGCTTGTGATCCATCCATTCGGGCGATTGAATAATGACCTGTCGCTGGGTGCCATCACGCTTGATGCGTGATATGGTGCCACTATCATTATCGCCCCAATAGAGATAGTCTTGGGCGGCATGATAGTCGATGAAGGAAGCCAAAGAGATGCGAGATATGGGTCCCAAAGCCTGTAAACGAAACGAAAGCTTTAATGAATCATGCCTATCTTTCTGTTTGACTTTAGCCTCTGGCTTACCATTTTTTGTCTCTGCTCTTCCAGAGGTTTGCTGGGATCATAAATTTCAATGCCCTTCAATTCATGATTGGTGTAGAAGAGAAACTCATCCACGCCCAAACATTTGGTGGGATTTGTGGGATCCTGATGATAGCCTATGGCACAGCCACAACTATGATCCCTATTCGAGGTGGCAAAACACAAATGTTCGCAGCCGCCCTTTAGAGGCCCGGCACAGGTGTTGGCACCCTGCTGGGCTTCGGCATAGAACATTTTTAGATATTGTGTTTTCTTGGTATTCTTTCTCAAAATCGAGTATTCGGCACACATTTCCTTGTCGCAGGACATAATGACTCCCTGTATGTTCTCGGGGAAAAACAAGGTGCCGTTATATATGGTAACGGCACTGATGGTCATCACCGCACTGGGTGGTAGCACAGTTTGCAGTTTACGCGAGGCAATATCATAATAGGAGAATCCAGAATTGTTGTAGACAAAATACAAGCGCTTCGAATCAAAGTCCATGGTTAGGGATGCCAGTGTGGTGTTGTAATCCACAATGACACTTCTCTCGCTGCCATCCAGGTTACTTTGCTCTATTTTGCTGGCTTGGGAGTTGCGAGCCGAAGAAATCCAATAAAGCTTGCCACTGTCGGGGAGAGCATTGTTAGCTTAAAGTGGCTTAGTACTGATGTAATTTACTTACTTTACAGGATCCAAGGCAATACTCTCCACCATATCCAGATCCTTCAAGACCTCCGTAACATATTCACCCTTCAGGTTACTGGCCCATATATCGCTCTTAAATTTACCCGTTGAGAAATACATATTCTTTGCTATCCAATCTATGGCAAAGCCTGCCGGATTGTGGATATCGGTATTGATAATGGTATCGATAATGCCATTCGAAATGCCCGCGGTTTTGATTTCATTCAATTGAACATCGGACCAATAGAGGCGGCTATCTTCTACGGTGAAATCAATGCGTTGTGGAGCTAGAACCTAACGAAGAGAGAGTGCGAGAGAGAGAGAGAGAGAGAAAAAGGAAGAAAGAAGAGAATAAACTTTTTCTTAAATACTTTACATATTTTCCAAAATGGATATTGTTTAAGGAATTTATCACTTGATCATTAGAAAGTTTAAACAAGAGCCAATCGAAGTTATGTTTTCTAGCGCCATCTTGTGGGGCCATTGCTACTTACCTGTGGAGATTGCCTTATGGTTGGTATAGTATGATGATTGGGTTGCATTAAATCAATGCCTCGTATTTCATCTCCCATTATGAAGAGTAGCACCTGTTCATTGGCCACACAAGTACGATTATCAGCTGAATCGAGACGCATGACATGGGGACAGGCACATTGATAGGTCTTGCGGACACTGAAATCAAGATCAAATTACAGATAACTACTTCTTTGAATGATTTTTTCAAATATATATCAGCTATATCAAATTATTGACCTATACGGACCGTACCTTCCATGGCTATTAGAAGTCATAGAAAACTACTAATAATTGCGCCCTCCAGAGGCTTAGAAAGTCAAATTGGGAGATCGGTTAATACGGCAGATAAATCAGTGCAGGGACTCATTTAGACCATAGTTGGCGTTGTTGGCATAAACGATACGAGTGAAATTTCAGCAAAATCGGATAAGAATTGCGCACTCTATAAGCTCAAGAAGTCTAATCGGGCGATCGGTTTATATGGCAGTTACATCAGGTTATGGACTGATTTAGACCATACTTGCCATAGGCTTTGGAAGTCATAACAAAACGAAATGAGCAAAATTTCAGACAAATTGAATAAGAATTGCGCACTCTAGAGGCTCAAAAAGTCAAATCGGGAGATCGATATGGCAACTATATCAGGCTATGGACTGAATTGGACCCTAATAGTGCCAACTGTTGAAAGTTATACCAAAACACTACGTTCAAAATTTTAGCCAAATCGAATAAGAATTGCGCCTGCTAGAATCTCTAGAAGTCAATTCGGGAGATCGGTTAATATGGCATTTATATCAAAACGTGGACCGATTTGGCCCACTAACAATCTCAAACGATCTACACTAATAAAAAGTATTTGTGCAAAATTTCAAACTCCTCGACAGACAGACAGACAGACAGACTGACGGACATTACAGAATCGACTTTAAATGTCATGACGGATGAGAATATTCGCAAGTTGTTGGGCTTTTTAAAGCGATCCATGCAGTTCAACGGTAGAAACTCGTATCACAATGGACTGCCACTTTAACCTAACCTAGACAAATATTTAAAGTGCTACAAGCGGAATGGCGAAATTCATATACCCACGTCCTATGAGGTAGGTATGACAAATAGAAGAAAGAAGCAGCAGAAGAAAATTCTATGACTAAGTGAATAATGAAGCAGCGAAAAAATATACTAAGACGAAGAGAAGAACGAGGGCCGAAGAAAATTACTACGACGAAGAGAAGAAATAAAAATACTAGCGGAAAATATGCTACCACGAAAAGAAGAACAAACTATGGGGGACAAATTCTACGAAGGAAAAAAGAACCAAGCAGCGGAAGAAAATACCATAACGGGAGGAAGAACGAAGCAGTGAAAGAAAATGCTGGGACAAAGAGCAGAAGCAGCAAAGAAAAAATGTACATCAAAGGAAAATCCGGAGCAACGGAAAATCCTGCGAATACCAGAAGAAACCAGCGGAAGGAAAATCCTTTGACAAATTGTAGAAGAAAATCCCACGACGAATAGAAGAACAAAGCAGCGAGAAAACCCCTACGACGTAGCAAAGAACGAATAAGGGGAGAAAAATCTTACAAAGAAACAAAAACTAAGCGGAGGAAATTCTACGATGAATAGAAGAACGAGCCAGTGGCAGAATATCTTTGAACGAATAGAAAAACAGTCCAGTGGAAAAAAATCGTTCGACGAAACAAAGAAGGAACTTTTGCCGAAGGATTTTCTTTCACTTCACGTTCTACAATATAATAGAAGAACGAAGTAGCGGAAAAAATCCGATGAAGAAAGAACTGGCGAAAAAAAAGCCTTCGGCGAGAGGAAGAACGAAGCAGCGGAAGAAAATACCAAGACGAAGAACAGAACGAAATAGTGAAGAAAAACATTACGACAAAGGGAAGAACGCAGCAGCGGAAAATCCTACGGCGAATAGAAGAACAAACAAGTGGAAAAAAATCCGTCGACAAATACAAAAACGAAGCAGCGACACAAACTCTTTGACGAAGCGAAGAACGAATTAGTGGAGGAAAATCCTATGACGAATAGAAGAACGAACTAGGGAAAGAACCAACTAGTGGAAGCACATCCTACAACGAATAAGCCACGAAGCAGCGGAATAAAATTCTAACACGAATAGAAAAATGAAGCAGCAGAAGAAAATTCCAAAAAACGAAGAAGCAGCTGAAGAAATTCCTACAAAGAGAGAAAGAACGAAGCAGCAGACGAAAAATTTTAGCAGAGCAGAAAAAAGAGCAGAACGAAGAAAATTACCACGATGAAGTAGAGAACGGGCAGGCGAAGAAAAAACGAATAGAAGCAAGTAACAGCGAAACAAACCTTACGACGAAGTCAAGAAAGAACTAGCTTAGAAAAATCCTATGATGGAAAAAAAAATCAAGTGGCGAAAAATCCTACGGCAAATAGAAAAACGAACCAAGGGAAGAAAACTCTACGGCGAATCAAAGAAAGAAGCAGTGGAAGAAAATCCCACTACGAATAGATGAATGAAGAAGTGAAAAAACACTCTACGACGAAGCGAAGTGAAGAAAAATATTAAGGCGAAAAGAGAACGAAGCAGTTGAAGAAATTCCTACAAAGAGAGAAAGAACGTAGCAGCAGAAGAAAATTTTAGGATGAAAAGCAGAACAAAGCAGCGAAAAAAAATACCACAATGATGCGAAAGAACGAGCTGGCGAATAGAAGCAAGTAGCAGCGAAACAAACCCTACGACTAAGCAAAGGTCGAACTAGCGGAGAAAAATCCTACGGCGAAAAAAAACCAAGAAGCGGAAAATCCTAAGGCAAATAGAAGAACGAACCAGTGGAAGAAAACTCAAAGGCGAATCAAAGAACGAAGCAGGGGAAGAAATTCCGCCACGGAGAAGCGAAAAATGCCCTACGACGAAGCGAAGAAAAATCTTAAGACGAAGAAAGAACGAAACAGCTGAAATAATTCGTACCAAGAAAGGATGAACGAAGCAGCGGAAGAAAATGAAGGAAAGAACGAACGAAGCAGGGGAAGAAATTCCCCCACGGAGAAGCGAAAAAATACCCTACGACGAAGCGAAGAAAAATCTTAAGGCGAAGAAAGAACGAAACAGCTGAAATAATTCGTACCAAGAAATGATGAACGAAGCAGCAGAAGAAAATGAAGGGAACAACGAGCCGGCGAAGAAAATTCTTAGGACGAACTAATAACGAAGCAGCCGAAGAAAATCCTTGGACGAGCGAGGTAGCGAAAGAAAATACTAGGACAAAGCAGTGAAGAAAAATACTACGACGAGGGGAAGAACGAAGCAGTCGATTATCCTACGGTGTAAAGAAGAACGAACCAGTCGATTATCCTACAGCGAAAAGAAGAACGAACCAGCGAAAGAAAATCCTGCGACGAATACAACAAAGTAGCAGCCAAACAAGCCTTAGGAAAAAGCCAAAAACGACCTAAAGAAGAAAATCTTACGCCGAACAAAACACAAGTAGTGGAGAATCCTACGGCAAATAAAAAAACGAAATAGTGAAAGAAAATTCTACGACCAATAGAAGAACGAAGCAGCGGAAGAAAATCACTCGACGAATAGGTGAACGGAGAAGCGAAAAAAACCCTACGACGAAGCGAAGAACCAATTCGCGGAGAAAAATCTTACAATGAAACTACTTTCCTACTTTCAAATACTGCTGCCCTTCATTTGGGACTCATATTTTATCGATAGGTCCATATGTCCGCTTAGTTTTTTTGAGAACGTGGCGCTCCCCAACAATTGACATCGAAGTTGGGTATCAGATCCGTATTCTACTACCAAAAACTTTACTTTTAAAACCCTATCGCTCTACATGTACGGTTGGGGGAGATTTTTGGGGACCCCTAGACTTTTCTTCAAAATTTGGTATGGGTTTTGTACTTTAAAGACATTTTGCTTCAGCGCCATATTGCCGCTGACGTCCTTCCTATTTGATTGGGGTTTTTTGGGGCGGCCCCACAGACTCTAAACTCCAAATCTGGATATCCGCACTCTATTCTCATATTGTCTTGTTTTTTAAAAATGCTAGTTTTGGAGGTGTGGTCCCAGATACTTGGGGTCAAATTTTTACAAAAGATTCGCAATTTCACTTTCTGCTCTGTATATTTTGACTTCCCGTTTCTGCGGATATATTGACTTCCCGTTCCATTAAGAGAATATTTGTCGAGACAACGAAATATCGATTGATGAGGGTATTGAAACAATTGGCGAGAACATCAAAACATTATCCTGGAATGATTATCACCTCATATCGTGTAAAAATTTAGCAGAATTTCTGAAAAGATCTTTCAAGGTTTTCATTCAATAGCGAAAGAGGGGAAGGGCAAATAGTTGACTAAAATTAATGTCTTGTGGGGTCTCTAATCATTATGTTACTATCGATCAGCACCCCAGCAGGGTCAATGTACTGACAGCGACCCACGAATTTTCCCGAGTAAGTGCTGTTTCCCCTCTACAGGACTATCTTCCGTCTCATCATCAGCAGCAGCAAAGTCGGTCTACGACTTTAAGTGTTAGGATTAATCCAGGATCATTCATGGCTAAGAACAGTTGCTTCTTTATAAATATGCTGCGATAGTCTTATTATTAGCCTTATCTTAAAATACTTACTCCAACAGGCACAAATGTGAACATCCACCATTATTCACTCCACAGGGATTCTCTGCCTGAGGCTGGCGGCTTGAATGCAACACTTGTATGCCAAATGGTTGAGTTTGAGTTCGTTGTATGACCTGTATATCAGTGCCATTCCATTTGTTGGCCCTTATCACCGAAGCTGTTCGCCAATCTGTCCAATAGACATAATTCTCAAAGACAGTGATGGCAAAGGGATGTGAGAGAATTTCGCGATCTCTTAAGACCAAATGAATATCGGAACCATCATATTTAACGGTATAAATCGAATCTGATTTAGCATCAACCCAATAAACCCGCTTCTGGGTATAGTCCAATGATAGGCCATTGGGCCAGCCAGCCGATACTTGCGAAGTGGTGGTTATAGCCTGGCGATGTTTACCCGCCATAGAACATCTTTCAATGCGTGGATAATTATCATCCCAATCGGTCCAGAAAAGCAAACCCTCTCGGGGATCCAAGGCAATGGCTCGAGGACTTTCCATGTCACCAGCTATGAGAGTGCGTCGAAAACTGCCATTCAATTTGGCCACCTCGATTTGATCCAAATTGGAGTCTATCCAATACAAATTCATGCCTATCCAATCAACGGCCAAGCCCTCCGTGGTGGAAAGTCCTGAATGTACCACCGCCTCCACTTTGTGCAAAGATTCACCCATCAATTGGCCTCTATAGATTTTGTCATCTATGACATCGGTCCAAAAGATTTGGCTAGAATCATTGTTGTACAGAAAATCCAGGGCTATGGTGTTCCTTAGCGAGGTATAAAAATTGCTAATGGTGGATTTTTTCAAGTTCAGACCTCGTATCTCCTGGCGATTGGTGAATATCACATAAGGATCATCCTCGGCAGTACTTTTGCAGGTGTAACGATCAAATTCCAAGTCATAGCCCTCAAAACATTTGCATTTGTAACCCTTGCCCATGGAGACACATATCTGGGAGCAAGAGTCCCAGTGTTCACAGGCATGCTGCATGCTGCACCTGCGGCCATTGGGTAAGAGATACATATGGGCGGGGCAAGAGCAAAAGAAGCCCTCGGGGGCATTGTGGCAGGTATGGGAGCATTGGGGATCTGGGCGATCGCACATTTTATGGGCACAAAGATATCCCTCATCGGTGCCATCTTCACAGTCAATATTGCCATCGCATAATTGATTCACCGATATGCATTTATTGGATTCAGCACAAAAGCGATCTGGAGGTTCACATATCAAGGTCTCGTTGAAATCTGCAGGTGATTGTTTAATTTGTGTACAATTAAGCTCATCGGATTTGTCGAAGCAATGCGCAATGCCATCGCAGCGTAAGAAATGGGGTATGCACTCAAAGGGATCAGAACAGCCAAATTCAAAGGGTCCACAGAAATGGGCTTCACCCAAATCGATAACATGGTGATCGGATTTGGTATCATTGCAATTCATTTCATCGCTAAAGTCGAGGCAATCATTGATGCCATCACAGATATGTGTGGCATCGTAACAGCCAATGGGAGTGCAGTAATGCTCGCCGGGACCACATTCCAGTTCACAGGAGGACTCATCGGAATTGTCACTTAAAAGAGAAACAGAGAGAGAGGGATGGTTAGAATTAAAAAAAACCCATTGTTGAGTTGGCGTTTCTCTCTTCTCTTTTACTTACCCACACTGATCCTCACCATCACATATCTCCGCAAACGAGCGACACACTCCATTGCGACATTCGAATTCGGGACATTTGTCATCAACCATTTCATCACCAAACTCATCCGATGAATCATCGGGCCCACAGTCCACCACACCATCATTGACCCAAGACATTTGTATGCACTTGCCACTCTTGGCACAGGTGAACTCATCCGAGTTACAGGTATTGGTCTCACAATTCAATTGATCTGTTCCATCCAGACAATAGCTAATGGAACTGCACAACAGCGAACGTTGATAGCAACGATTGTTGCAGGTGAAGTGTGTCTTTAAATCGCAATTCTTGGGATCACAAGGTCCACCGGGGTCACTGTTCTCATCACTACCATCATCGCAATCATCAAAGCCATCACACAAATCCTTGACATGCACACATTGCGAGGACTTTAGACATTGAAATCCTTTGGTACAGTTCTTTGCTTTCTCCTCTGGCTCCTGGATACGGGGGATACATTGGCTTCCCGTGCCATTTAGGGAATATTTATCGGGACATCGACATATCGATTGATTGGGAGTATTGAAACAAATACCGGGACATTTGGTTTTGGCACAGCCATTATTTATCGAGGACGGTTGTGTGCTGACATCGAATACTTTAAGATTTGAGGTGCGACCACGTTCGAATGAAAACAGCAGAGAATCTTCGTTTTTCTTAATCGTCCCATTCAAATGGTGAGTGGAAAATAGTTTCACAGTGCCATTTTTATTGTCCACCCAGTAAATGGTAGCCTTGTGATAGGTTATAGAAATCGGATGATATTGTGTATCCTTGAAAATCATTTCACGATCACTGCCATCAAAATTCATGCGTTCAATGGTACTTTCCTTGACATCACACCTGAAAAACAAGGAATGTAAAAAAAAAAATTGAACAAAATTTATAAAACTGCTAAAAAATCGATTACACCACAACACTTTTTAGAACTTAGGCTGAAAAATAACCTTTCAACTACGAGAAAGTACTTGGAGTGTTTGCGAGAAAAATACTTTGACAAGTAATTATTTAAAAATACTTACCAATACACTTTCTTATGCTGTACATCCACACTCAAACTCAAGGGCCACATCATGGGTTTATCATCTTTAGATTCAATCAACATTTGTCGATGAGAGCCATCCAACCAAGCCTGATATATTGAAGCTTTTTTTGTATTAGAAGTCCAATGAGACCAAAACATGTAACCGCCAGTGGGATCCAAAGCCAAGCTCCTGAAAAAAAAAATATTTCTTTCATATCAAAGAGACCTCTTGAAAAGCTGCAATGCTAAGCCACTGAAAAAAGATACCCGCTTGCAAATACTCTGGGAAGATCTTGTCAGCCTCAAATACAGATATAGACCACCATCATTGGCATCAAATCGAAACCCACAATATAGACGCCGAGACAAACTCGCCATAAGTACGAAGAAAGCGCGCATCGCCCCAGAGCCTTGCGAGACAATTTTTTTCTCAACCAACACGCAGGAGATTAGAAAGTCAGTAATCGGAGGGGGGAAAGAGGGAGTATTGTTTTGATGATATTTGTCTTAAACTTCTGTCGGTCGTAAGTGGTGGGAAAGAAATTTGCCGGAAGTTGATTCCACATTCGTACTGCTCGAGCGAAAAACGAGTTTACCCGGTAATGAAGGGTTCGGTAATGGATCACAAACTGGTGTACGTTTCGGGATGATCTTGCGTCTCTAGCTAACATCGTTTACTCAGGGACAAGAAGCTTATCTCTGCGGAACAAATACCATGAAGACATGTGGGGCCTAAAAAAGGAAATCTCCTTTTGGTGGGCCTTGGTCAAGGCATTTTACCTGTCCAAGGTAGATTGATTAGACTAGGATCGGCGGAGAAAAAAGTCAAGCGGTAGAAGAAGACCCACCACATTCAAGTAAAGACAACAAAACATTAACAACCCCCAGGAAACCCATTTTTATTGAGTGACCAATTATCGTGGGTATCCAGTCCGAACTCCAAACGAACGCGATGGCAGCACACGCTCTGATTGATATAGTCAGCAAAGATAAGATCCATGTTGCTTTGATTTAGCAGTTATGAACGATTCAAAACAGAATTAAACCATGTCAACTACCAACTATTAGATCACTGAGGAAAGCGAGGCGTCTCAGGCCTTCTGTATATACCAATGGATCTAGGTTCAATGAGGGCACCGAGTCAGGAGTTTTAAATATCTTCCTGGGCATTAGTTAGTCATACAAACTTCTCAACGAATACAGCG
Organism: Stomoxys calcitrans; assembly: GCF_963082655.1. Lineage (NCBI taxonomy): Eukaryota > Metazoa > Arthropoda > Insecta > Diptera > Muscidae > Stomoxys > Stomoxys calcitrans. The sequence goes on along the minus strand of NC_081556.1, from coordinate 14,206,669 downwards.
TCTTTCAGAGGAAGGTCTTCACGATCTTGAAGTCTTAGGGGCAGGAATTGTATGCAGGATTGGTTGCCCAAACGGACTTTCATGAGATACGTGGTTAGTCAAGCGGCTCTGACGTTGGATCATATGAGGATCATCGGCAGCCCTTGCCGATGAAGGAATCCATTGGGCCAATCCGTCACATACAACCGTCTGCCATGGGATTGATGTCATGGGTAGAGTTCCATGCCATCTAATGGTGACGGAGAATAAAGCATGTGATGAGCTAATCATTTTGTAGGCTGATAGTTTGTAGGGTTAATATCCCACGACCCTGTTTTTCTTGAATAAGGACGGTACATATTTTAAAGTTGAGGAATTAGCACCTATCGTCGACTTACTGATGAAGGTCTTGAATGGTTATGTCCATTAATGAAACATGGACTTCTGCAGTGTTTGTCAGAGCAGGATTATTTAGAGACGGTAGAGCACTTTTGTTAAGGAGTTACAAGCATTTTAAGTTAGCAATAACCATGTCTGGACTAAATCAAGTCAACTACCAAATATTTCAAGCTCTTGGAGAGCTCGAGAAAGTTCTGAGCTGAAAGCAACCAACCTGGACCCTGTAAATATGGTGCAAGTAGGTTAGAGGGCATCGGTTTACGAGTCTTCATTGAGGTCCTAGTATTGGAGATTCCTAAAGGCTTTCGACGAGTGTAGTATCTTTCAGGCCCGGCCGACACGGGATAACTATGAGCACCACACAGGCTGGAACTTTGAGCTCCGACTTGTGTGGTGTCCATCGTTACCACGGGAAGCTTAGCTGAAAGCTACCGGGCGCGTCCACAGGTAGCGGATGTTGGAAAGCTCCGTTTTTAAGCGGAGTAGTTGCAAATGCGGCCGCGGGCAGTCAGCGATTTTCGAGAGGAGAGTCTCAGTGAGGAGTTAGGTGACACTGGATCTTAATTAAATACTGAGTGCAAATGATATTCGAGATGACAAGACGAGTAATTGGCGCCTTCAAATAACCAATGGCCAACATCAGCGTCTGTTACCAGGTTAGGGGCGGCTGGAGGCGAGCGTCGGATCTTGGAGCAAGCTGCTCGCCACAAAGAGGGATACATGTGCAATCCCACAAAACCCATGGGTTTGGTGCGCTGGGCCAGTAATCCGCCCACTGGAAAACTATGAGAACTACTATGATAAACAAAGGAATAGTAAAAACGGATCCCCCCAACGTTGACGACTAACTCAAACGAAAAAAGTACCATGATTTGCGGACCTGCACCTCTCTATACCCGCTGGCGGATGTATTGGAGAAGTATAATGCAGATATTACCGCCTTACAGGATGTGCGATGGACTGGCAATGGCGTCACTACAACGCCAAACGGTGACGAACTATAATATAGTTGCCATCATACGAGGCCTGAATTTGGCTGTGGATTTGTGGTTAGTCGGCGACTGAATCACGTTGTCCCCAGCTTTACTCCGGTGGATGAGAGGCTAGCCACAATCCGCCTAAAAGCCAAATTCTTCAACATCAGCCTTATTTTTAACCATGCCCCGACGGAAGACAAAGACGAGCAGACCAAGGATATTTTCTACGAGTGCCTAGAGAGAAAATATGATCGCTGCCCCGCCCTTGATATTAAAATCGTTCTGGGAGTTTTGAATGCGAAGATAGGAAAGGAAGACATATTTGGTCCAATAGTCGGAAAGATTATCCTCCATGAGATAACGTCCAATTCTGGGTTGAGACTGATAGATTTCGCCGCGGCAAAAACATGGTAGTTAGTGGCACCAGATTTCAACATAAAACTATTCACAAAGTCACATGGCTGTCACCCGATCAAAATCAAATTGATCACGTTGTAATAGATGGAAGGCATACATCCAGCGTGTAAGATGTACGATCGATCCGTGGAGCGAATATATATTCGGATCATTACCTTGTTGCAGCAAAGGATCGCACCCGTTAGAACATGGCCAGGTTGAAGTACGATCTGACACTGCACGGAAGCTGGACATTGAAAAGCTGCAAACACAACAAATGGCAGCGGCATACTCCACTCAACTGACCCAACTGCTTGATGAAAGCATTCTTTGTTCCGATGTTATAATGGCGCAGTGGCAAAATCGTTCCCCACTCCATGGAAAATGCCGCGAAATCCATACTTTGGTACCGGAAGCCTTCCCCAAGAAACCCATGGTACAACCAAGAGTGTCGAGATGCTACTGAAGCCAAGAATGCGGCATATAGAGCAACCCTGCAATCAGTAGCAACGCGCCAAATGAAGGAGAGGTATCGGGAGATAAGGAGAGAGGAGAAACGTCTATTCCGCAGAAAAAAAGAAAGTGGAAAGACGTGAGTGTGAGCGAATTGAAATGTACAGGAGTCAGAATGAAGTACGGAAATTTTACCAAAGAATTAAACATGAAACCGATGGCTTTGGTGCAGGCACATCCTCCTGCAGAGACAAAGAAGGAAATCTGGTAACTGACACAGATAACATGCTGAGGATATGGAAACATTTTACCCAACTGTTAGTGTCCGATGTTGGCGGCGAAGAGGATACCGCAGAACCAATCCCTGATGATGGTATAGAATGTTTACCTCCTAGTCAGAATGAGGTCCAAGTAGCAGTGACCCGACTGAAAAACAACAAGGCAGGAGAAGCCGACGGGTTACCAGCTGAACTATTTATGACCGGAGGCGACACGCTGATAAGGCTTATGCATCAGCTTATCTGCGCAATCTGGCTAGAAGAACGCATACCCGATAATTGGAACCTCAGCATACTATGTTCCGCACACAAGTATGGAGACATATCATCTTCGAGTTGCGGGAAAGGTTCTTCGGCTTTGCTGGGTTCCGTGTCATAAACGGTCGGTGGGAAATGAGGCCACAGACGAGCTAATCAGCAATGGATTGTTGATAAATAACAGAGTGAGCAAGGCGGTCGCTTACAAGCCTGTGTAGCATTGTGAACGGTGGAAAGAATATCGAGAATTTTATGGGGAAATCCTCAGGGAAGTAAAAAGGAGGTCCATGTCCATGTTCGCCTATGACGCTTAACTCGTCATAGGCGCATGGCACAAACGGTCGGTGGAAAATGAGGCCACTGACGAGCTAATCAGCAATGGATCGTTGATTAATAACAGAGTGAGCAAGGCGGTTGCATACAAGCCTGTGGAGCATTGTGAACGGTGAAAAGAATATCGAGAATCTTATGGGGAAGTAAAAAGGAGGTCCATGTCCATGTTAGGAGGTCCACGCGTTAGGCATTCAAGCCCCGGCGTTTGAACCCAAGCTGGCTACATTTGTGAGGTTCCCTGCCTGTCGCTATCTGGTGTTGCAATGCGACATGCCGTTCAGTTCCGGCATAAAAAGGAGGCCCCTTATCATTGAGCTTAAACTTTAAACGGAATGCATTCATTGATATGAGAGCTTATCCCCTGTTCTTTAATGGAATGGTTATGGGAAATTTAGTTTTAAGAAGGAGATCCGTATGGCCAGTACCATAATGAGGCACATAGGACTCAAGAGACAGCGTGTTTAGTGAATGCGAAGAAGATAAAGAGAATTTCGAGTATTTGGACTTAGATATGATACCAGAGTTGAAGTTACTCAGGGGCGACGAATGGATGACGATTAGGAATTAGATGAGGATCACGGAGTTTATGGTAAAGACAGTTTGAGAAAAAAGGTTTTATTATTTAAAGCGCAAAAAATCTTTAAAGGATTTGAAAATATATACTCGACACGTAGTAAGGGAGTTACAAGCATTTTAAGTTTGCTATGAATATGGAGTTCCATCAAAAGTTTTAGTTTTTAGGAGTTATTTATGAATACTAGAGGAGAAACAAGCATTTAAGTATGGGATAAAAACATTGGATTGTTGGAGGGACTTTCATAAAAAAATTTGCGAATTGGCAACTTTACGGTGACATATCTTTCTTAAGACAATGAGGAATTTCCTTCGTACATATGGTTATAATACTTACATTGCCTCATTCCGCATAGGCAGCGACACAATCTTAGACATGTTCACTACCGGAGCCACATAGATATATTCCACACCACCCCAATACATGTTGCCAGTTAACCAGTCATAGGCTAGTACCGAAATACCTTCGGTACCATTTGCCAATAAGTTGCGTTCCAAGCCATCGATGGATTTGCTGTACATACTGTAGCCATGCCTAAAAACGAGAACAATTCGATAATAAATCCGGTCAAGAAGATCAAAAGGAAAGCAAGAATTTCAAAACGGAAAATGTCATTGATGGAAATCGCATAACCTACTTTTGCTGTTGCACATAGTAAACCAGCTTTCGATGGACATTTATGTCCACTGGCATAATCCATGTGACATTGTAGATGGGCACCATGGCTGCGGCCAGTCGCTCCTGTGGATTTAGTGGAATGCCCTCAATGCTGGCCAAACGTTGTCGAGCCAGTATTAGGAATTTATCGTGTCGCACAAGTTCACATTCTGTGGTGTTGCGTAATTTATAGCCATGTGAGCACATGCAAGAGGCTTGTGCGAAACCGTTCGTCCACATAGGTACACAGATTTGATTGCACATGCCGTTGTTAACACGACAGGGGTGGGCCACTGAAAAAAACGAGAGCAATGATAGTAACAGGTTAAAGAGATTAGAAAGTGAAAAGAGTGATCCTGGGGAAAATTTAATTTTTAAATTTGAAAAAAAAGAAATACTCACCCTCTGGTTGTTTCTGGCGATGAAATATTCGAAAATCATATGGTCTTTTAACATCGTTCGCTATCTGTTTGACTTTCAGCGAGAATTTATCCATGCCAACAATCATGGCATCGCTCCACAATGCCAAATAGATGTTGTTTTCAAAGACCTCAACAGAGTGTAAAGCCTTTAAAGGCAAACGAGTCTAAAAATAAGCGAAAAAAAAAACAATTTAAAAAATGGTCTGTACACATAAATTTGAGAGAGGTAGCAATGGAGCAAGGTATTATTTTCCTTTTTTTAATAATGACCCAAATTTAATGCTTGCTTGCCTTAATCATTGAATATTGTCCTTTCCTCCTTAACTCCCTTTTCATGTTTGCATTCTGTACAGCTCAATATTTTACAATAATAAAAATCACTTTTAGTTGTACAGCCTTAATTAAAATTTATACCACTTCCTTCAGCTTCATGTTCTTGGCTATGGCTTAAATGAATGGCTAAAATCCGCCACATACTCTGATTTATTTTGTAGGCAAGAGGCGCTGGTGCGGGCGAGGGAACGTGACAAGTCAGTCATTTGGGTATTTCATCATACAGGCAGCCAGTCGACCAACCAAGCGACATACACTGACATTCCTTACATCAAGGTACCAGTCAGTCAAACCAGAAAAATGTGCATTAAATTTACCTCAAACCAAGGATTTTATTGGAAACTTAACATTTTCATCATGACCAACACACTAGAGCAGCGCAACCACCAAAGCCACAACTCAGTAGCCATTAACGAAGTACGAGACTGCAGCTATGGGCTTATCATGCACTCAGGCTCCCCATTTCATTGCAACATCCTACATTTTGATTGGATTGATTTGCTTAAATGAGACCCTACATGCTACCAGCCCCCATTTACTAACCAAAAAAACACACAAGCAGATATACTTACATCAGAGGATTTTTTTCTGGCCCAACGATTGCGTCCATCGTAATCGACTCGCTCTATGAAATCCTTGTAGATATCCAGCCAATAGACATGTTCGTTGGCCAAGTCGAGCGTCACCCCGCTGGGATAGTAAATCTGTGTGGTCACTAGCAGTGTACGATTCGTGCCATCCAAACTGGCACGTGACAGACTTGGACTCCATTCGGTGAAGAAAATGAAACTGCACCATCATCATGGTTCCCGGGAATTGCAAAGGATGTTGATAGCAATGCGTCAAACGAACAGCAGCAGGATATAGCGCAAAAAAAAACAACAACATTGAGAGAAAAAGAAAGGAACAAGAATTACAAATTAAAATTATCTTGATAAATAATTTACTGGCCAAGCGTGAAAGAATATTTAAATGAAATGAAAGAGAAAAAAAAAACATTCACTAAAGGCGAAATGTGTAGGAAAAACAGGAATTTGGGAAAGAAAATGTTAATTTTCAAGGGAAATGTAATCACAAATTTAGAGTTCTTTTGGAAAATTTTAATTTTTTTACGAAATTTTATTTAAATTACGGTTTTATAGGGAATTTTGTCAAAATTTAGTTTTAAAAGGAAATTTTGTTAAAATTAAGTTATATGGCCCTACAAATTTTATATAAATTTCGTGTTTTTAGGGTACCATAAGGTGGCATACAAAATTTCGCTTAAATCGGTGACTCCAATCTCCGAGATCTGGGGTTTTTGAAAATTTGGGTAAGGGGGGTCCGATATGAAAAAATTTAGTACCCTATTTTCACCGGGGGCTCAAACTCTGAATATTTTGTAAAAAATTGATTTATCCAATCCTAAAATTATGCTGTGTTTTTTTACATTTTAACCCTAAACATATGCTTTAAATAAAAGAACATTCTTTTTTAGCTTACCCTTTCGTGGGATCCAATACCATTGATGAAGGATTCTGCACATCTCTCAATATAATGCTACAAAACTCCATTGTATTGGTGCACATAAATATTAATCCAGGCTCATTACTCAAAAAATACCAATTGCCAGTTATCCAATCCAGACGTAAATTATCGATTGCTGGAAAAGAGAAACAGCACAGAACAGAACACAATACAATGGCAGAATTATAACGAGTGAAAAAGCTGAGGATGATGAATTGAATTGGACATGAATACACAAAAAGGACAAGGGAAAAAATGACAGTTTGTGCCACTGCACGTAGCACAGAGGAAAATACAAAGTTTACAGTTCACTACGCTTATACTGCAAAGTCTAAAGGTCCCATCGTTGATGGCAACGAATTAACAAACAAAACTACATAGCAGTAAGAAGAGCATAGAGAAAAATTTGCATAACAACTGTATGGACCACTAAACAAATGAATTTGCTATTGCTGCTCTGATTTTGGGCTACTTACAATGCGTACTGGTAATTAATTCCGGCAATGGCATCGACCATGACACATTCATATCATCTATGCGATAACATTTCATATCCAACGTTGTCCATGGTCCTGAAAACATGGCACACAATGTTCGATTACGATGCCAAATTTCAATGGCTGATATTTCGCCATGATTGAATTGAGCCAAAATCGAACCATTATTTGGATTAATGCGACGAACATCCGTTTGTGTGATGAAAACCAATGAAGCTGGTTCATCTTTGGGAACTGTGGGGAAAAAAAAGAGAAGAAATTAAATTAATTTTAAATGTTACAATGCTAATGGGATTTTGAGTGCATTTTGTCTATTTGTTTCTAAATAAATAAGGAATTGAGCTGGAAACTATGTATTTGTATTCAATAGACTTTGACTCCTTAAGGTATGCTATAGTTTTTGTTCATAGCATAGCAAAAAATTTTAAAACTTAATTTTTAAAGAAAATTTGATGGAAAATTTGGTCAAAATTTAATTTCTGGGGAAACATTTTTCCAAATTTTATTTTGTGGGAAATTTTGTCAATATTTTATGGGAAATTTTGTCAAAACTTCCTTTTTATGGGAAATTTCTTTTCTAAGGAAATTTTTTAAAAATAAAAAAAATAAAATATTTGTATAGGAAATTTTGTCAACCTTAACGGAAACTTTATAAGAAAGAAATTATTTTAAAAATTTCTTCTGTAATTTTGTCAAAATTTCACTTCAATAGGAAATTTTGACAAAATTTCATATCAATTCGATATGTTGTTAAATTTCACATATATCAAAAAAATTTTTTTTAGGAGAAATTTTGTTAAAATTTATTTGTTATGGGAAAATTTCTCAAAATTTCATTTTTATGGGAAATTTTCCCAAAATTTTCTGTTTTATGGAAAGTTTTCTAGCGAGACCGGACTCAGCGGGTGGTTGCCGGGCCGCTAAGGTACTCTGGCCTGTAATCGACCAGAGAAGGACGAAGGAGTTACTGGCGTTCGATAAGAGGTCGGACACTGTCCCATAGGCCGCATAACGTCGTGCATGAGAATGCCGCACAATGAATTCTGCAGAAGTTTTCTTGGTAATGATAAGGATGAGACAAACGAGCACTTGCTCTGTTCATGTCAGGGTCTGTAGGGACACAGGCTCTTCTTAATGGGGAGGCGTTATTTGAGCGATCTGGGTAATCTTGCAAACGTAACTCTGGGAGGTCCCCTGAGATTTGTGGATGGGACGGGATGGTTCCGAGGAAGGGTGCGATAAAATTCGGTATATACGTGATTGCATGAGGGATTGGCGTTTCAGCCGAAGCTCTGGTTCTCTATTCTTGCCGATTTTTTTATTCGTGTTTAACCTCTGGAGGTCACACATCATCTTTTTTCTAGGGTTACACAATGGGTCAAATGGCGCCCGAGTGAATTCACCTATGGTGGGCAACGTCTATTTTTATAGGATATTTAATTTCTATAGGAAGATTTTTAAAAATTTTTTCATTTCCTAGGAAATTTTGTCAAAATTTCATTTCTATAGCATATGCTGTCAAAATTTCTATAGAAAATTTGTCAAATTGCACTTCTATACGAATTTTTAAGTTCCTACCGTTGAACCATCCTGATCGCCTTAAAAAGTCCAATTACATATGAATGTTCACATCCGCTAAATCAGACAGGTTCTCAACCAGAACAGGTGATTTAAAATTCACTGTTCAGCCATATCGTTGAGAGATCTACGACAGTCGAGGGTGATTTTTGTGTTCGGAAATACGTTCTTCAGGGATTTAATGAATGCCTGGCTGTCTGAGAAGATATTAATGGCAATGGTCGTAATGACATTATATCTTAGCCATTCCATCATTTCCTTAATTGAAGGATCTCCGCTTGATATACTCTGTAGTGGTCGGGTTACCTTTTCGATATGACCAGTTTTAGATATTCAGAGTACACCTCAAAGTCCACCTGGTCGTTTAGTTTGGAATCGTTCGTATAGAAGTCTATGTAACTTCTGTTACCAGGGATATCGTAGTTCCAATCGGTTCTATCAGGAATAGTGGTAGAGTACTTTTATCAAAAAGCGGCTCAGGTAGGGTGTAATCCACACTGCGTGGAACATCGGACATTGTATCAGGGATAGCACAGTGTCCGTAGTCGCCACATGGCCAATGAGAAAACTCCCTTAACTTCACGGCAGTGGTCGCAGCAATTTGTCTAGCCACAATATCCAGAAGTATAAGATGTAGCTTGAAATTCAGTGCAACAGATGGTGTCGTCCTCATTGCTGCTGTGATGCACAAAGGATGACTTGATCCTTTGGATCCGGTTAAGTATTGAGCAGTAGGTGGACTTTTAAAGCGTCGTCCACCAGACCACAACACCATATAGCATTATAGGTCTGACAACTGACAACAAGAATTTCCTTTCTTGCCTTTTCCAAAACGATGGATTTTGAAGTTCAATTTCCTGTCCAGCAAAAGACCCAGGTATTCAGAGCTTTCTGTAAATGAAACATTCTTTCCTCCCAAGGAGACAGATTCCACTGTAGCCAACTCGTATCTCCTGCTGAAATTAACTACCTCTGTCTTGCACGGATTTATACCTAGACCACTTTCGGGAGCCCACTTCACTGTAGAGCTTTCCTTAGTATATCTCTTAGAGTGCTGGGAAACTTCCCCTTAAGGTAAATTTAAAGGAAAATTTTGTCAAAAATTCCATTTAAAAGAGAATTTTGTCAAATATTCCATTTAATGGGAAATTTTGTCACAATTTCCTTTTAAGGGGAAATTTTGCCAAAATTTCCTTTTTATGCGAAACATTGGCGAAATTTTATTAAGACTACCATGTCTATGGAAAAACTTTTGTAAAATTTCCATTTCCATAAAATTTTGCTATACATTCCCTGTATATATATATTGGGTTGCCCAAAAAGTAATTGCGGATTTTTCATATAGTCGGCGTTGGCAAATTTTTTCACAGCTTATGACTCTGTAATTGCATTCTTTCTTCTGTCAGTTATCAGCTTGCTTTAGAAAAAAAGTGTAAAAAAGTATATTTGATTAAAGTTCATTCTAAGTTTTATTAAAAATGCATTTACTTTCTTTTAAAAAATCCGCAATTACTTTTTGGGCAACCCAATATATACTTGACTCCCATTTAGCATAGAACCCCCAGGCAATAATTTTGACAATGACAACGACGGAAAAAGCACATAAATGCATAACGGAACTTACCATTAATGGCATAACAGCGATTCCTTTGTTTCGCATATCCCGCTGAACACGAGCACTCGTAGGAGCCAGGCGTATTATGACACTGCTGATCACATGTACCCTCAATGGAGCATTCATCGAAGTCCGTGCATTGCGTAACATTGACTGGCACCTGTCCTGGTGCACAGTAACATGTTGGTCCCTGGGGTGTTAGCTTGCAGTTGAATGAACAATTTAACGTGGCGCATTCGGCATCTTGTTTATCTGTGGGGATTAAGGCATAAGGCAAAAAACGAACAGGATTAATGGTCGAGTAAAGTGAGTATTTTTGTTGGGTATTATAGTTCAATGAAAAATAAAAAAAAAATAATCAGTGAAGACATGTGTAAAAGCAAACAGCAATTAAAGTTATGAATTCTGTCAGACAGTGGCTACAGAGAGGGTAAATGGGGTTTGGGAAATTTTAACGATTTCAGGTCAAACACAACACAAAAATATTTCTTGTGGTTCTTTTATTTCATGATTCCATTTCATTGAAATTTTATTTTTAGTAAAAAAAGTAAAATCTTCTTTTGGAAAAACTTCATTGTAATATAAAAAGAAAATATTAATATAAAAAAAAAACGGGTTCTACTTTGCTACTTTCTTATTTTCCACTTTGATTTTCACCTTTCTTTCATAGGCATACCATACTCTGTTAAAAGTGCAATTGTTTGACCATAGCCTTTCCCCTTGAAACACTGTGGCTGAAGATATCCCAATAAAACGCCATATCTAGCATTTGACGAAGCACCTTTATGCAAATTACACTTTCCTCCATTACTTCAGTTCATCAATGAAGAACAATTTTTACAGCTTTCTTTAAAGCCGACAGTGTGACTTTTTCGCACAAACACATTTCACATACAAAATGAAATCGGCATTTTGTGGAAGTACTGCCCTAGGCTACGACATAAAAAATATTGCATTTCCCTTCAACAAACAAAAAAAAAAAAAAACGCCCCAAACATGCCGAAGGATACACATGCATTCACACATAAAGGAGTGATGTTTTACATACCACATTTAACTTCATCGTTATCACAATCCCAATGGCCATCACAGAATTTGGATATGTCCAGACAAATGCCATTGTTGCATTCTCTTTGATATGAACGGCACTTTAAAGCATCCGAACGGCCTGAAATGAAAAATACAAATAATCAACGAAAAAGATTGATGCCAGGCAGGAATGGTACAAACAAGGATATATGGTGCAAAAAACAAAAAGGGAATTTAATAACTTACAATTTATTTCATCGGATGCATCCAGGGTGCCACAATCGAATTCGCCATCACATACCCAATTATTGGGTATACATTTGTGGCTGTTGGCACATTGGAATTGACCATCATTGCATTTGGAGGCATTGGCTGTAAGGAAAACAAAACCAAAACGAACATGTGATTACTTTCAAAGGTTTCATGATACTATATTATAAAGAATCCAAACCCCTTGGCATATGATGCTTTAATGCTCAGTTTAGCTAAATAGCTTATATCCTTAATCTGTAATTAGCTAATTGACTTTTAATTGGCTGTGCATGGATGTATGAATGTGTTTTGTATAAACAACCCCCTATGGCAAGAGTTTTGGGACACACACTTGTGGTATACTCTTGCATCCATTTTAACAACTTCCCATTTTATTCATTCGGGCAGAAGTTGCCCTACCTACAACTACCGCAAGGGGAAACGGAAATTAAAGCAGCAGCAGCAGCAAACAAAACCCTCAGCAAAAGATAGAGAACAGCTACAAAACGAAGCAAAAAACAAAAAAAAAAAAAATCAAAAAAAAGGAACTCCTCCCAATTTGCAAATGACTTTAAATTTGTTTTGTGTTTATGCATGCAAACTAGCCATTCTGCTTAGCAGAAAAGGATACAATGGGATGGTTAAGCTACTTTCAAGACATTAGGATGGCAACAAAAACAATCTTAAAGGAAAAAAGTTTTAAACAATTTTTCTGAAGAGCGAAATCATAAAAAAAAATTTTCCTAATTATTAATAAAATGTGTTCCTTATTTCAATGAAATTTCACTAATTTTTAATTAGCATATTCCTGTTATCAATGCAAATTTTCCTTAATTTCAATGAATATTTTCTTAATTTTTAGGTTTATTTCAAGGAAATTTTTCGATGATGTCCATGAAAATGTTTACTAATTCCATAGAAATTATTACTAACTTTAATAAAATTTCTACTTAAAAAAATCCTTTAATTTTTTTTCCAAGAAATTTACTGCAAAAAAAATAAAATAATTCTTCAAAGTATCGTTGAAATTTCCTAAGTTTCAAAAACTTTTTTTCTAATTCCAATGAAATTGGTAAAAAATTTTCTCTACAGAGAAAATTTCTAAAAATATTATCTAAAGACAAGATTTTTATGACATTTTTTGCCTAGACAAATTTAACAAATTCAAAAACAAAAAGTCAATTTTTTTTAAGGAAAGATTTTGTTTTTTTTTTGGAGACAGAAAAATATCCATAAGACTTCCCAAAAAGGAAAAAAGTCAAAATTTTTCCTCTAAGGTAAAGATTTTGCAATTTTTGTTTTTGAGACATAAAAAAAATTTAATTTCGATGATATTTTTTCTAATTTTTAGTAAATATGTTCCTATTTCAAAGAAATGTTTCCAATTTTTAATGAATGTGTTTTTTATATCAATGAAAAATTTCCTTAATTCCAATGAATAATTTCCTAATTTTCAATGAAATTTTTAATAAATACAATGTTTTTTTGCTTATTTCAAAAGGTTCATGAAAGTGTTTACTAATTTTTTCTTAAGACAAAAATTCCGTTAAATTTATTCTGAAGACTAAATATTTAAAAAAATTTACAGCAAAGACAATATTTCTATTAATTTTAATGAAATTTTTTTAAAAAAAAAAGAAATCGTTAAATTTTTTCCAAAGACAAATTTCCTAAGAAATTTTCCCCAAAGACAAAATTTCTACAAATATTCTCTAAAGAAAAAATTTCTAAGAATTTTTTTCTATAGACAAGCTATTTTCTTTTTTTTCCTATTTTTAAAGAAATTTTTGCTAAGACAAAATAAAAAAAAAATCTCAAAAAACTCTCCTTAATTCCTTGAAAAATTTCCAAATTTTCTTTTTTTAATGAAATTTTTTCTTACTTCAATGAAATTTTCTTAATTTCTGTGAAAAGTATTATAATTACATAAAAACACATGCATTGAGAAAAAGTACAGCTAATAGACGGGTGGTCGAGCGTGGTTAATTTTTTTTTTGTGTCATAGAGGTGTTTTCGCAATAAATTCAGATGAAGTTCAACATACCAATGTACGGCCCTTAAAACCTTCACACCTAATATGACTGATGAGTAATTCTAAACCAAATAACGAAACGCGTCCCATAGTGGTTGGCTTTCCTTTTCCACTTTCAAAGAAAATTTTCGATCATTGAGCTCGTCTCGATAGAGAAACAAGCAACAATTTTGTTAACGAAATATTTTTCGAAGCATCGTTGAAATTTTTTTTAATTTTCCAGAACTTTTTCCAGAATTCCATGAACATTTTTAACAATTTCAATGAAATTTTCACTAAAACAAAATAACAATGAATCTCAAAGAAATTGTTCTTAATTACCTGGAAATTTTCCTAATTTTCAATACATTTTTTCCTTACTTCAATGAAATTGTGCTAATTTCAATTAAAAATTATCTTAAATTTCAATGAAATCTTTGCTAAAAATCAAACTCAGTCCTTTTTGGTTCTAAAGGATGATTTAAAGAATTTTTTTTTGGTATCCTTTAGTTTTGGTTAATTTTTTAAGATTTTTTTCCAAAATTCCTTGAACATTTTTCCTAATTTTAAAGAAATTTTAGCAAGACAAAATTATTGGGTTGCCCAAAAAGTAATTGCGGATTTTTTAAAAGAAAGTAAATGTATTTTCAATAAAACTTAGAATGAACTTTAATCAAATATACCTTTTTTACACTGATAACTGACAGAAGAAAGAAAGCAATTACAGAGTCACAAGCTGTGAAAAAATTTGTCAACGCCGACTATATGAAAAATCCGCAATTACTTTTTGGGCAACCCAATACAATGAATTTTAAAGAAAGTTTTCTTAATTTTCTTGTTAAAATATATTTTTTTTTAATAAATATTGTCCTAAATATAGTTTTTGAAAGATTTTTTCTTTGTTTTAATGAAAATGTCCTAATTTCAATGAATAGCTTCCTAATTGTCACTGCAAACTAAGATAAAGATGTGTGTTAAAAAAAATATAAGAAATTTTCTCTAAAGACAAAATGTTTGTTTGTTTCCAAGGTATAATTTTAAGCACATTTTTCGGAATATCGTTGGCAACTTTTGCTTAATGTTCAAAAATTTGTTCTAATGGCAATGAAATTTTTTTACTAATTTCAATGAAAGTTTTCTTAATTTCCTGGAAATTTTCATAATTTTCAATACATTTTTTCCTTACTTCAATGAAATTTTACTAATTTCAATAAAAAATTATCTTAAATTTCAATGAAATCTTTGCTAAAAATCAAACTCAGTCCTTTTTGGTTCTAAAGGATGATTTTAAGAATTTTTTTTTCGTATCCTTTAATTTTTCAAGAATTTTTTTCCAAAAAAAATTTTAAAAAAATTTCCTTTAAGACAAAATATTAAAAAAAAAATTTCTGACAACAAAATTTCAAGAAGTGTTTTAAGAAATATTTTTAAAAAAAAATTTTCTAAGAAATTTTTCTTAAATTTCAATATCAGTTTCTGGAGACGAAATTTTACTTTAACTTTTCCTATACAAAATTTTTGTTATGTTGCTAGTGAAAATAAAATTTCGATGATTTTTTTTCTAAATTTTAATGCATTGCGTTCTAATATTTATGAAAATTTTTGTAGTTTCAATAAAAATTTTTCTAATTTCAATGAAAATTTTTCTATATTTAAGTAAACACAAAATTTTAAAGAAATTTCTTATTGTAAAGAGAAAAAGTTTGAAACTGATTTTTTGCAATTGCAGTAAAATTTTATCATAATTTCACCTTTTTTTTCTAAATTTGGATAAAAGTTTTTTGGCTGTTAAGGCAAAGATAATTATGTCCCACGCCACCACCACTGTGGTACAGGGTATTGTAACTTTGTACATTTGTTAACTATACAAAGAGGGAAAAGAGAGAGACCCATTGATAAGAATACCGATCGGTTTAGAATCACTTTCTGATTTGATTCAGCTATGTCCGTCTGTCTGTCTTTGATCAAGGTACAGTTCGTAATTGTTGACCGATTGCCGTAAAATTTTGCACAAGCTATTTTTTGGTTCAAGGACGCTTGCTATTCATTTTGAACAAAATCGGATCAGATTTAGATACAGATATAGCTCCCATAGCCTCTTAAGGCTGTAGAAGACATAATTTTGGTGCGATCTTTACAAAATTTTGCATGAGACGTTTTGTTTGACGTCCCAATACTTGTGCAAATTTATATCAAAATCGATCCAGATTTAGATATAGCTCCCCTATATATCTTTTAGCCGATACACGCTTTTAACACTACTGTAGCTACAATTTAGGTGCTACCGTCAGAAAATCTTGAAGCTATAGACAGAACTTCCAAAAGATGAACAGAAACATTTGTGTACCTTGGAATTCATTGTAGTTGCTCGGAAAAAATGATCCCTACAAGACACAAATACATGTATTGGAAAAAGAACAGCTAGCAGACAGAGTGTCGAGCTTGGTTATTGTCGTACTTATATCATAAAAGCTTTTTCGCAATGAATTCGATATAAGTACGACCTGCCAACTTACGGCCCTTGAAGTCTTGACATTTAAAAACAGCCGAAGAGACATCGGTAACCAAGATTTGAAATGCGTAATTTTAATGGTTGTTGTTGTGGTATTTTCTGGCTATACTTTTTCATTGCCAAAAAAATCTTCCATCATTAAGCTCGTCTCGAAAGAGAAATAACATTTTCTCTAAGATAACATAAAATTTTCTTTAAAGACAAAATTTTTTATAAAGACAAATTTTTCAATACAATTACTTCTCAAAAAACACAACATGAATTTTTTTAAAAACAATTTCCATTACATTTTTCTGAGAAAATTTCCCTAAAGACAAAATATCTATGACATTTTCTCTTGAGATAAAATTTCTAAGAAATTTTCTCATTACACCCCACTATCGTTTGCTTATGTATGCAGATTGTAAAGAAACCTAACTCGGTTGCATGTATTCATGCTGGCATAAGCGCATTAGGGAGCTATCATTGTATAATCGTATACTTGGGGTAAGTTTTCACCAAAGGAAACCCAAGTAAACGTCTGACCGAACGGCCAAGCGACCACCAAGGAGGAAACAATATGAGACAAATGCAAAACACCAAACAACAAGGGTCTGGGGGTCGGCTGATTTAAAATTCAAATTAATTTCGTAGAAGAAGAAACGCATACACACAAATGCAGAATAGAGGCAAACTTATATAAGGTGATTGCTAGATATTTATACTCTGTTAAAGTAAGTGGTGAGAATACCAAGAGCCTGTTAAGGACAAACTTTTGATTATTTAAAATATCTGTAATAGAGATTCACATAGAAATATACAATACCATAAATTTCAAATCGCAGGGATTTATCTTGGAACTTATTTGAATCAATATGACAACATGTCCTTTTGATGTGTTTTGAGGATGAGGTTTAGACTCTTTGATAGGGTAGTGAGAATTTAAAACATAATTTTACGAAAATTTTAAATAAAACAACAATTGGTGAAGGTAGGGCACTGCCCGATTTACTTTACTTGTTATTTTCAAATTACCGCGGTAAAATCCCGATAAAAGTGACCACAATCAAATTGAGATTATATGACATGCGATTACGCTAAGGCCATTTTAATAATGGAAAACAAGAACAGTGACTTAAAATCGGGCCAAACCTTATTTAAAAGGAGGTCCTTTATCATTGAGCTTAAAATTGAATCTGACAGCACTCATTGATATGTGAGAAGTTTTCCCCCGTTCCTTAATGGCATGTTCATGGGGAAATTTGCAGTTTACCCACCGCAATAGTATGTAAAATTTTTCATTTGGTTTCTTACTCCTTGAAATATCAAACTGAGACATAAAAAATAGAAGCATTCTTGATGATCTTGTGATTATAAGCCTGTCCGTTTCATGTCCCACCGCCTATTTTCCTGTCCGTCCTTCCGTCAAAATCACCATAACGAATAAGACAAGCGAAGGCAATTAGTCTGTATCGGCCTCGCTACCAGCCTGCATTGTCACAAACTGGAGGAGTCCCGGGAAATTGCGCAAAAACATCGGAGTATACTGATGACAGTCCATTGACTATCCCACTCCAATTATTCCTAGGTATTCAGCCGTGTTCTTCTCCCTTGTCAACAGCCGCCATCACCAAACTGTCCCTAGCGACATAAGTAAAGCTTCTTGGACCCATCTTACTATTTTTCGCCCTAGTTATTTTAGGCATGGGATACCCTCCAGGTGACCGTAGCCTTTTGCCTGACTGCGGGGCAGTTTCCGAGTCTAGACGTGTAGTCTTTGGGGTAGCCTGTGTAGCAAATTCCCGAACCCATTTTGGGGAGTCTCTCTCCCTAACAGTGAAAATCATTCGCACCAAGCCTCTCAATAAAACTGAGCGCAATGCGTCTTTTATTATTCCAACCTCTTATGGAGTGTGTTGGTTAGCCGGGTAAGGCCGATAGGTTCGGCATTGTCCTTAAGACTGGAAACAGGTGTCTTCGTCAAAAACCTCAGCTGATTAGTCATCTGTCGGTTAGTTGATCCTGGAGCAGCCTCTCCACTAGTCGAGTCCTCAGTAGCAGACAACATGCTACGGCCTGATTCCACCACCACAGGTGTAGGATCTTTGGTGTCTATTCTAAGCCTACTCTCAGGCTCTGGATCTACCGCTCCATTGGAAACAGACGCAGATCATCAACCGCCTAGTCTCACTAACAGTGAGAATCTTAGGAACATTCGCACCAAGCCTCTCAATAAACCCAGAGCGCGATGCGTCTTCTAATTTTCCAACCTCTTAAGGAGCGTGTTGGTTTGCCGGGGAAGGCCGATGGCCTAGGCAAATTATAGGCATACGAAGATAGAATAGGTTCGGCATTGTCCATAAGACTGGAACCAGGTGTCTTCGTCAAAAACCTCAGCTGATCAGTCATCTGTAGGAAAGTGGATTCTGGATCCACCAGTCGAGTCCTCAGTAGCAGACAACATGCTACGGCCTGATACCACCACCGCAGCTGTTGGGTATTTGGAGTCCATTCTAAGTCTACTCCCGGATCTACCGCTCCTGGTCCTACCGCTCCTGGATCTACCGCTCCTGGATCCATCGCTCCTGGATCTGCCGCTCCTGGATCTACCGCTCCTGGATCTACCGCTCCTGGATCTACCGCTTCTGGATCTACCGCTCCTGGATCTACCGCTCCTGGATCTATCGCTCCTGGATCTATCGCTCCTGGATCTACCGCTCCTAGATCTACCGTTCCTGGATCTACCGCTCCTGGATCTACCGCTTCTGGATCTACCGCTCCTAGATCTACCGCTCCTGGATCTACCACTCCTGGATCTGCCTCTCCTTGATCTACCGCTCCTGGATCTACCGCTCCTGGATCTACCGCTCCTGGATCTACCGCTCCTGGATCTACCGCTCCTGGATCTACCGCTCCTGGATCTACCGCTCCTGGATCTTCCGCTCCCGGATCTACCGCTCCTGGATCTACCGCTCCTGGATCTACCGCTCCTGGATCTACCGCTCCTGGATCTACCGCTCCTGGATCTACCGCTCCTGGATCTACCGCTCCTGGATCTACCGCTCCTGGATCAACCGCTCCTGGATCTACCGCTCCTGGATCTACCGCTCCTGGATCTACCGCTCCTGGATCTACCGCTCCTGGATCTACCGCTCCTGGATCTACCGCTCCTGGATCTACCGCTCCTGGATCTACCGCTCCTGGATCTACCGCTCCTGGATCTACCGCTCCTGGATCTACCGCTCCTGGATCTACCGCTCCTGGATCTACCGCTCCTGGATCTACCGCTCCTGGATCTACCGCTCCTGGATCTACCGCTCCTGGATCTACCGCTCCTAGATCTATCGCTCCATTCGAAACGGACGCAGATCATCAACCACCTAATAAATAAGACTATCATAGCTATCCTTGAGTGACTTAAAATGTTTCTCAAAAAAAAAAAAAATTATGACCTATTACGCGTTGCGGAAAAAAATCTTGCGGAGCGAAATAACCAAACGTCCGCTCCACTCAACGGTTCAATCAGAATCAAAAAAGATTGGATTTAGTCAAGAAGGAAGGTATTCCTTTCGACCAATGGCGCACGCTAGGACTCCAAGGATTCCCTCTGATCCTGAATCCATACTTGGAAGACTAAGGGAATGTAATCCCAACCTTTCAACCACCGACTGGAAGATTAGAAGATTGGATGAGGCTGGTGGGTGGTGACCGGAGACATGCAGTATTCGTACATAACTCCGGCTGTCAAGCAGACCTCAGCGAGTCTGACGGAGTTGTATCCTACGGATTCAGTTAAGACAGCAGGTCTATGGAAACAGTGGGTTTGGGGAATCAGGGGACGGATCTGTGGATCTAAAAAAATAGGTCAGCAGAAGAACTCCTCAAGGAGGTGTACTGTCTCCTCTACTTTGGAATATGGCCATTAACAAGGTATTATTGTCGCTGGAAGAAAATGGTGTAAAAGTGGCGTATGCTGATGACGTGGTTATTGCGGTTAGGGGAAAGTTTCCCACCACTCTAAGAGATATACTTCAGGAAGGTCTACATGCAAAGTAGACTACAGAAAGTGGTCTAAGTATTAATCCGCGCAAGACAGAGGTAGTTCTTTTCAGTAGGAAATACAAGTTGCCTACAGTGGCACCTGTCTCCTTGGGAGGAGAGAATGTTCCATTTACAGAAAGCGCAAAATACCTGAGTGTTTTGCTGGACAGGAAATTGAACTTCAAATCCAAAATTTTGGAAAGGACAAGAAAGGCATCTCTTGCCCTATACACCTGCAAGAAAGGCATTGGCGTCATGCATTGGGTATATACTGCAATTGCCAGACTTATAATGTTATATGGTGTTGTGGTCTGGTGGATGGCGCTTCAAAAGTCCACTTACTGTTCAATATTTAACCGGATCCAAAGGATGGTTTGTTTGTGCATCACAACCGCACTGAGGACGACACCATCTGATGCACTGAATTTAATGCTACATCTAATGCCTTTGGACATTGTGGCAAGATAAATTGCAGCGACCACTGCCGTGAGGCTAAGTGAGCTTTCCAAAGAGGTCATGTGGCGGCTACGGAGAATGTGTTATCCTTGATACAATATCCGATATTCCAGGCAGTGGGTAGTACACCCTGTCTGAGCCGCTTTTTGATCAAAAATACTGTACCACTATTAGGCCACCGTAGCGCAAAGGTTAGCATGTCCGCTGAACGCCTGGGTTCGAATCCTGGCGAGACCATCAGAAAAAATTTTCAGCGTTGGTTTTCCTTTCCTAATGCTGGCAACATTTGTGAGGTATTAGGCCATGTAAAACTTCTCTTCAAAGAGGTGTCGCACCGCGGCACGCCGTTCGGACTCAGCTATGAAAAAAGGAGGCCCCTTATCATTGAGCTTAAACTTGAATCGGATAGCACTCATTGATATGTGAGAAGTTGGAATGTGGCAAAATTTGCAGGTTTTACCACTATTCCTGATAGAACCGATTGGAACTACGATATCTCTGGTAACAGAAGTTACACGGACTTCTATACGGATGGTTCCAAACTGGACGACCAGTTGGGCATTGGGGAGTACTCTAAAGATCCAGAACTGGTCATATCGAAAAGGTTGCCCGACCACTGCAGTGTGTATCAAGCGGAGTGGAATGGCTAAGATAAAATGTCAAATATCTTCTCAGACAGCCAGCCAGCCATTAAATCCCTGGAGAACGTATTTCTGTATACAAAAACCGCCCTCTACTGTCGCATATCTCTCAACGAGATGGATGAACAGTTTAAAATTCAACTGTACTCTGTGCCGGGCCACAGAGATATACCAGGGAATTGTAAAGCGGATGAGCTTGCGAGACTAGGAACTACTTTACACATTCCAGGGAAACTGGAATCTGTGAGCTAAGTTTTCAGAACCAGGCCCGAAGGACAGCGAATGATAGATGTTCATTAGGAGGAGGCTGTGAGCATTCCAAAACTATGTGGACTAATCTAGCCATGAATAGATCTGCCGCTTTGCTGTCATTGGCTAGAATAGACGTCTCAGTCATTGTGTCCTTCATGACAGGTCATTGTCTAATCGGAAAACATGCTGACAGACTGAAGGTTACCTGCAACGACTTTTGCAGAAGCTGTGAGGACATCGAAGAAGAAGAGACTATAGAACACCATTTGTGTGGGTGTCCCGCACTGGCAGTCAGAAGGTGCTCCACTTTAGGTTATCATTCCTTTGAGAACCTGTCTGATTAAGAGGATGTGAACATTCGCAAGTTGTTGGGCTTTCTAAAGCGATCTGGATGATTCAACGGTAGGAACTAGAAGGCATCTTTCTTCTTCTGTTCCTGTGGTATCATAATGGACTAAAAACGTCTAAGTGAGTCTAATGGCAGGCTGCCACTTAAACCTCACCTATCCTAACCATAAGACAAGCGGCTTGAAGTTCTGCAATCTAGTTCTTATTGTTGTAGATGATTGGGGCTGGCAAATGGTACAAACCTTTCTTAATTACGCAACATTGCTGATAGGAATTTCATAAGAAATTAGCATTAAATTCCTGTATGACAATTCAAAAATAAATCACGGACATCTCATTTTCTTACAATTCAATATTTTTAATATTCTCCCCCAAAAAACAAAACTCCCTTGAAACCCCCATTTATATGGTCAGACATCTTCTACATTCAGCCTCAACTGATGATGAGATGATGCTGATGACAATGTCTTTCACTTCAAACATGGACCTATCAAAACCTAGCCAAGCAACAGACAACTTTGTTGTACCCTTGGCACATTGTGCTCCCACAGTTACAATGATAATGATGAACATCGTACAATGGAATTTTTAATTTAGTTTATTAGAGGTGGAGGAGCGGGAGGAAGAGTGATATAAATATGACAAATGAATGGCGGTTCATTGTTGTTGCTGCTGCTAAACTGGAGGCAATTGCAATTCTGTATGAGGTTGACAGCATTTACAATGGCTGGCTTTTCAGTGTCTGTGGGATTTTTGCACTCCATATCTACGAATAACAGAGCTCTTAGGAATGCTCATTTTGAAGCTGGGTATTGGAAAATATCATTGGGAGCACAAGTTCGAGGTCAAGGTGGAACGTATTTGAAGAAAGTTGAAAGAAGTTAATTAGTCGAATGATATTAACATGAATATGTATTGGGTTGCCCAAAAAGTAATTGCGGATTTTTTAAAAGAAAGTAAATGCATTTTTAATAAAACTTAGAATGAACTTTAATCAAATATACTTTTTTTACACTTTTTTTCTAAAGCAAACTAAAGGTAAAAGCTGATAACTGACAGAAGAAAGAATGCAATTACAGAGTCACAAGCTGTGAAAAAATTTGTCAACGCCGACTATATGAAAAATCCGCAATTACTTTTTGGGCAACCCAATATGTCAATTAGGTTAGGTTGAAAAGAAGGTGCGGTTATTAATCCGCCCCATGCCACTGTGGAAATACACCTAATCCAATAACCGGCTTGTTGTGTGACCTCGAAAAAGAAAATCTAAGTTAGGAATTCCGTGCTACTTACAAAAACCCTAATTGTTTCCATACCACACCCCTTAGTTGGTTCATGTGTGGTATTGTGTCCCCACCTACGTAGCGGCCTCTGTTCGCCGCGAAAGCCGTGCAGTGACATAGGAAATGCTCCTATGTCTCATCATCTTACCCACACACGGTATCACTTACCTCACCGGTTTTGCCGGTGCTTGCAGTCCTATGTGTCCTGTTATGATACCGAAAGCTATACGGACCTCCTTCTTATTTCCTTTCAGTAATAGCCTCGTCTTCTCACGGCCCGGATCTTATAAGTGGACAGTATGTCGGCCTTCAAGGCATTGAATTTAAGGACAATGAGCTCGAAGTGCGTGGCGGATAACAAAAATATTTTTGTTATCTTGAATTTTTCAAAAATACAAAATCCTTGTGGTTGCATACGTATTTCAATGCACCTCGATTTGTTGTCTTGCCTCTTAAATATGCAAACTCATACTACACTTCTCTAAAAGAGAGTGCCAAAGTAGAAATAAAAAATAAAATGGCAAAAAATGCTAATCCAGATTATCATTTAGAACAAAAGCTGCTCCCTGCAGATTATGCAGATTCTCAATGCATTCGCTTATACTATGTCGGTATGTCGGGCATATTGTTTTCAGCGTTACCCATTCTATGATTTGCAAAGTGTTTTCATTTAAAATCGATGGCGACCATATTGAACAATTATCTCTGACAAAGAAAAAAAAGGATTTGAATGCATAATTATAACAGTAAGCTGTAGTATATCGAAGTAAAAAATAGTAGTTGATATGTAGAAAAATTGATCAGAACTTTGACATCACATGGGAAATGGAAAATGTAATTGAAATTCTGTATCTCATTTAAGTGCATGTGTGCAAAAATCCCCTCGACTTAGCTATAATTCCCATTGCTAATTTAATGCAGAAATAAAAACTGTGTTATTCGTTGTTGTCAGATGGGTTATTAAACAATCCGTATCAAATTTCCAGCAAATATGTTCAAACTGTAAAAACTACGGTTGACAAATGACAACATTATTGCAATATTTCTCTATATCTGAAATTTTGGCCTCAAGTCACAGTTTGTTCATTCAATCGTTAGCATAGTATAGTTTAACCAGTTTTAAAGATCCTGGTCCACCTGTAGGACTAAGGTACCTTACTATGGTACCTTATATATTCCAAGGAATATTTAAGGTACCATATTTCTTAGTCCAAGCTTATCTGCTCTACATTTCTCTTTGATATCGTTTTGACCAAGACTTCCATTTTATATCTCTTCAAGCTTATTCTTCGTGATGAGGCCCGAAGGTTACCAGATGTCAGATGTCCACAAAATGTGGGTGGCGAATAATCTATGATTATTTTGCTACTCTGAACCGCACGGAAGTCTACCCGAATATCTCCCAGTGGACAAATAATATGCTATGTGGCAGGGTTACAAAACGCGAACTTGAGACAAGGGTAACTCATCAAGGCATAGTGTTCTCGCCGTTTTTCTGGAACCTCTTGATAAACAAAGTTCTATTGGATCTCAATAAGGATGGCGAGAGATTTTTCGCATATGCGAACGATGTCGTGCTTCTAATAGAAGGCCCCTAACATATTGTCGGGACGGACTACGAGAAATGGGTTGACGATTAAATGGAAAACGGAACTGATGCTATTTACTCGTAGGTATTAGAAACCTGACCTTAGACTCCCGACCTTCAAGCATTCTTCAAATGTGGAGGGAGGTATAATAATTGGACCCAGTCCACGATTTGAATTTTACAAGGAAAGAAGACGGAAGGCGCTGTGCTCTTTCCACTCCTGCAGTAGGATGTTCAATATGTAGAGGGGAGTTAACTCGAAGATAAATTGCTGGATGTACACGATCATTGTGAGATCAATGCTGAGGCTGGTATGATTAAAGACTTTAGATAAAATGCAAATTTTCCCATGAATATTCCACTGAGGAACAGGGGAAATCTTCTCATCACATATCAATGAGTACTGTCCGATTCATGTTTATGGCTCAATAATAAACGGCCTCCTTTTTATAGCCGAGCTCGAACTAGTTACCGCAGTGCGACAACTCTGGTGAGAAGTTTTAACACTGCATAGTACCTCACAAAAGTCGCCAGCATTGCAATTTGCAAATTTTGCCCATGAATATTCCACTAAGGAACAGTGGCAAACTTCTCACATATCAATAAGTGCAGTCCGAAAAATCAATGGTAAGGATTTGTCTATAAAAAGGAGGCCTTATGTAGGCAAATTTGAACGGCGTGCCACAGTGCGACACCTCTTTGAAGATAAGTTTTACATGGCATAGTGCCTCACAAATGTTTCCAGCATTAGGAGGGGAAAACCACCGCTGAAAATTTTTTCTGATGATCTCGCCAGGATTCGAACCCATGCGTTCAGCGTCATAGGCGGACATGCTAACCACCGCAAAATTTTTTTCTAATGTTCTCGCCAAGGTCTGAAAGACTTTAGTTAGGAAGCATTAGGAGGAGCAAAGACTGGCCTGCATCCGAATCACTGGAACCGCAGGGGGACTTGTGATGAATATGTAAATTATTTGGGAATATATTCGGAACTGTGAGACAAAGGTTGCACTTAGGCTGCTGTGATCCCGCTAAGCTGAAGGAGGACGTTTATAAATTCGTGGATGCGAACTCTAAACTGAGGAAGGTCCTAGACCACGTGACATCGAAACCGATTCAGAATGGGATCCACAGAATTCGATTTTCTGGAGGAGAGAGTTGGGAGATGGATGCGGATGTGTTTGAGAAGGATGAGATCTCTGTCGACATACCCGATATCGGTATGTTGTGGAAACCTCCAAAACATTCCGAAACAGAACTTGTTTATCGACCATGACCCAATTGGTCTAAAAGAAAAGGTATTTGGGTTCGACGTTAACATTTAAATTATTATGTGGATAGACCCCTTTACTATTCCTTTGTTTTTCATAGCAGTTCTATGTTTTCCGGGGGCGGGTTACTGGCCCAGCGCCCCAAACGCATGGGTTTTGTGGGATTGATCCCTCGTTGTGGCGAGCCGCTTGCTCCAAGATCGGACGCTCGCCTCCAGCCGCCCCTAACCTGGGAACAGACACTGATGTTGGACATATTGGTTATTTGAAGGCTCAAACAACTCGCCTTGTCATCTCGTGTATCATTGGCACTCAGTATTTAATTAAGAGCCAGTGCCACCTGACTCCTCACTGAGGCTCTCTTCTCGAAAATCGCTGACTGCCCGCGGCCGCATTTGCAGCTACTCCGCACAAAAACGGAGCTTTCCACCATCCGCAACCTGTGGACGTGCCCGATAGCTTTCAGCTAAGCTTCCCGTGATAACGATGGGCACCACACAAGTCGGAGCTCAAGGTTCCAGCCTGTGTGGTGCTCATAGTCATCTCGTATCGGCCGGCCCCTCACAAATCTCTTGAGGGATGAAATACGTCTAACAAAAAAAAAATTAACATTACCAAAATGGAAGAACCCAAAAATCCTCCAAGAGAGCTCATACACCAATAAGGGTTATTCGTTCCTTATATTGTAATAGAAGGCAATGCGGAGCGGAACCGGTTCAGCTAGTACATACGTGTATACAAATCATAAACTTACCACATCCCACAGCTTCATCGGAACCATCATCACAATCTGGTTTAGAATCACATTTCCAGCGCATTGGTATGCATTTGCCATCGTTGCATGTGTAATAGGATGGTGGACAAGTTTCTGAAATGATAAAAGGTAAGAAAAAAAAATTATGAAATTCATAGCAAAAAACATTGAGAGAAAATATTAACAAAATACTGAAATACGAGGGCTGCTATATAAGTTTGTGGCCTTTTTATTTTCATTGAAAAGTTTGATATTTTCTAGCATAAGCATCGTACTCAGAATGTACGACGACATCATTTCTTTGTTTACAGTGACTTGAAAAAATTACCAACAAATGGATTAACTCATGGTGCGATCATTTTAACAACTTTCGGCGTGTATTATCACAACAAGAGGGCATTGATGAACTTAAATCTTTGCTTGGCGAACAAACACCGTCCTATAGCTTTGGGAAAAACTTATTCAATGAATGCAGTCATGGTCGACGCTCGATCAAAGACGAATTCCTTGAAGATCGTCCAAAAAGGCCGTTGTACCAGAGAACATTGATGTCGGGCGTGAATTGATAATGAGGGATCGTCATGGGACATACCGCAAGATAAAGGCCACCTTGTGCTTTTCTTCCGCCAGTATTATTTCGATATTGAATGCATGCATGCTGTAAAAAGGTGTCTTCTTATTGGATTCCGCACAATTTGACAATCGCTCAAAAACAGGCTCGTGTCGATAAGTGCGAAGAAATGCTGAAACAGGAAACACCGCTAAGTTCGGCCTGGCCAAATCGTATATACCCTCCATCATAGATCACATTTGTCGAGATCTTTGCTCGGTATCTCTTTATTAGCAGAAAGTGGATAATGGATAAGAGTTGCTATGCTATTGGAGTTATATCAGGTTATAGACCGATTCGTGGCATACTTGATTTGGACGTTGGAGACCATAGTAGAAGTCATGGTGAAAATGGTTGTCAAATTGGACAAGAATTGCGCCCTCTAGAGGCGCAAGAAGAATAATCGGGAGATCGGTTCAGATTCTATGGTGGAGGATATGAAAAATACGATCGTGGTGCTTCAAAAACGTTAATAAGATGGCTGCAGGTAGCGAACCGTGTATCTATGCCTATGAGGCCGAAACAATACAACAATCGACCGTATGAGGTTTATAGACCGATTCGGGGCATACTTGGTTTGGATGTTGGAGACCATATTAGAAGTCATGGTGGAAAATGTCTGCCAAATTGGACAAGAATTGCGCCCTTTAGAGGCGCAAGAAGAATAATCGGGATATCGGTTCAGATCCTATGGTGGAGGATATGAAAAATACGACCATGGTGCTTCAAAATGGTTAATAAGATGGCTGCAGTTAGCGAACCGCGGATTTATGTCTAGGAGGCCGAAACAATACAACAATCGACCGTATGAGTCTTTGAAGATGAGCCAAATCTAATGAAAGCTATTCGTGTAAGAAGCATTTCGAAGCAAATGGTCGCCTGTTTCTTCGGCAAAACTGGTCATGTGGCGACTGTTCCGCTTGATGAACATAGGACGGTCAATTCCGAGTGATACACCACAATTTGATTGCCCGTTGTCTTAGAACAAATTCGAAAAAATAACTAGAGAAGACGAATCATTGTTAACAATGAGTGGTCAATGATTTAGGTCAACAGAAAATGCTGTTGAAGCCTCCGATAGCCACGTTTTGAAGGTGCCTCAATCGGAAGTAAAAAAGTTTTTCGATTATTGGTTTGAGTGCATCCAAAAGTGTATAAATCAGGCTGGAGGATACTTTGAAAAACAATAAAACCATTTTTGATGATGAAAATTTGCATTTTCGTTATCAGGCAAGAAATTTATATAGCAGCCCTCGCATAAACAAACTGTTTTTATGATAGTATCTAAATATGCTATTTTTTCACTTGTAACGTTTTTGTTTTTTACAGAAACCCTTCTCCAACACACTTGCATTTTCATTACTAGGCCAGAAATTTATATAACAGCCCTCGTATAAACAAACTGCTTTTATGATAGTATCTAAATATGTTATTTTTTCGCTTGTAACGTTTTTATTTTTCACAGAAACCCCTCTCCAACAAACTTGCATTTTCATTACTAGGCCAGAAATTTATATAGCAGCCCACGCATAAACAAACTGTTTTTATGATAGTATCTAAATATGCTATTTTTTCACTTGTAACGTTTTTGTTTTTTACAGAAACCCTTCTCCAACAAACTTGCATTTTCATTACTAGGCCAGAAATTTATATAACAGCCCTCGTATAAACAAACTGCTTTTATGATAGTATCTAAATATGTTATTTTTTCGCTTGTAACGTTTTTACTTTTCACAGAAACCCCTCTCCAACAAACTTGCATTTTCATTACTAGGCCAGAAATTTATATAGCAGCCCTCGCATAAACAAACTGTTTTTATGATAGTATCTAAATATGTTATTTTTTCACTTGTAACGTTTTTGTTTTCACAGAAACCCCTCTCCAATAAACTTGCATTTTCATTACTAGGCCAGAAATTTATATAGCAGGCCTCGCATAAACAAACTGTTTTTATGAAAGTATCTAAATATGTTATTTTTTCATTTGTAATGTTTTTTGTTCACAGAAACCCCTCTTCAACAAACTTGCATTTTCATTACTAGGCCAAAAATTTATATAGCAGCCCTCGCATAAACAAACTGTTTTTATGATAGTATCTAAATATGTTATTTTTTCACTTGTAACGTTTTTGTTTTTCACAGAAACCCCTCTTCAACAAACTTGCATTTTCATTACTAGGTCAGAAATTTATATAGCAGCCCTCGCATAAACAAATTGTTTTTATGATAGTATCTAAATATGTTATTTTTTCACTTGTAACGTTTTTGTTTTTCACAGAAACCCCTCTTCAACAAACTTGCATTTTCATTACTAGGCCAGAAATTTATATAACAGCCCTCGCATAAACAACATGTTTTTATGATAGTATCTAAATATGTTATTTTTTCATTTGTAATATTTTTTTTCCCACAGAAACCCCTCTCCAACAAACTTGCATTTTCATTACTAGGCCAGAAATTTATATAGCAGCCCTCGCATAAACAAACTGTTTTTATGATATTATCTAAATATGTTATTTTTTCATTTGTAATATTTTTTTCCCACAGAAACCCCTCTCCAACAAACTTGCATTTTCATTACTACGCCAGAAATTTATATAGCAGCCCTCGCATAAACAAACTGTTTTTATGATAGTATCTAAATATGTTATTTTTTCACTTGTAACGTTTTTGTTTTTCACAGAAACCCCTCTTCAACAAACTTGCATTTTCATAACTAGGCCAGAAATTTATATAGCAGCCCTCGCATAAACAAACTGTTTTTATGATAGTATCTAAATATGTTATTTTTTCACTTGTAACGTTTTTGTTTTTCACAGAAACCCCTCTTCAACAAACTTGCATTTTCATTACTAAGTCAGAAATTTATATAGCAGCCCTCGCATAAACAGACTGTTTTTATGAAAGTATCTAAATATGTTATTTTTTCATTTGTAATATTTTTTTCCCACAGAAACCCCTCTCCAACAAACTTGCATTTTCATTACTAGGCCAGAAATTTATATAGCAGCCCTCGCATAAACAAACTGTTTTTATGATATTATCTAAATATGTTATTTTTTCACTTGTAACATTTTTGTTTTTCACAGAAACCCCTCTCCAACAAGCTCTTTTGAAACCCTCACACGCCACCCACAACAGTAGCACTAATTAAAATGTGTTTAAAATTAAATTAACATTTTTAATTACAATCCTCGCCCACAGAGGGGGCCAAAGTCAACCTACGAAGTACTTGCCCAAACAACCTTTTAGACAGCCAAACTCTCAGGCCGTCCACTAGAGCATGACTTCCTGTGTGTGTGTTAATGTCTGGCATGTGGGTAGACAATATGGTGCTTAGTTAGTCAAATTTGGTGATTTAATTAGTGTAGCAAATTACGATAGACATCAACATGAAAATGTTGACGAAATGTGAAAGGCTTTCAGTAAAGCACATGGTCGGTCCACAGCATAAAAGCACATATATGCAGGACCAAAGCAATCTACAACAGAATCAGCATGTTTTCGGCTCCCTTACTCTAGCAGAACTCATATGCCAAAGAATATAAAAAAACACACAACACCTACAAATGTTGTGGACATTTTTAACATATGTTAATTTTTTGTCTGTTTGTAGCCGGCATCCCCATTGCTTATGCAAAAACAAGTTAAAAAGCAACACTGTCGAACACTGTACATCAACGATAACAACAACAATTGCAAGTTTTATTTGCAGAGAAAAATGAAGCGATATAGATGGCAAATCAAGGGTCTCTATGGTAGTAAGCCAGACAGTTGCAAAAATAAACTAAGTTGGTAGTCCAGAAAAAAAAATCAAAACACTGGATTGGTAGTGAGGACCTTAACCCATTAACGACGAGTGAGTAGAAAAATACCCAAACTCTCTAGTTAGGAAAGAGGTATCCTTTTAAAATTTGGATTGAAGTAAAGTTGACGAATGAAACTTGCAAAAAAGGGAGTATTGGCTTGCCAAAATTCGCAATTTTTCATATCCCAAAAAAAATTAAAAACAAAAGGTTCTCAATTTTCTAAGGAGAGCGATTTTTCGGAAACCGTTTTAGTGTCTTGTTGTATTTGATGGTTGGAATAGGGTAGTTTTACTACCCTTTTCTTTGGAAATGGGCAGTTTTATTACACTTTCCCAAGGGAAAGGGTAGTTTAAGTACCATTTCCCATTAGAAAGGGTAGATTAAGTACCATTTCCCAAGGAAAAGGGTAGATTAAGTACCCTTTGCCAATGGAAGATATAGTGGATTGCCCAAAAAGTAATTGCGGATTTTTCATGTAGTCGGCGTTGACAAATTTTTTCACAGCTTGTGACTCTGTAATTGCATTCTTTCTTCTGTCAGTTATCAGCTGTTACTTTTAGCTTGCTTTAGAAAAAAAGGGTAAAAAAAGTATATTTGATTAAAGTTCATTCTAAGTTTTATTAAAAATGCATTTACTTTCTTTTAAAAAATCCGCAATTACTTTTTGGGCAACCCAATAGTTCCTACCATTGAACCATCCAGATCGCTTCAAAAAGCCCAATAACTTTCAAATGTTCACATCCTCTATATCAGAGAGGTTCTCAAATGAAATGAGAACCTAAAGGGGAGTTCCTTGCCAGTGTGGGACACTCATACAGAAAGTGACTCTTCCTCTTCGATGTCCTCACAGCTTCTGCAAAAGTCGTTGCTGGCGGCCTTGCGTCTGCCAACATGTTTTCCGATTAGACAGTGACCTGTCATGACAAAAACAATGAATGAGACGTCTGTTCAAACCAATGACAGCAAAGTAGTAGGCCTCTTCAAGTCTAGATTAGGCCACATAGTTTTGTAATGCTCACAGCCCCCTCTTTGTGACCATGTATCATTCGTTGTCCATCGGGCCTGGTCCTGAAAACTTAGCTAAAATGTCACTGGAGGCATACCCACAGATTCCAGTATCCTTGGAATGTGTAGGGTATTTCCTAGTCTCGCAAGCTCGTCCGCTTTACAATTCCCTGGGATATCTCTGTGGCCTGACACTCAGAACAGGTGAATTTTGAACAGTTCAGCCATCTCGTTGAGAGATATGGGACAGTCGAAGGCGGTTTTTGTGTTCAGGTATACGTTCTCCAGGTATTTAATAGCTATTTGGATGTCTGAGAAGATATTTATGCCAATCGACGTTATAACTTTAAATCTTAGCCATTCCACCACTTCCTTAATTGCAAGGATCTCTGCTTGATACACACTGCAGTGGTCGGGTAATCTTTTCGATATGACAGGTTCTAGATCTTTAGACTACACCTCAAAGCGCACATGGTCGTTTAGTTTGGAACCATCCATATAGAAGTCTATGTAACTTCTGTTACCAGAGATATTATAGTTCCAATCGGTTCTATCAGGAATAGTGGTACAGTACTCTTTATCAAAAGGCGGCTCAGGTAGAGTGTAATCCACACTGCTTGGAATATCGGACATTGTATGAAGCATAACACAGTGTCCGTAGCCCCATCATGACCAATGAGAAAGCTCTCTTTACCGCACGGCAGTGATCGCAGCAATTTGGTTAGCCACAATGTGCGGAGGCATAAGAGCATTAAATTCTGTGCATCAGATGGTTTCGTCCTCAGTGCGACTGTGATGCACAAACAAGCCATCCTTTGGATCCGGTTAGGTACTAAGCAATAGGTGGACTTTTGAAGCGCCGTCCACCAGACCACAACACCATACAGTATTATAGGTCTGACAACTGTAGTATATACCCAATGCATGATACGCGGTCTAAACCTCCAACTTTTGTCAATGGCTCTCTTGCAGGTGTATAGGGCAAGAGTGGCCTTTCTTGTCCTTCCCAAAATGTTGGATTTGAAGTTCAAATTCCTGTCTAGCAAAAGCCTCAGGTATTTGGCGCTTTCTGTAAGTGGAACATTCTCTCCTCCCAAGAAGAGCGGTCCCACTGAAGACAACTTGTATCTCCTGCTGAATAGAACTACCTCTGTCTTACACAGATTTACGCCTAGATCACTTTCGGTAGCCCAATTCGCCGTTACACGTACTGCTTCCAGAAGTATATCTCTTAGAGTGCTGGGAAACTTTTCCCTAATCGCAATTGCCACGTCATCAGTATACGCGACCACTTTTACACTTTTTTCCTTCAGAGACAATAATATATTGGTAATGAGTATATTCCAAAGTAGAGGAGACAGTACACCTCCTTGATGAGGTATTTTAATTTTGTACATTTGCTTGTAATAACTAGAAGGAGAAGAGATAGACCCAGTGATAAGTATACCGATCGACTCAGAATCACATTCTGATTCGATTTAGCTATGTCCGTCTGTCTGTCGGTCTATCCATGTTAAAATGGTTTAAAAAATTACAACATCCATATAAATGCTCTTAATAATGCATGCATTAAATTTTATGAAAATCGGAGAAGGGAATCGAGAATCAGACGTTAATGGGTTAATGTGAACCAGCATAAAGGTGTAGAATTAAGATGAATGGAAATTTATATAACTTTCATCATGGATGACAAGAATGTTGGATATTATTACTGAAATCTCTGTTTGTTTCTCTTTCGGGATGAGCTCAATGATGGGGGATTTTTTCTTTGCTGGGATTCGAACCTGAGAACTCGGAGTAACAGCGATAGCCGTTGCTGTTGTCTAGCTTTCGACATCATCAATACAACTTTGAACAGATGCTCAGTACCATGTGCATACTATGGGAGTAGTGTAATTTGTGTAGACAAAAAATCTGCTACTACACAGAAACACATGAATTGGGAAATGTACAGCTAATAGACAAGGTTGTCGAGCGTGATTAGTGTGGTATTTATATCATAGAGGCGTTTTCCGCAATAAGCTGGGTATAAGTGCAACATACCAACGTACGGCTCTTGAGGCTTTCAGACCTAAACACCTTCACATTAGCCCAAAAAAATTCTGAAGATTTTCTCACTCAATAAAAAGTTACAAAATTATGTGCAATATTTCTTGATTTGGCACCACTGTTCGTTGAAGGACTCCTTCTACCCCAGGTTAATATAAAATTCTCTATGACAAAGCTAAATATTATCTTCCAATTCTTTTGATTAAAAATCCACAATCTCTATCCGCAACTAACTATGTGGCGTGAGGTGCACAAAGAAATGCTCTTCAAAAAAAATTTTCGCCATACCTATTTTCTCAAAGCTTTCTTTGAAGAATTTTTCTCCATAGGTTTACTCATGGCATTTTTTGAATTTTTTTTGCAATTTAGCTTATTTATTTGTGTTTTTATGTGCTTTGTTTTGTTTGTTTGTTTTAAAATTTTCATTATTTTAATGTTTTTCTACAGCACTTTGATAAACTCTTCTTACTCACACACCGACGTCAACTCTCATCGCAAATACTGCTTACAAAGGAAGATATGTTCATGTTTTTATGTTTATTACACGACATGGATGGATGGGCTCAACAGTTATCCAAGAAACTAAAAATGGGACGTGTGTCCTTAAAAATGTTCAGTACTCTGTCTTAATCTGGTTTTGTGAGTAGGGATTTTCACATCTTTGTTGTTGTTGCAACAGCAACAAATTTATGATGTGTTATAAAATCAATAATAAAACTGTTTATGATGCTTTAAGAGGTCTCCCCGGTGCGTTTTTCTTCTCCTCTTTGACTCAGCAAGGCAAGGAGAAGTAAAAAGTTTGTTAAAAACTTAACACCAAGTTTGTAGCTTTAATGCTATGGGGTTTTATCCTTATGTAGCTAACACAAGAAAAAAATTCCCAAATCAAGTATATTACAATTTTTATGTCCTTACATGGACAGAAACAAGATTGTGGCACGTGAATGGCATAAATGTGCGATAACTAGGTGTGATCCAAAATTGAAGTAAAATTTGGTTTTGGAATGCAAAACTTTAGTCCTTCAAGGGCCGCTGTGAATGGGTTTCATATTTCAGAGAGTGTGAGAGAATAAGAGAGACAGAAAGAGATAGGGAGAGTGAGAGGCATAAAGAGAGAGAGAGAAAGAGAGGCAGAGAGAGAGAAAGGGAGGCATAGAGAGAGAGAGAAAGAGATAGGGAGAGTTGGAATGGGAGAGAGCGAGAAAGAGACACATAGAGAGGGTGAAAGAGATAGAGAGACAGAGAGAGTGGTAAAGTGAGAGACAGAACACCCTACAATTACTAGCGACCCGGTAGCCAAGTTCACAAAGGCCCAATTCTACCGTAGTACAGTTTAAGTAGCATGAGCTAATATTCCACAGGGAGAAAGAGTGTAGCTTCACTCTACAATTTTAAGTACCCGGCAGAAGAGGGAAATCTTTCGGAAAACTGGGCCATGTAATACTTAGATGACGACAGCTCGGGCTCTTATTTCAGAGGGTGAGGGAGAAAACACTCTGCTATTATAATGGCCGAGTTTACGAGGTAATGAATTGGAAAGTATGGAAAGCGTTTGCAAAATAGAGCCCCCATCGATCGAAGCGCATTGGTTAGCATGCCTACATATGATACTGATTGCTTGTGTTTTTTTCTAGATTAAGAGAGAAAACCCTAAAATTATAAGCGTACAGGTTGCCAAGTTGGTGGGATGAGATATTTTGCAGATTTTTTCCGCGGTGGGGATAGCGTTCGCAAAACATTGGCCTTACATTTTCAATAGCTTGGGTTCATATCCCAGAGCGAGAAAGAGACAGAGAGAGAAAATGCTACAACTATAGGAAGCCGAGTTGGCAGGACAGTAGCCAAGTTGTTGGAACGTGATGTTTTTCAGATGTATAATGCGCTCTGCGATGCGACGCACAGTGGGAAGGAGAAATATTATGGCCTTGATAGCCGAGTTTTCGAGCCCAGGAATCGGAAAGTACGAAAAGCGTTTGCAAAACTGGAGCTCCCATCGTTCGAAGCGCATGGTTTAGCATGCCCGCCTATGTTGCTATTTGCTTGAGTTTTTTCTAGAGTGAGGGGAAAGAGAACACCCTTAACATTGATCTCACATTTTCTATAGCTTGGGTTCATATTCCAGAGTGAGAGAGAACATCCTACAATTATAGGTAGTTGAGTTTGTGGGACAGTAGCCGAGTTATTAAGACGTGATCTGTTTTAGATTATAATGCGCTCTGCGATACGCCGCACAGTGCGATGGAGAAAAAAATATAATAGCCTTGATAGCCGAGTTGCGAGATGAAGAATTGGAAAGTTGTTGGGTCGTGATCTGTTTCATATGAGGAATTGGAAAGTATGAAAAGCGTTTGCAGAACTGAAGCTCCTATCGACTAAGGCGCATGGTTTAGCATATGTTATTAATTGCTTGGATTTTGTTCCAGAGTGAGGGAGAACACCCTAAATTATAAGCGCACTGGTAGCCAAGTTGGAGGAATGAGATATTTTGCAGATTTTTACCGAGGTGCGGATAGCGTTCGGCAAACATTGGCCTCACATTCCATACGAAAAACTATGGTGAAACATTGATCTCACATTATGAGCCATTCACATGTACTCTGTCATTATGCGTGTCGCCCAGTTCTTGTTTAGGGCTCTTATTGTTGTTTTACCCACAAATCTGCAAGAAAAATCAATCTTTGGCAAGGAGTGATCCTGGAATCGCAAACAAGCAAATCGCCTGTTCTTTGGTGGATGGTAGGTCAGAGAGTTCTGGCAGTCCAATATCTATGCCTCTTTGGAAGTCCAACATCTTTGGCAACGACCTGGCAGTAGTAACTTGCCATATGACACATATGCACGACCTGGGATTGCATCGTTCACCGAGGACGACCCCTTGCATATGCGTGCAGCTCCTTATTTCTAGGAATACAACAACAAAACAACAAATTTTGTCCATGAACATTCCACTAAGGAACAAGGGAAAACTTCTCACATAGCAATGAGTGCAGTCCGATTCAAGTTTAAGCTCAATGATAAGGGGCCTCCTTTTTATAGCCGAGTCCAAACGGCGTGCCGCAGTGCGACACCTCTTTGGAGAGAAGTTTTATATGACATATTACCTCACAAATGTTGCCACCATAAGGATATTTTGTGTATTTTCGCCAACAATTGTAGAATTTTTTTGTATTAACTTCTTCAGCAAGACTTTTATCTTCAATATTTCTACAAAATTTTTTAAGGTTTCATCCTCCCCTTAAAAATTTAAAACTATACAAAAATATAAAAAAACTAACTTCCATTACCCAAAGTTCTGGTACACACACACACACCTGAGTGTGTGATGATGTTTTTGCAACATTTTAATTTAACTAAGAAGTATGTTTTTTTTTCTTATGCCACCAATGTTGCTTCAGTTTACAACTTTCTTTCAACATGTCTTGAAAGTAGGTACGAGCATCTATTTACCGGGTCCATTTCGGTGTTTCCTAAAGGATACACACTCATGCAGTGAAGCTTTTAGCTACATTGGTGTGAATTGGCTGAGTGCTCTGCTATGGCAGAAAAGAGTATACATGAGCACTTAATTAGTTTTGTCTTCATTGAGATTTGTATACAAAAATGTTGTCAAACTATGACATTAAAGCCATGGCAAGGCGGTAAACACAGGAAAGTTTTGTTCTTTTTTCAGTTGTAGGTAATGAGAAAAAAACCTTTTTTACAGTTTTAATGAATTCTTGCACTCTTTTTAATGAAAGAAAATTGGAAGAGTGTTTTCAAAGTAGAAAAGGATTAAAATCGTATATCTGTTGCCTGTAGAGAAAAGAGAAAATACAAGAACTAAGTAAAATGGCGTTAAGTTCGGCCTGGCCGAATCTTATGAGGGTGGTCCCAAAATAAGCCGACCTAACTTTTTCTTTTTTTACTTACAATAACTATACCGAGTATGACTTTTTGAGTCTCTAGAGAGTGCAATTCTTATCCGATTTGGCTGAAATTTTGTAAAAAGGCATGAAGTTCTGCCGGACCGTACTTTGGTTGCACACCATCTGGGATATATCCAGCTTTTGTCATAATCCGGTGAAAATTTCATCATTTATAAAGGGCGATTTTTATCTTTTTGGCAACACTGGTTTAAACTGGTTTGGAGGCCACCGTAGCGCAGAGGTTAGCATGTCCACTTATGACGCTGAACGCCTGGGTTCGAATCCTGGCGAGACCATCAGAAAATTTTCAACGGTGGTTTTCCCCTCCTAATGCTGGCAACATTTGTTAGGTACTATGCCATGTAAAACTTCTCTCCAAAGAAGTGTCGTACTGCGGCACACCGTTCGGACTCGGCTATAAAAAAGGAGGCCCCCTATCATTGAGCTAAAAACTTTAATCGGACTGCACTCATTGATATGTGAGAAGTTTGCCCCTGTTCCTTAGTGGAATGTTCATGGGCAAAATTTGCATTTTTGTTTAAACAGCTCACGCACGTTTCGTACTTTGTTTCACTGTCAAACATCTTCAGTTTGGTCTATAGTTTAACCATTAATCATCTTAAAAATGAACAACGCTTGCAAATTATTGAATTTTATTATCAAAATGTGTGCTCTGTTAGGAAAGTTCTTTGTGCGCTTCTTCCATTTTACGACGAAGCTCATTTTTGGATCAAAAAACAGAATTGTCGATTTTGAAGTTAAGATCAGCCAGAAGCATTGAAAGAGCTACCAATGCAACCCAGAAAAGCACTGCAATAGCTACCAATGCATTTAGAAAAAATCATAGTTTGGTGAGGTTTATGGGCTGGTGGCATCATTGGACCGTACTTCTTCATAGCTGATGCGGATCGTAACGTAACTGTGAATGGTGAGCGCTATCGTGAAATAATATCCAAATCCTTTTTTGTCCAAAATGCAAGAGCTTGACTTGCATGGCATGTGGTTTCAACAAGACGGTGCCACATGCCACACAGCACGCGTAACAATGGACTTATTGAGAGGTGAGTTCGGTGAACACTTTATTTTACATTCGAGGCCGGTCAATTGGCCGTCTAGATCGTGCGATTTCACGTCTTTAGATTATTTTTGTGGAGCTATGTTAAAGCTCATGTCTATACAGACAAGCCCACCTCAATTGAAGACAATATTGAAGCACTTATCCGTGAGATATCGGCTGAAATGTGGGAAAGAGTATGCCAAAATTGGACTAAGCAGATGGACCAGTCACGGTCAACATTTACATGAAATAATCTTCAAACATTAAATTGTATGGACCGTACTACCGTTTTAAATAAAGATTTCATGCATTTTTCTGAATTGTATGTGTTTTTTTTTAACTTTCCTATATCTCTTAAAAAATCACCCTTTATGTATATGGCGGGTATATCTGGGGCACGGATGTCCAAAAGCCTTACATAGCTCTCTGTGTCATAGCCCCTTAAAATAGGTTTATATGACGATCATGACAATATGGGACTCAAATAAAAGGTATTAGGGAGTAGATTACGAATATGGTCAGGAAGAAGGCTTATGCTTTATAATTTGTTGATATCGGCAGGGTTCGGACCCTCCCCGTTATTCCAAAAATACCACCCAAAATCACAAGTGGACCGATAAAGGCAATATGGATATCAAATGAAAGGTATTGAAGAGTAGATTACGAATATAAGTACCCAGGAAGTCGCCATAACTAAATGTCGTCCTTAAATGTCTAAAAACAGACAAATTGGTCGTCCATATCAAAATGGGGCTTAAATGAAAGGTATTCGGGAGCAGATTACGCAACTGGCATACAAAATCAGATCGAAGTGTAGGGAGTCACCCCATCCCCTAAAAACTCCCAAAATGGGCATATGACACATCATGACTATATGAGACTCGGTTTTTTTGTTTGTTCCGTAGAATCAAAAAAAAAAAGGAAACATAGGTTATATAATTTTTATATATCGGATGGTGGCTGACTCTCCCCCCTACACCAAAAACGCCACCCAAAACCAAAAAAGAGGACTGATGGGCACATTAAGGGTATAAAATGAAAGGAATATGGTATTAAAATTTGGGTCCAAGTACCCAGCGGACCGCTCCAACCCAAAAACTCCTCTAAACAGAAATATTCGATGTTCCTATCAATATGGGACTCATATGAAAAGTATACGGCAGTTGATTACAAACATGGCATAAAACATTAGGTCCAAGTAATGGGAGGTCACCTCCCCCACAAATACCCCCAATTGGGCATATCGGCCTACCATAGGATTCAAATAAAAGATATTTGGAAGTAGATTAAAAATATGGCATTAACATTTGTTTTCAAGTCAAGGTGGCTCTTTTCCCCCTAAAAATACGTCGAATACATTAATTTAAACAATTATGGCAATATGGGACTCAAATGAAAGGTATTTGAGAGAAGAAAACAAGTTTGATAACCAATTTTTGGGGGGTACGCCCTAAATCACCCCTTAAACTGAACTTTACTTCCGACTATGGCAATATGGAGCTCAAATCAACGGAGCTCAAATCAACGGTCCGGGGAGGTCATGGGGAGGCCACCGGCCTCATACGAAATATTTCTGAAAGTAGAGCACGAATCTTATATTTACTTTGATGGCCAAGTGACCACCCCCGAAATACCCCCTAAACCCTAAATATTTACCAATACAGTCATATGGGGCTCAAAAGAAAGGCATTTGGGAGTAGAGTAAAAATTTGCCCAGGAACCGAGCAGGGGCAAACTTTTCATACATCAATGAAAGCATTCCGATTTAAGTTGAGTTTATCAACGTATGAGGCCTTCTTTATAGCCAAGTCCGTATGGAGTGCCGCAGTGCGACACCTCTTTGGGGAGAATTTTTTAAATGACCATGCACGGTAAGGTACCTCGCAAATGTTGCCAGCATTAAGAGGGGATAACCATTGCTTTAAATTTTGTCCGAAGTTCCGTTAGCATTCCAATGCAGGCGTTCAGCGTCATAGGCGGACATAGGACATTCAGAGCTAAGTGTCCCCACCCTAAATTGATATTAGAGAGCTAAAGAAGGCGCAGCGGAGCAGGCCCTGTCCAGCTTCTAATGAATAAAAACTGTTATGCTATTGGAGCTACATTAAGTTATAGTCTGATTCGGATTATAAATGAATTGAATGTTAGAGAGCATAAAAGAAAAAGTCGTAGGAGTCATTGTGTAATATTTCAGTCTATTCGGATACGAATTGCGCCTTGTAGGGGCTCAAGAAGCGAAATCGGGAGATCGCTTTATACAGTATCGAGCTATAAATCGATTCAGACCATATTGGACATGTATGTTGAAGGTCATGGTTGTACAAAATTTCTGCCAAATCGGATGAGAATTGCGCCCTCTAGCGGCTCAAGAAGTCAAGATCCAAGATCGATTTATGTGTCAGCTATACCAGGTTATAAACCGATTTGAACTATACTTAGCACAGTTGTTGGAAGTTCGAATCCTGGCGAGACCATAAAAAAAATGTTAGCGGTGGTTTTCCCCTCCTAATGCTGGCAACATTTGTGAGGTACTATGCCATGTAAAACTTCTCTTCAAGGAGGTGTCGCACTGCGGTATGCCATTCGGACTCGGCTATAAAAAGGAAGTCCCTTATCATTCAGCTTAAAACTTGAATCGGACTGCACTCATTGAGAAGTGAGCCCCTGTTCCTTAGGGGAATGTTCATGTGCAAAATTTGCAAAATAACAGCCAACTCGGACAATAATAGCCCCTCTGAAAGCTAAAGAAGTTAAGACCCACGATCGGTTTATATGGGGGCTATATAAGGTTATGAACCGATTAGAACCATACTTAGCACAGTTGTTGGAAGTGATACCAAAACACCACATGCGAAATTTCAGCTCAATCGGATGAGAATTGCGCCCTCTAGAGGCTCAAGAAGTCAAGACCCAAGATCGGCTCAAATGGCAGCTATATCAAAACGTGGACCGATTTGGCCTATTTACAATCCCAACCGACCTACATCAACAAAAAGAATTTGTGCAAAATTTCAAGCGCCTAGCTTTACTCCTTCGAAAGTTAGCGTGCTTTCGACAGACAGACGGACGGACGGACAGACACACGGACATGGCTAGATCGACTTAAAATGACATGACGATCAAGAACATATATACTTTATGGGGTCTCAGACGCATATTTCGAGGTGTTACAAACAGAATGACGAAATTAGTATACCTCCATCCTATGGTGGAGGTATAAAAATAATTTTTTTAATAAAGGGTGATTTTTTTGAGGTTAGGATTTTCATGCATTAGTATTTGACAGATCACGTGGGATTTCAGACATGGTGTCAAAGAGAAAGATGCTCAGTATGCTTTGACATTTCATCATGAATAGACTTACTAACGAGCAACGCTTGCAAATCATTGAATTTTATTACCAAAATCAGTGTTCGGTTCGAAATGTGTTCAAATTTTGAAAAATTTTGTTCAGCGATGAGGCTCATTTCTGGTTGAATGGCTACGTAAATAAGCAAAATTGCCGCATTTGGAGTGAAGAGCAACCAGAAGCCGTTCAAGAACTGCCCATGCATCCCGAAAAATGCACTGTTTGGTGTGGTTTGTACGCTGGTGGAATCATTGGACCGTATTTTTTCAAAGATGCTGTTGGACGCAACGTTACGGTGAATGAACACATTTCGAACCGAACACTGATTTTGGTAATAAAATTCAATGATTTGCAAGCGTTGCTCGTTAGTAAGTCTATTCATGATGAAATGTCAAAGCATACTTAGCATCTTTCTCTTTGACACCATGTCTGAAATCCCACGTGATCTGTCAAATACTAATGCATGAAAATCCTAACCTCAAAAAAATCACCCTTTATTATGACCATTAAGCGGAGACAAGTGAATTTTAATGAACTTGAAATATTATCGCAACTGCCAAAAAAGTAGGTTTATTGCCATTAAAACCATCAAATGTAACGAAACACTAAAACGGTTTCCAAAAATCTCATTCCCAATAATTTTTAGAGCATTTTCTATCTGACTTTTTTTGGATATAAAAAATTGCCTACTTTCGACAAGCTTATTTTCCCACAAAATATATATGACGGAAAATTATATGACGGAAAACATTTTTTTTAACAAGTTTCATTCGTCTCCTTTACGCCAATCAAAATTTCATTAGGATTGCTCTTTCCTAACTTGAGTTAGAATTTTTCTAAGACAGCTCTAGTCTTGGGTGTTTTTTTTAGCCTTTCATCGTTAATGGGTTAATGGGGTTTAAGAGCAATATTTCGTGGAATAACAATGGGATTGACAACGTTGGTATACCCTTATCCCAAAGCGGAGGGTATAAAAATTACCGTTCATTTCATTATGTTTATATAAATACTACAGTTGACCTACAGCCCCATGGGTTATTCCTAACTTGACCTCTTCTAGTCCTTAAAGATTTGTGGTTTTACAAATTTTGCTATTATTTTGCACCTGCCTGTAATATTTGCTAAGAGCGTCGACCTTTAACGTTCTCATTTTACCATATTACCCCTAATAAATCATGTAAAATTGATTGCCACAATTAAGTCTTAAAAATGATTTATATCCTTGGCACACATAAACTAGGCCAATTATTGATCATAATTTCCACTTTATATGCCATGTTTGCCATATTTGCACAGAAAATCTTCTTCACCCCAGCACTTTCAGTCTTATTCGCAACATGACATAATTGGGGCAAATGTGTCTTCAAGCCACAAATAAGTGTTAAGGACAATAAGACTTAGCTTACCTACCACCACCAGCTACACCGCCACCATCGCCACCTTCAAACAAGACAAGAGCAGACAAATATCCTTAATTATGAACCCACAAGCAAATACTTATGTATGAGTAGTGTATGATTATGCATGAATTGTGGAGAAAATGGAAAAAAATGAATATCAGCTATCAGATGCTCACATAAAATATGTGTGACAAATTAGAGTGGCCATAACGCCGCAAAAAGGGACTTCATTGTGGCTCATATTGGTTGGTCTTATGGCAGAGATTAGGGATTTTAATAAACGGATTTTCACAAATTAAACCATAAACAAAAGTCAAGTAAGGCACGCCAAAGGCATAAACATAAAAACACACAGCCACCGTAATAAGCCACAGAAAATGTGCACACTTGCTTACAAGGCAGCAATAAGCAGCAGCGGCGGCGGTGGCGAATAACCCAAAAAGCATTTCAAATTACAGTGTGCACACTGTGATTCTCTTACACAGAAAACACAACGACAAAGCATACAACACACACACACACATAGCCATAGTATTACTTATTATTTGGCCACAGGATAGCAGTTTTGTTGCCATAACTACAAATACGTGTTGGTAGTAATATGGATTTCATGCTCTATGTCGTCACTCTCTCTCTCTCTCCCACCATTACCTTCTCTACCATCATACCCAAGCTCCGCATACACCCAAATGCATGTGTGTTTGTTTGTGTTTTGCTTAACAACGAAATAAAGACTTACCTCATATTGAGATTAGACAACTTAAGTTGGTATAGGTGGAGGGAGCTTTGAAGTAGGGTTTAGCTTTCGCATATTTATTTGTTTGGATTTCCTTTTTCGTGCATGAATAAATGGCTTGGGAGACATGAGAAGTGTGTTAAGAGTCATAAATTAACAAGCGAAAATTCCAAACATATTTTCACATATTAGGATTACTTCCGAAAACATGTTTTGATATGGCATTCATAAATATCTCACAACAGAAGGTATGTCGTAAAAC
The DNA here is from genome assembly GCF_963082655.1 of Stomoxys calcitrans. Lineage (NCBI taxonomy): Eukaryota > Metazoa > Arthropoda > Insecta > Diptera > Muscidae > Stomoxys > Stomoxys calcitrans. The sequence continues at coordinate 14,161,815 of NC_081556.1, read as the reverse complement.
AAAGTTGAGAAAAGAATGTCAATGCCAAAGTTTCTGTTACAACAACTGAACAATGGTAAAGAACTTTTTTAAGGGGTAGTAAAAATGGGATAAAATGAAGCTTTTGGAAAAGAAATTTCATATTATTTATATAAATTGACTATATACAGCATAGAATTCTGATATAAAGGATGCCTATTTGTTTTATGAGTATGAAAAATAAATAATTGATATGTGTAAAAATTGTCTGCACAGAGGCTCAGAAACCCTCAACCTCAATAGGATGAGGTAGTAATTCTTAATTCTAGTGAAATCGAGTAATAGGCCTATCATGGGCTCAAAACCGCAAATCGGAAAGTCGTTATAAATATGGCAGCCAGTGAGGTAGCAAATAGGAAAGGGAGGGAGGGGGCTACCGGGACGAAGATTCCTTCCTCACATAAATTTCTATTTTTTCGAAAGTTTGCGTGTATACCTTCTTATTATTGTTGTGTTGTTCAAAAACCTGGCTACGTCCCTTACGGCAGATATATCCAAATATTAATCTATCTGGACCATAGTCTATTCTATTTTTTCGAATGGTTGCGTGTATACATACTTATTATTGTTTTGTTTTTCTAATATGCCCCAACCCCAAAAAAAAAAATAAATAATCCTGGCTACGTGCCTAGTGGCAGATATATCCAAATATTAATCTATCTGGACCATTCTCTATACGGATATCGAAATCGGATAGTAAATCCACATTTAATGCCTCCAAGTCCTTAAATTGGGAATTTGGTCCATATACGATCCGATTTACACCATACACGTCAAGAATGTTGAGGGAGATAAAAAAACTCACTGTACTAAACTTCCGCGAAATCGGGTGATAAATGGGGCTTTTAAGGGGTCTATGAATTCCTACTTTTCAGAAAGAAATTCCTAGACACTTTTTGTATCACTGATATTTATTTTGATCTCGTCGAAAGTTAGGAGCCATATTTTATTTACGAATTGCGTGAAAAGTAGCGATGCATTTGTCTCTTCTGCATCCAATTGTCGTACTGGTTAGACGTTGAGCTCCCTATCCCGATAGTATAACGGCGCAGCGGCAAAGTATTGCCTACTCCATAGAAAATGCAGCGAAATTCGTACGACCAAGAGTGTCGAGATGCTACTGAAGCCAAGAATTGGGGCATACAGAGCAACCCTGCACTCAGTAGCAACGTGCTAGATGAAGGAGAGGTATAGGGAGAAAAGGCGCTAGGAGAAACATCATTCCGCAGAAAGAAAAAGGAAATGGAAAGATCTACAGGAGTCAGAATGAAGTACGGAAATTCTACCAAAGAATTAAACATCAAACCGATGGCTTTGGCGCAGGCACATCCTCCTGCAGAGACAACAAAGGAAATCTGGTAACTGACACAGATAGCATGCTGAGGATATGGAAAGAACATTTTACCCAACTGCTAGTGTCACACGTTGGCGGCGAGTATGATACTGCAGAATCAATCAATGATGATGGTATAGAATGTTTACCTCCTAGTCAGAATGAGGTCCAAGTAGCAGTGACCCGACTGAAGAACAACAAGACAGCAGGAGCCGATGGGTTACTCACTGAACTATTTAAGACCGGAGGCGACACGCTGATAAGGCGTATGCATCAGTATACGTGGGATAATTGGGCTCCATCAGCTTAAGACCTGGCAAATCCACCATAGACAAGATATTCACACTGCGTCGAACCCCAGAAGGATAGGGTAAACTCTTACCATCTCTTTTTTGACTACAAAGCCGCTTTCGATAGCCCTATAAGTTCAAAGGTATGACAAGCCATGCTTGAGTTTGGTATCGCTGCAAAATAAATAAGACTCTGAAGACTTGCTGATACACGTTCCTCTTTAAGAATAGGAAAGAATTACTCCGAACCATTCAATACCAAACGAGGTTTCAGACAAGGAGATAGCCTATCGTGTGATCTCTTAATATCCTGTTGGAGAAGATTATAGGAGATGCAGATGTGAATAGATATGGCACACTAATCACAAGAGAACTCATGCTACTCGCCTATGCCGAAGACATCGATATTATGGGTCGGTCACTGGAAGTAGTAACTGCAGCCTTTTGAAAGAATCGAAAAAGAGACAGTGAAAATTTGTCTGGCAGTAAATGGAGATAAGACGAAAATCTGTCTCCAACCGAGCAGGTAATGAAAATGGAGAACATTGGGAACCTGGGCACCACCGTAACCGAAACGAATGACACCTGTTTTGGGATAAAGCGAAGAATAATACTGGCAAACAGATGCTACTTTGGATTAAGTAAGCAGTTTAGAATCAAAGCCACCTCTCGACAGACGAAAATTACTCTATACAAAATTTATGATTCCGAGGCATGGATACTTGTGAAAGCAGACAAGGCAGTACTTAGAGTGTTTGAGAGAAAGATTTTTCATAAAATTTATGGACCAGTCTGCTCACTGATGCTGCCACTTATGTCTACAGAGCGTAGGCAAGAAATGGGACATAAATTTACAGAAACGTGGTAACTTATGCCTCGGTACTAAGTTGGTCGGCGATGGTGACAAAAATTCAACATAAGGACTTCACAAATGGTCCAAAAAACGTTTTGTTTTGGCAAATGCTGGGTGAATGAGGAAAACGGCAACTAAGGCAAATGTGGCAAAGTTATCCACGAACATTCCATTAAGAAGCCGCAAGTGCTGTCTGATGCAAGTTTAAGTCGTGTCTGAAAGGTCTTTCGCAGTAACACACACTTTTGTGGACAAATTTGATGGTATGGCTAAATGAGTCACAAATGTCGCAAGTATAAGTGAGAATATTAACACCGCTCAGAGTTATTTAAGGTTGCGCCAGAATTTAAACCCAGGTGTTAAGAGTCATAGGCGGACTTTGTTACTTCTGCACGACTGTAAACTGACATACAGGTTAAGTAAGAGATAGCCACTGCAGCTATGAGACTTTGAGATGGATTCAAGAAAATGTGTATGCGCTTAATACAGTGAGTTGTTAAAAGTTTCAGCAAAATCGGGTAACTTTTAGGCCGAAGAATTTTAATTCGGAGATCAGTCTAAACGGTTGACATATCGAAATATTTAGCGATCTGAACCATATTGAGCTAGAGGGGGCTAACACAGCCCACTGTGTAAAGTTTCAGAAAAATGTGCGAAATTTCCGTAAATTGAATCGGTAGGTCAGTCTTTATCAAAATATAATCTCATGTAACTCATCATTGAACTTTACCTGCCTTTGGCGAACAAATCGGCTGGGCAAATTTTCCGTTCAATATTTTCATTTTTAATGACTTGTGCGTGATTTAACAGATGGACGGACAGATGAACGGACGGACGGATGAACAGAGAGACAGACACACAAACGGACGGACGGGAATACCGTTGGACCTTGTTAAATCGTCTTAGAATTTAAAGACGACCCAGTATGCAAATTTCTATGTGTTACAATGACTACCATCTTTCAGTGGTCGTCGTAACCTTATTTTTTGAAAAAAAAAGAAAACAAAACTTTGTGGGAGCTATAACACAATAATAAAATTTATGTATTTCGCTTGGTGGCGAAAGATAAAAATAAATTGCAATCTTTTTCAGTCTCTTCTTTTTTTTATTAAATACCCTAAAGATATTTTCATCCCTAAAATATAAACTTTTATTATACTTTTTACCTTCAACTTTTGGTCTTTTAATCATCTTTATACATATCCTCAAAGTTTATTTGAATAACAAAAGTTTATTAACTATGAGGGTTTTATACAAAAAAAAAGTAAACGGCAAACTTCAGTAGTAAAATACCACCTGATTTCCACTAAGTGAACTTGATTTGCATATAATTTTTGGTAATAAAATGATGTTTAAATATTATTTTACCTTTTCCCTACCAACCGATATGGCATAACTTTTAGCCAAGAAATGCCAATGAATCCCCAGATGAAATCCTTTAAAAGTCATTAGCATAACTTAACGGCTTTGCTAAACATTTGTTGTATTAAAGTTACCAACAGCCGCATTCAGCAGGGTGAAATAAAAATCACAGCATTTACAGGGGACACAGTGGTTAAAGGGAAAATGGAACGAAAATATTGTTACCATTATGTCAAAAATGATATTAAAGTATGCGGGGAGAAGGAAAGAAGCTGCAACTGGTATTTAATAAAGTAGCTGGTATTAAAAAAAAGTGGTACTTACTAAAGTACCCGGTACAAAAGAAAATACCCGGTACTAAAGAAAGTACCCGGTACTACAGTACCTGGTGCAAAATAAAGTATCTGGTACTAAATAAATTACCTGGTACTAAATAAAGTACCTGGTACTTAATAAAGTATGTGGTACTAAATAAAGTACCTGGTACTAATAAAAGTACTTGGTACTAAATAATGTACCGTCTAAGACTTTGAATACATGGGTTCCTGGCGAGAACATCAAAAAATACTTCTAATGCTGGCGACATTTGTGAGGAACTTTGCCATGCATAGAAGCCATGTAAAAACTTTTCCCCAAAGAGATGTCGCACTGTGGCATGCCGTTCGGACTCTGCTATACAAAGAGGTCCCTTATAAGTGAGCTTAAACTTGAATCGGAAAGCACTAATTGATTCTGAAAAGTTTGCCTCTGTTGCTTAATAGAATGTTCATGAGCTAATATGCATTTGCATTAATAAAGTACCTGGCACTTAATAAAGAACCTGGTACTTAATAAATATAAGTAACCGGTACTTTATAAAGTAACCGATACTTTATAAAGTAACCGGTACCTTATAAAGTACCTGACACCTAATAAAGTACCTGGTACCTAATAAAGTACCTGATACCTAATAAAGTACCTGGTACCTAATAAAGTACCTGGTACCTAATAAAGTACCTGGTACTTATTAAAGAACCTAGTAATTATTAAAGTACCTGGTATCAAATAAAATACCCGGTACTAAATAAAGTATTGGTACTTAATAAAGTACCTGGAACGTAATAAATGATAGTGCCTGGTACATAATAAAGTACTTTTTACTAAACAAAGTACCTGCAACTTATTAATGTACCAGGTACTCAATAAATAAAAGTACCTGGTATTTAACAAATAAAAGTATCAGATACTTAATAAATAAAAGTACCAGATACTTAATATATAAAAGTACCCGGTACTTAATAAAGTGCTTAACAAACTTCAAATAACAAAAATAACAAATAAAGTACCTGGTACTTATAAAAGTACTTGGAACTTAATAAAGTACCTGTTACTTATTAAAGAACCTGGTAATTATTAAAAAACCTGGTAATTATTAAAGAACCTGGTAATTATTAAAGTATCTGATATCTAATGAAGTACCCGGTACTAAATAACGTATTGGTACCTTATAAAGTACCTGGAACTTAATAAATAAAAGTGTCTGGTACATAATAAAGTTCCTTTTACTAAACAAATACCTGCAACTTATTAAAGTACCAGGTACTCAATAAATAAAAGTATCTTGTACTTAATAAATAAAAATACCAGATACTTAATAAGTAAATGTACCCGGTTCTTAATAAAGTATAAAGAACTTGGTCCTTAAATAAATACCTGGTACTTAAAAAGTACTTGATACATAAAACAGTACCTGGTACTTACTAAAGTACCTGCTATATAATTAGGTACCTGGTACTTAAAACATACCTGGTACTAGCTATGCATTTACGTCCGATTCCGTCCGTCTGTCCTTTGACATCTAATGGTGGCGCGTATAAAAACGTTGATGACCCACGCAAACGAAGAAGGACCATGATATGCAGATCTTCAACTGGGATGTCCAGACTCTTTATAGAAATGCTGCAGTATACACACTGGCGGATGTATTGGAGAAGTACAAGGCAGATAATACCGCCTTAAAGGATATGCGATGGGCCGGGAATGGCATCACAACAACACCAAATGGTGACGAGCTACACTTTAGCTGCTATAACACGAGGTATGAATTTGGTTATGGATTTGTGATAAGTTGGATACTAAAACACCTTGTCTCCAGGTTTACTCCGGTAGATGAGAGGCTAGGTACAATCCGTATAAAAGCCAAATTTTTCAACGTCAGCCTTATTTGCAGCCGTCCGTCTGTCTGTTGAAATCAGGCTATACGGAGGCTTACACGGAGATATTGAGCTAAAATTTTGCACACATTCTTTTTTGTCTATAGGCAGGCTAAGTTCGAACATGGACTATTCTTTATAAAGCCCCGGATCTCGATGTTAACAAATTCTAGGTCCGGATGGTATATCAACACTTGTCCTTTGTAAGTGTTCTTCGACGATTGCTCGTCCACTACGCAACCTTTTCAACCTGGCTTACCGAGCTTGAGATTTCCCGGCGCGTTGGAAGGTTGCAAACGTCAGCCCATCCTCAAAAAGGGAGAGGCGAACTTTCCTGCGAATATAGCAATTGGTCGAGAACCTATCTGATTTAGCGGATGTAAACATTCGCAAGTTGTTGGGCTTTTTAAAGCAAGCGGTAGGAATTAGAAAGCATCATCCGTCTTCTGTTCCTGTGGTATTACAGTGGGTGAAAACGTCTAAGTGAGTCTAATGGCAGACTGCCACATAAACCGAACCTAACCATGGTTCAAATCAGACTCTATCTCAATGTAGCCCCCATAAAGACCGATCTCCCAATTTAGAGTCTTAGACCATTTAAACCTGCATTTATTGCCTGATTTCGCCGAAATATTTATAACAAAACGAGCTATCTTCAGCTGTTCGATGTCCGTGTCGAGTAAGCTCCCATATAGACCGGTCTGACAATATAGGGTCTCAGACCAATTAAACCTGCATTTAGTGCCTGATTTCGCCGAAATATACCAAATTAACTATGTTCAGCTCTTCGATGTCCGAGTCGGATATATTTTACATGGGCCCACTTTTGGGTACAGCCCCCACATAGACCGATCTCCCGATTGAAAATCTCTCACCCATAGTTAGCGTATTTATTCCTCGGTGTTTCTGAAATAAAGTAGAGCAAGCTGTGTTTAAAACCTACACATCCTTCACGAATATGGTGCAGATTGGATCATATTTGGTTATAGCTGCCATATATATCGATCTCCCAATTTAAGGTCTTGTACCCATTAAGACTCTTTGATTACCAGATTTTGCTGAAATTTTGTATAGTGGCTGAATTTGGTCCAGATCCGACCATGTTTAGATGTAGGTTCAGAATCGAGCATCGGGTTTTAACGGAATGTTGTTTTTTATTTACCCGAGGTGGTGGGTATCAACAGTTCGGCCCGGCCGAACTTAATGCCTCCTTACTTGTTATGTTTCCTATATGTGTCTCTCGTTTTTCGCACTCAACCTTAGAAAGTGTTCCCTTGTCATTGAGCTGAAACTTTAATGGGACAGCACCCAAGGATATGAGATTAGTCACACCTATACAAAAGAAAAAGAATATGTGGGGCTTTAAGGTACCCCCTTTTCCTAAAATTTCTTGCGTAATTGTCATTTGTTTCCATTTTCATTTCCCATTGACTCTACTGTGCTCTGTTTTCTATTAAAAGGAAATTCAGGGAAACTCTCTTAAGTTTTTCTTTTACTGCTAAACAAAACCTTTCATAGGGGAAGAGCATGACTAAAGCAACTATCGCTATTTGCTAAAATTGCTATTTTTGTTTTTTTCAAATGAAACCAACGAATTCCAATTTCGTATATACTCCACGAGGGAGTGACCCCCCATTGAGGGTAAAGAACAAAAAAAAGTCATACTGCCATTTCCATTCAAATTTAGCCATTTTTCTTTCTCAAACTACACACGTACACACACACAAACTCACACACATCAAAATGCCATAAAATTGAAATTATACTTTTAGCGATGTTCTTTCCCTTGCTTTTGGGATAATTTTATGTGTTCCTTTGTTTGTATGTCTTCAAGTGCTTCAAGTAGAGGAATTCCATATGTCATTTTGGCCAAAAAATGCCATAGACAGGAGAGAATGGGGGAAAAGGGAATGAAAAGGCAAGCAAATGGAAATAAAAGGAAAAAAAATGATGAAAGTGCTCATAAAATTATATTTTAATATGGCATAATGTTGCATTGTTGTTTATTGGTTATTATATTTTCTCGCTCATACGGAGACACACACTCACACACCAACACACACACACTGAGCCCCTTATGCATATTATGCCAATGTACGTATGGGTAAAGAACATGTGCCAAATGCACACCAACAAATTGACACACTGACACATGTGCAACATCGAACAAGCGTACCTACTATCATCAATATCCTTATTGGCAAGAGATACACTAAAGTGGTATGAAATTATTCATGTTGAACTTAATAAAATAAATTTTCCACCTCCAGACTCAAATATCAATGAAATTCAAGAAACTCAAAAAAGAGCCTAATAATAACACTTTAAAATGGCAATGCACAGTGGTCCAATAGACAAAAGCTAGTTATAGTCGAATATGATAACCACCTCAATATATTGTCAATCAGCATCGCCATCAGCCCATGCTTCATTAGCTGTTCCTGCACAAATTTGGCGAATTTTCAATTGCGTTGCGGCATATTTCTGTGCAATGGTTTAAATGTGTTTTTCAATAATGCGCTTAAAAGTGAACAAAAAGCCAAATACTGCCGCTTTAGATGTTGTCCAGGAATTGTTTTCGACAACTGAATACCTGTATGATGGTGGGTGCCTGATGGTGGGTGCCTGATGGGTTGGTGCCTGATGGGTTGGTGCTTGATAGGTTGGTGCCTGATGGGTTGGTGCCTGATGGTGGGTGCCTGATGGTGGGTGCCTGATGGTATACCCGATCCCTGGGAAGTCTATGTTAATATGGAGTATATGTGTGGTTTTCATTTCCCATCAGTTATACCTCTACCACGCAATTTCATTGAACATGTTATTGGGCATATTTGCAATGCAGTTATTTGGAAAATTTGGGGAATGTATAGAGTTAGAGGTTTCAAAATCCCATTAGACATGCTCTTAATGTTTGATGGTATCTGTTGTTGATGTGCCTGCTGTTCGTAAAAGCACTGACAGCATTGTCTACAGAGTGTTCTTGGTGAGTTGAATTACAAATGGCAAACAATTATGGCTTTAAAATTAAAAAAAAAAACAAGGCAAATTTAAACGCATTTAGTTGTAGAGATTAGAATTTTTGAACGAAACAAGATATCTCTTCAAACATCTTTAGGTGAAAAGAGGATAGGAGCAGACCATCGCGGAATAATCGTAGCCACTTTAGGAAATCTGATTAAAGTAGAAGAGGTTTGGTATCGAAAACCTGAGACAGCTTTTGAGGTTGAAACTAACGAGAGAAACTGGTGCCAGTTGCACGACCTTGGTTTGAAGGAGCTTTGGTATTGCCAGCTGGTACATCATGGTACTTTGATGACCCATTGCTAGAGACTGAGAATTCCGGGCGGATTTACGACAGCAGGAACGTTTCATAATCAGTCAGGCAGAAATCCGTGGGATCACGAAATATATGAGAAGTGATGTGATAAGTTGGTTATTAGGGCAATTGTAGACAGAATGATAAGGTCACGATGGGTCTTCTGGTGTTAGAATATCACCAACCGGTAGAATGGTCACACAATGGGTCTTATAGTGTAAGAATATCACCAACCGGTAGAATGGTCACACGATGGGTCTTATAGTGTAAGAATATCACCAACCGGAAGAAGGATCGGTTAAAGGTCAGACGATTTGGTTGTAAGTTTCAGAGGATTTCCTATGTCGTCGCACGGATTTTTGGCTAACAGATAAAGACACTTAACTTAAAGGGTGATATCATACCAGACATGAAACCACTTAGAGGTAGAGAATGGAGAAGATTAGAGATTATTTCAGTAGCATGGCGTTTTTGAAATAAATTTTTTAAATTTACTTTTTCGTCAATTTCGTCAGTCCATTTGTAACGCCTCTAAATATGTGCCTAAGTCCCCATAAAGTATACATATTCTAGATCGTCTGTCCGTCCGTCCGTCTGTCGAAAGCAAGCTAACTTTCGAAGGTGTGAAGATAGACGCTTGAAATTTTGCATAAATACTTCTTTTTAGTGTAGGCCGGATGAAATTGTAAATGGGCCAAATCGGTCCATGTTTTGATATAGCTGCCATATAACCCGATCTTAGGTTTTGACTTCCTGAGCTTCTATAGGACGCAATTCTTATCCCATTTGGCTGAAATTTTGCACGTGGTGTTTTGATATCACTTCCGATGATATATCTGATATAGCTGCCATACAAACCGTCCTTGGATCTTGACTTCTAGAGGTTTTAGAAATTTTGCATGAAGTGTTCTGGTATGACTCCCAACAACTGTGCCATGTACACTCTAAATCAGTCCATAACCTGATATAGCCGCCATATAAACCGATCTCTCGATAAGACTTCATGAGACTCGAGACGGCGCAATTCCTATCCGATTTGTGTTTCGTTATGACTTCCAACAACTACGCTAAGTATGGTTTAAATCGGTACATAACCTGATATAGGTGTCACATAAACCGATCTTGGGTCTAGACTTCTTGAGAGTCTTATCCGATTTTGCCGAAATTTTGCGTGCAGTGTGTCAAGTATGGCCTAAATCAGTCCATATTCTGATATAGCCACCATATAAACCGATCTCCCGATCAATATGTTTAAAATTTTGCATATGTCGTACCATACTGTTCCAAGTATGGTCTAAATCGGTATATAACCTGATATAGCTTGATTTTTCGAGCCTCTTGAGGACTCAATTATTACTCGATTTGCCAAAAATTTTGGAGGTGGTGTTTTTCTATGACTTGTGTTTTCTATTTGAAAATGTCATTTAAAGAACTTGACTAATGCAATTCATGGTGGAGGGTATACAATATTCGGCCCGGCCAAACTTAGCTCGTTTTTATTTGTTATTATTTAAAGACTGCAGTCCTATGGTCTTCACTGCCAAATCGTCTGCTCTTTCGTTCCCCCTTACTCTTCTGGGGCCTGGGATAACACGATCCGCACCGTGTGGGTGGTGCGAATCGTGCTATCCTCAAAGAATGCGTTATTGTCCTTCTTACACTCCAAGACTATTCGCAACTTTACCCTTCTGGGTGTTATTGCACTGAAGGCCAGTTTACTGTTCGTAAAGATGTTCACACTCAGCGTCGTCGCGTTAACACCACACTACCTCATTCATTTCGTGATCGGCCCGATCACCGCCTACAGGACAGTATTATGCCATATATGGTCAGGCAGTCGAAAACAGATTTCAGTCCCTGGGTTCCCAATGTAGACCCCCAGGACCACTTTGTCCTCCAGCTTTGATCCATCTGTGTAGCATGAACTTTCAGATGACAATAACAGAAATCCGTTTATCCATAACTCGCACTCGACTTCAAGTGTAGTCTTTGGCATCCGATTGGAAACCTACTCCATTCCTTCCAGGTTTCCTACCGTCACCTCGATTATATCGCGATGATAAGACCTAATCGTATTCTCCATACATTCTCATAGCCGCAGTGGCTGCCTTACATTTGATCTGTATGTCTGTGGGTCAGATATCTAGAATAGTCTCCATTGCCATAGTGGGCGTGTTCATCATTGCTCCGCCAGTGCCAAGATAAAATATTCTCTCAACCTATTGTATAATCCTTACGTTGCAATTTTTTCCAGCGAAGTCCACCAAACCACTCGATTTTGTAGAATCAGTGGACTACCTTCGGATTCAGGCCCTACTTCGAGACTACCGACTGTCTTCATAGTGCCCAACATCTGTGTGCCTTCTCGGTATGCTCCTGGATGTGACACTTCCAATTCTATCTGACCTTGTCAAAGTGGCCCATTTTCGTCTTCCTGTTGAACATACAAATTTCATCTGGGTTAACAATGGAACCCCTAGGTCTAGTGCAGACGTCTAACACCCTTTCGTGCACCTTCCATCCCCGTAGGCGTAGGCATGCTGTATGTATTTGATCAGTTCGCTGGAAATTCTACTCTTAACCATGGTATCCACAACACCTTCCCCGGTTTTGAGTAGAAAGGACGTAAGGTCTAAAGGTCTGCAGGCTTTTGATGTCACATAACTTGCCTTGCCGAGTTGGCATGTAAATACTATCCTTCTACCTGTCAAGGTTTTGGAGTATATGCAAGTCCTAGGCAAGATGTAAAAATAGTGACCAGATGGAGCGTCTGTCTCCTTCTATAATAACGCCGGAAATATTCCATCGGGTCCGGGTGACTTGAATGGTTTGAAGCTCCTCAAGGATTCTTTTACCATAAATTCTGTAAAGACAGAACCATCGATCAATGTCATTATTCTAAGATTCCTCATTATTCGCCCCGGTGGAAATTTTCTGGATGACCAAAATCATTGGTTATTCAGTAAAAAGGGTTCTTGGGAGTACGTGATAGTCTCACCGGCGGCTCCCTGTTCGGTAGACTGTGTTGAGTTTTAGTCACTTTACTGCCTGATGTTTCAAAAATAGGATCTTCCGAGTATTGAGAAAGTCGGTGATGGTTCAATCTTCAGGTCCCTCTTCGGTAGAATGTATTGAATCTCCCGTATTTGTTTCGTCTGATGTTTTAATATAAGGATCTTTGCTTACCCTACTCTTCCCAATATTGGGAAGTCGGTGATAATCTCGTTGTCGGCCTTTTCTTCGTTAGGCGGTATTGAGTCCCCTGCCACTGCACTGCATGAAGTCAATATGAGGATCATTGCCTATCCTAGACTTATCAATCTTAAAAAACAGCTTGTATGTATTTAGCATGTAATTAGCTTCTCATGGAGATTTGATAAAAGAGTGTCACTTCCAAGCAGAGTTCCTTCCTCGTTCTTCTCCCTGTGGAAGAGGGCAACTCCTCACCTTTCTCAGCGACCATTACAACAGAGGTTGGCATGTCCGCGTATAAATTTGAACGGACGTTTGTGAGGTACCATGACATATAAAAAAAATTTTCCCCAAAGAGGTGTCGCATTGCAGCACGCCAATCGGACAGGGCTATAAAAGGAAGGCCCCTTATCATTGACCTTAAAAACTTGAATCGGACAGCACTCATTGATATGCGAGAATTTGTGCCTGTTCCTTAACGGAATGTTTCTGAACAAAGTTGCATTTACAGTTTCTATACAAATGCATTATTGTCTAAATTATGTAGAAAGTTGTGGCCGAAAAAGACCTTTAAAAAGGATAAATTACCCATTAGACGCACAGCAGTAACGCTGCCCAGTAGCGTACTCGTACACTGGTGCGTATGTGTAACACATGCGACATTTATGTTTATCATACGCACTCATGTACCATAGTTTTAAACTTGATATTTGAATTGCTTAGAATTGCAACGACATTGATGTGTTTAGGTACTTTACAGCTTACTATATCAAACTTTAGCCAATGACGATGAGCTTGGGAATTCAAAAGAAAAGTTGATGCACGAACAGGAATATTAACATTTTATAGTCATATGGACCATGTTTTCTTTCAATTTGCTTCTTTTTTTTCAATTCATGGCTCCCAGTCCTTTACCAATTATCTATGTCTATTAAAGACTCTGTTATTATTATCCTAAACTTTAACTTTTTTGGGGACACACCTTTCCCACTTTCCATTGAAACTTTTTATTATTTTTTGATATTTCAGAAAAATTGTTTACAGTATTTTCATTACTCTCGCTATCGACCAACTAATTAAATGCATTGTTATATTTATATAATATAACTTCAATGTTCAATTATGTTATTGAAGTGAAATTTTTCCCGATTTTCTATTTATTTAGCTTTGCCATTTAATCCATTTGCAGCTATTTGCAATGCAGCAATCGTGTGTTGAGTGCAAACAATAAAATAATTGCAAATATAATCAAAACTAATTGCCAAATATCACGTTCCAAGGTATTTTTAGAATCCTATTGAAATGTAATACCAACGAGATGGAGGAAATAACGTCACGCCGGCATATCACACATATTTGCAATAAAAATCATTTATTTTAAAATAAATAAAAGGATTATGGGACATGAGATTTGTTTTGTTTTTTTGTAACTACTTTTTCCACATAAAGCAAATGTGTGCAAAAAGTTTATTTTGTCATTAAATTTATTTAATTTATTGAAAGGCTATTTGATTGCAGCTTGTATATACCCAAAAACTGAAATTTGCTGCATAAATGGTATACAAGATTTGTATACCTTTCATCATAGGCTGGGGGTATACTATTCTAGTCTATCTCTTTGTAACACCTCGAAATATTCATCGACGGTCCTATAAAATATTGGGTTGCCCAAAAAGTAATTGCGGATTTTTCATATAGTCGGCGTTGACAAATTTTTTCACAGCTTGTGACTCAGTAATTGCATTCTTTCTTCCGTCAGTTATCAGCTGTTACTTTTAGCTTGCTTTAGAAAAAAAGTGTAAAAAAAGTATATTTGATTAAAGTTCATTCTAAGTTTTATTAAAAATGCATTTACTTTCTTTTAAAAAATCCGCAATTACTTTTTGGGCAACCCAATATATATATTCTGGATCGTCCCGACATTCTTAGTTGATCTAAGAATGTCGATCCATCCGTTCGTCTGTCTGTCGAAATCACGATAACGGCCGAACGCGTTAAGCTCGCCGCTTGAAATATCGAAATTCTTCTACTTGATGTAGGTCGTTGGGGATTACAAATGTGGCCATATCGGTTCTGAGTTGGATATAGCCCCCATATAAATCGATCCCCGGATTTGAATTCTTGAACCCCTATGACTTGAATTATAAGATCCAACATCCATGCCAAGTATGATCTGAATAAACAGATATAGCCCCATATGAATCAATCCCCGGATTTGACTTCTTGAGCCCTTATCAGCCTCAATTTTTATCCGATTTGGATAAAATTTGGAACAAAGACTTGAGTTATGACTTCCAATATATATGCCAACTATGAACCGAATCGGCCTATAAACAGATATAGCCCCCATAAGAAACGATCCCCGCATTTAACTTCTTGGGCCCTTAGAAGTCCCAATTTTTATCCGATTTGGATAAACAGAGACTTGAGTTATGACTACCAACATCTATGCCAAGTATGATCCGAATCGTTCCATAAACAGATATAACCCCCATATAAACCATTCCCCCGATTTGACTTCTTGAGCCTTTAGAAGCCTCAATTTTCATCCGATTTTGCTGAAATTTGAAACAACACAACATGCCAAGTTTGATCCTAATCGGCCTATAAACAGATATTGCCCCCAAATGAACCGATTCCCGCATTTAACTTCTCGAGCCCTTAGATGCCTCAATTTTCATCCGATTTTGCTGAAATTTGAAACAAAGACTTGAGTCATGACTTCCAACGTCCATGGCAAGTATGATCCGAATCGTTTTATAAACAGATATAGCCCCCATACACACCAATCCCCGGATTTGATTTCTTGAGCCCTTAGAAGCCTCAATTTTCATCCGATTTGGCTGAAATTGTAAAAAAAAAGACTTTAGTTGATTTCCAACATTCACGCCAAGTATGATCTGAATCGGTCTATAAACAGATATAGCCTCCATATAAACCATTCCCCGGATTTGACTTTTTGAGCCCTTAGAAGCCTCAATTTCGGCTGATTTGGCTGAAATTTGGATCAAAGACTTGTGTTATAATTTTTAATATCCATGCCAAGTATGATCCGAATCGGTCTATAAACAGATATAGCCCCCATATAAACCGATCCCCGGATTTGACTTCTTCGGGCTTTAGAAGCCAAGATTTTCACCTAATTTGCTGGAAATTTGTCCCAAAACCCTATCTTATGACTAACAACGTCAATGCCAAGTTTTATCCAAATTGATCAATAAAGTTATATAGCCCCCCCCTTGTTATATAGTGATCTAGTCATGTCCGTTTGTCTGTGAAAATCACGATAGCGGTCGAACGTGTGAAGCTAGCTACATTAAATTTTGCACACAAGCTTTTTATTGATGTAGGTAGTTGGGTATTGCACATAGGTCATATCGGTTCAGATATGGAGACAACTCCCATATGCACCGATCCACCGAGATGACTTTTTTAGCCCCATAGAGGTCGCAATTCTTTTCCGATTTGGCTGAAGTTTTTGCACAATGACTTTTGATATGACCTCCAAAATTCGTGCCAAGTATGGGTTTAACTGTCTCATAGCAAGATATAGCACCCATATAAACCGATCACCCGAATGAACTCTTGAGCACCTAAAGATCTAAATTCTTAATCGATTTTGCTAAAATTTTGAACAGTGACTTTTACTATGACCTCTAACATTCGTGCCATGTTTGGTTTGAATCGGTTCATAACCTGAAATAGCCCCCATATAGACCGATCTATCGATATGACTTCTTAGCCCCATAAAGATTGCAATTCTTTCCCGATTTGGCTGAAGTTTTTGCACAATGACTTTTGATATGACCTCTAAAATTCGTGCCAAGTATGCTCTGAATTGTCTCATAGCAAGATATAGCACCCATATAAACCGATCACCCGAATGAACTTTTTGAGCACCTAAAGAGCTTAATTCTTAATCGATTTTGCTAAAATTTTGCACAATGACTTTTACTATGACCTATAACATTTGTGTCATGAATGGTTTGATTCGGTTTATAACCCATATAGACCGATCCACCGATATGACTTCTCAAGCCCCATAGAGATCGCAATTCTTTCCCGATTTGGCTGTAGTTTTTGCACAATGACTTTTGATATGACCTCTAAAATTGGTGCAAGTATGGTCTCAATTGTCTCATAGCAAGACATAACACCCATATAAACCGATCTGTAATGACTTTTACTATGACCTCCAACATTTGTGTCAAGTATGGTCTAATTCGGTTTATAACCTGATATATATCTCCCATATAAACCGATCTCCAAAATGTTATTTTTTAGCCCCTAGAGATGGTTACTCCTAACAGATTTGGCTGAAATCTTCAAAATGACTTCTACTATGATCTTCAATGTTCATGCTAAGTATGGTCAAATTAGGTCCATAACTTCACATAGCTCCCATAAAACCTATTTCCCAATTTGACTTTTTGAGCCACTACGGATAGCAGTTCTTATCTATTCAGTGTCCAGCTGCCTATAGTGAAGGGTATATAAGATTCGGCCCGGCCGAACTTAGCTCTCTTTTACTTGTTTGTTTTGAGCGTAGTAAATCAAAATCATTGTACGATGTATGATTGTTTGTTTGCTTGATATTAGAATTTCTCATTAACTAACCATTGGTGCGTATACGTAACACGTGAAACTTTCATGTTCATCATACGCTCCAATTGCCTTTTAAATTAAAACATGCCAGCACCGCAAAAAGGTTAGTTAGTAAATTATATTTGTACTGTAGTCAATGAAACGTAAAAAAAAATTCTGGATATAGATGACATTTGGTATAAACAAAATTTTAGATACAGCAGAGTTAAGGTCGTTTCAGTTTGGAGTTATGGCCATTTTAAATCCATTTTAAACGTTCACTCTCCACTTAATTTTAAGGTAACTGAAATCTTTCAACATTATTATCAGTGTTGCCACTCAAGAAAATTATTTGCTACCAAAATACAAGAAAAATCCTACCAAACGCGAACATAACCTACCAAATGTTTTACAAGCCAAAAATGTGGCATATGTTTTTACCGCCATCTGAGAGTTGGCCATTTTGCCATTCCATTTGGAACACATGAAATTTTACATTTTCAAAGCTAGAAAGTACAAGATCATCGTTATTCATATAGGATCTAAACATGTCCTTCCGTCTTTTAGTCGAAACCACTCTATAGCCTTACGTCCAAAGTTGGTCTATATCTTGCTATGGCACCCTTTATACCGATCTCCCGCTGAGAAATCTTGAGTTCAGAAAGTCGTAGTTTTGTCACGTTATTTGAATGAACAACTGCGACGAATTTGGATAAAGTGATATCCCTATTCACATGTTTGTGCCCAAAAATTCGCTTTAATATCTATATTCGCTGTTACAGTGAGATGCATGGAACCCTCAACATCTGAGTATGGACTGGATCTGACCATATTTGTATGCAGCTGACACATAGCTCTGATTGAATATTAAAGGCATTCAACGCACAAAAGCGGCATTTTCACCCCAGAATTTACGAAGTTTGGAAGAAGTCCCTTAACGTTTGTACCAGTTACAGTGGGTATCGGAACTTTTGGCGTTTTAACTGAAATTTGAAGCAGTTAGACTCCTTGTCACAGTATTTGGTCCCTAGACATACATGATTGTGTTCTGCACTCTTGACGATTACACAGAATCGAATTTTGGGTTATTATTGACGATTTTTACAGTAAACCTAGGAAAAATCTACCAAAAATTGAGGTCAACCTACCAAGAAAAGAAAAACCCACCAATTTTGTTAGGAACATACCAAAAAACGGCAACACTGATTATGGTCTGTACATAAAAAAGGAATTACCAAAAAAAAATTTCTTGGAAAAAATGTTTACCCAAAAAAGTATGACATTAAAATGGGGATTGTGTCTATAGACCAAATTCGTTGTTCTCAAAGTTTAAAGAGCACTGGTATTACAAATTTCAACTATGTATCGCATTAGACAACTGAATATTTTGGAATAAATATGAATAATTATGAAACAATTGTATTTTCTACAATGTTACCGCCAGAAAGCTTTTCGCAAATATACCACATATGTGTCTTACCTGAAAATAGAAAAGAAGAAAAAAATCTTGTTAAAAAGTTTAGTAATACAATTTTAGACTTTATTACAGAGGACGTAGTAAAAAAGCGGAGGTTTATTGGCATGTTCATTACACACGGCTTAAGATCTACAATAAGATCTACAATAAGATTACCAGAGCGGCAAAACGTGCCTCCTGGAAACTTTTCAGCGAACAGTTCGATAGCGTTAATGACGCCGTCAAGATAAAAAAGTTTCTCTCAAAAATCCATGTCCAAACTGAAACTTTAGTAGACGACATGAAAGTGAGAGCTGAGACAATGATAGACATGTTTATATAAAAACCCATTTTCCACAGAATATGACGGGACTCACGGAGACATCAGAATCTTGGAATAATGACGTTGATCGAAGGTTTATAATTACGGAATTTATGGTGAAGGAATCCTTGAGGAGCTTCAAACCATTTAAGTCACCCGGACCTGACGGAATATTTCCGGCGTTACTACAGAACGCCAGATGGCGCCCTCGTAGTCGAGTTGGTAGTGTGCTTGGATTACCAGTGCAGGGATCGTGGGTTCCATTCCCGCCAGAAGCCTTGGTCTGTCGCTCCTGTGGTTTCACAATGGAAGACTATCTGGCGCCTCATCTGGCCAATATTTTCACAGCGTGCCTAGGACTTGCATATACTCCGAAAGCCTGGCAGGAGGCAAGGATGGTGTTTATACCCAAGCCCGCCAAGGCAAGTTATAAGATTCCAAAAGCCTATAGACCCATAAGCCGTACGTCCTTTCTACTAAAAACCATGGAACGTATTGTGGACACCATGATAAAGAGTAGGACATTCAGCGAACTGCTCAGATACAAAACAGCATGCCTATGTCAAGGGAAGGTGGGTGGAGACTGCCCTGCACTAGGTAGTGTATAAAATAGAAGAATCCTTCGATGCCAAAATGTACACCCTGGCGGTATGCATTGGCATCGAGGGGGCTTTTAACAATGTGCGGAACGACACACTGATTCAATCCTTAGACCAGTACCGGGTGCACTCGGTCCTTAGGGACTGGATAAACCATATGCTAAGAAACAGGTGGATAAATTGTTTGTCCCATGGCATATATAAAAGGGAGAAAATGGCGCAAGGCACACCACGGGGGGGCATTTTAACGCCACTCCTATGGGTGACCACCATAAATAACCTATTACGGATGCTGACAGACGACGAATTTGAACCCGTCTGCTACGCAGACGATGTTATAATAAAGGGTGATTTTTTTGAGGTTAGGATTTTCATGCATTAGTATTTGACAGATCACGTGGGATTTCAGACATGGTGTCAAAGAGAAAGATGCTCAGTATGCTTTGACATTTCATCATGAATAGACTTACTAACGAGCAACGCTTGCAAATCATTGAATTTTATTACCAAAATCAGTGTTCGGTTCGAAATGTGTTCATAGACAGGGCTTAGGCCTGAATCCGAGGGTAGTCCACTGGCTCTACAGGAGCGTGATTAGACCAATACTTACTTACGCCTCAGTAGTTTGGTGGACTGCTTTGGAGAAAATGCGCAACGTTAGGACCTTACAACAGTTTTAGAGAACATGCTGTCTTGGCATAGGCGGAGCGATGAGGACCATGGCCACTAGGGCACTGGAGGCTATTCTAGATATCCGACCCATTGATATACAGATTAAGTGTGAGGCAGCCACTGTGGCTATGAGACTTAAGGCAATGGGAGAATGGATTGAAGATGGGAGCAGCTCATCCATGCGGTATAATCGAGGCGACGATAGGAAACCTGGGAGGAAGGGAAGAGGGTTTCGATCGGATTCCTGAGACGACACTTGAAGTCGAGTGCGGCACAGTCTTGGATTGACGGAACCCTAGTGTTGCCATCTGGAAGATGATGTTATACGGATGGATCAAAACTAGAGGACAGAGTGGGCCTGGGGTTTTACATTGCAAATCGACTGACATCTGTTTTAGACTGCCTGACCATAATACGATTCTGCAGGCGGAGATCCGGGCGGTCACGGAATGCGTGAAGTGGTGAG
Organism: Stomoxys calcitrans; assembly: GCF_963082655.1. Lineage (NCBI taxonomy): Eukaryota > Metazoa > Arthropoda > Insecta > Diptera > Muscidae > Stomoxys > Stomoxys calcitrans. The sequence continues at coordinate 14,141,160 of NC_081556.1, read as the reverse complement.
GTGTTAACGCGAGGACGTCGAGTGTTAACATCTTTACCGCCAGTAAAATTGCCATAAGGGCAATAACAACCTGGACGGTAAGGTCACGAACAGTCTTGCAGTGTATGAAGGAGATTAACGCCTTCTCTGAGGATGGGAAAATCCGCATTGTTAGGATGCAGGGCCATAACGGAGTATGGGGTAATGAAAGGGCAGACGATTTAACGGTGAAGGCCAGAGGACTGCCATCAATAAACTTGGTTAACTCGAAGCCTTTCGGGTCGATGCAGTCCGAGTTAGGGGAGTGGGCGACGAATGCGCATACAACATTGTGGAACAGCGAAACGGTCGGTAGGACGGCGAAAATCCTATGTGGGGATCCAGATCGTGAGAAGACAAGGCCATTACTGAAAGGAAGCAAGAAGGAAGTCACTATAGCTACTTTTATCTTAACGGGACACATAGGACTACAAGCTCACTTATGTAAAATCGGTGCGGCAAGTGATAGCATGTGTAGGGCATGCGGGGAAGATGATGAGATGTTGAAGCATTTCCTTTGTCATTGCCCGGCTTTCG